>NC_133896.1:132034841-132339763 GCF_964199755.1 Larus michahellis
GCGGTGTCCAGGAGCTATTTCATGATTTCTAAAAATAAACGAGTTTTCCCATTGTAGTGTTAATGACAAATAAGAAAACAATCTTTGATTAAAACAAATCAGGGAATTATTTCTGATTTTATTTTATTTTATTAATTGTGCAAGATAAAAAAGGAATCCAACCTGCCTAACATACAGTGCAAGTTCGGTAGTTAATGTATCTGCAAAGTGACCTTCCTTGGTACATGAAAAATACATAACGTGTCTTTGCTATGTTTTGATTTAATGATTAGGATTTGTTTTCTTCCTAAGAGTGCTGCATTTGACTATTTGTACTTGCGCAGGGTTTGTGAGCGTGAAGCTGCACTGGAATCAGCCCTAAGAATGTTGCAGCAATTCTACCTGGATCTTGAAAAGTTCCTTGCTTGGCTTACAGAAGCTGAAACAACTGCGAATGTCCTGCAGGATGCTACACACAAAGAAAAGATACTAGAGGATGCCAAAACGGTTCGGGAGCTCATGAAACAGTGGCAGGTAAATCAAGCACTTCAGTTTAGAGACCTGTCAGGTATCCAAAGTGGTGCGTTTTTTTCCAGTGCGCGGCTGCTCAACAAAACTGAAATTGTTTTAAAAAAAGAGAATCGGTTCTACTACTAATCTTTAAGTGTTGCTTTGGAATTTGTTGCAGGGATCTAATGTGAGTCACATCATGATTCTGTCTGACATCTTTCAGCATGTAACACATTTGAAAAAGTGTCTTCAAGTACAGCTTTAAAATGTACAGAAAGGAAACATTGATGGAATGGGCATTTAGATATTTTTTTTATCACGTAAAAATGAATTATTCTGCCAAGTTACAGTCTTGAATTGAGCACTTGACAGAAATGAGAGTTTATTAAGAATTTCTGATATTTATAGAAGTTATATAAATTGCATCAAGTTTATTCTCTGCAGCTTAACTGAATTAGTTTTCCTCCATTACTTTCAAATACATGAAAAATGTTAATTTGGTATTTGGCTGATTATTGTCAACACGCTCTGTTGCCATAATAAAAAGATTAAAATTTTCACAGTTAATGGCTGGACAGTTTTCAAACAGTTGTTTTCCTCTGGAAACAAAAAATCTTGAAAAAGAAGGACAATATTGTAGTTGGTGTTCTGGAGAATCCTAAGGAGAAAGAAAAATAGTTAGTTGAGATGGTGCTGTTGAAGTATGTTGCTATGCTTTCATTGTGGTTTCTTCACTACAGTTATTGAGAGGAATTCACATGTCTGTGTGAGGTCTTAGATTTCTTAAATATGAGGTTGGTCGGCTGGCTGGAAGGCAGGGCCCTTTCTTCCAATATTCCTTGATAGGGCATGACTTTCAGGTTGACAGAAAGTTCGAAACTGGAAGTTCCAGGTGCTGAAGGCTCTATGCCTTAATTTATTTATGAAAAAAAATACTATGAAAGATTTTAGTTATAAGTGATTATGTTGAGTAAGTACATTGGATGGAAATGTTACCTTCTTTTGGTACTACTGTATTAATACATACATGGCTTTAATTTTTTGACTGAACTGCTGCTAAATTCCATTACGTTATGCGCTGAAATCTACAGTTGTTGCACTGGACAAAAGTGAAGTCTGAACCACATTTTTAATAGTGATCTGTCTTTATGATAATTCGATTTTATAGTAATACACCTTAAATCCTTATGTGTTTCTGAATTCGTTGAGCGTGATCCTGGAGGGCAGATTTGAATGCAAGATAGTTCTCCACTGAGCAGTTACTTTTCAATATAGGCCATCTGTTTATATTCTCTAGATTAGGTTTTTGGTTATAATGGTGTTAAAACAATTGAATTATCAAGTATTTGCAGAGGTTTATTTTTTTTAATGTGATCATTGAGAAATGGGTTATTTGGCAAAATAGAGATACCTAAAAATTTAGGTAGAATGCTTCATTCTTAACTGTAATGGAATTTTGTACTCCTGGTTATCTTTTCAACTAGTATTTTGGGGTTTTTTTTAATTTCCACATAGGAACCATACAGAGCTATAGACAAAATAAATGAATGAAAGTCCTTCCTGCTGTAAATAATTAATGAAGTATGTAAAAATATCCACCGTATGAACAATTGCTTTGAACTGTAAGCTTTCTTGTAAAGATTTTTATACATTTAAATTGAGATGTTCGACTAAATTTTCAGTTCAGATCTTCTAAGGCAGGAAATTTGTGTAGTCTCTGTTTCACTTCTGAAAAACAAACATTGCTATGTTCAATATCTTGGCTGTACAAGAGAAATTACTCTTACATTTTAAGATGAAACAGGAGTATGCAGAGGCAAAAAAGTGGTTGTTCTATCTTTTGCTCCCAAAAGACTGATATATACGTGTCCACCAACAGCACAATGATTTTAGACTTCAGTTAGAGTTGATGATTGCAGAAGGAAATATTTTGATAGTGTGGTTTCCTGTGGGGATTTTTCATTTGCATCTGCACGCTGCTCTGTCTCTGTGTAGATCGACTTAGTTTTCTTTCTGGGCCTATCACTGTATCAGCCTCTTTATGCCATTTTTAAGCCTCCAGAAGAAATCTCATCATTCACAACCACAAGTGGATTTTCAAATGCCCTTCTCCTGATGGAAATTTTTCTAAAAGCTGGTAGAACCTCTATTTTTCTCCCCCCCACTCCCCCCCTCAAGCAGAAGAAGCTTAAGTAAATAGAATGGGGCTTTTTTTTTGAAATCGCAATTGGGAAAGACCATTTTTTTCTGTAATTTTTTAAGAACTACAGTAAAGTGTCCATTCAAGATTTGTATCTTCTTCCATTTCATTAAATTATCACTGATTTGAGGCATAGCCATTAACTACTAGTCATTTAAAAGGATGTATCGTTTCACTAGTGTGTGTTCTTAGTAATTAGAGCATCGTTTTTGGTTGGTTTTCTTATTAGAATAGGCACAGTAACAGGAAATGTTTTAGTTTGAGAAAAGTAAACAGTAATTACTTTGAACCAAGCAATGCATTTGTTTACTCAGTAATACAATGTGTTAACATGTGCTAAGCTATTGTAGTTAGTGCAGGTTTTACTGGAGACTTTGGATTATTCTCAAACTATAAATGGTGCTTTTGCAGCAATTCACTGTTACTGGAGAGACATATGTGAAAAAGAAAACACAAACTTCCATAAACTTCTGTTTCTCCACTAGTAACTGATATTTTTTTCTGATGATGTGTGTGTGAGTTTCATAAGAAGTGAATGGACAATGCCAGTGAAAGTCAGTTGGAAACAAAGTATGGGACTGAATTAGTGCAGGCTGTGGCTATGAATATATAGCAAGTTAAATATGTCCTTGATCCTTCTCTGGCACTGGGGCCACCTATAAGCAAAAAGCCACATTCGTCTTCATGAACTGTTCTACAGTTCAGAAAGTCAAATATTATGCTATGGTTGTTCTTATGTAAAACTTTTCATTGAGAAATAAATACTTTGAACTAAATAAGGAAATTATTCAAAAGGAAAAAAAAAAGAGTAAATTTTTGTAATGGTCTGAGAGTGCTCAGCTGTAAAATTCATCAATTCATGAAGATGGGCAATATATGCAATAGTCATAACATAGTGCTCCATATCAATAGTCTTCATTGTAAAAGCTTTCTGTGCCAATAGGTACAGTTTCCTGGTAGTGCTGCAAATATTGCCCATCTGCTTTGCTATAAAAATGGATAATGGAGTAAATATCAAGGACTTTTACTTCTTAAAGCACAATTTTATCAATAAAACAATTTTATTGATGTCAGCTAAATGGTCAAAAAGAGAGTATGGCTTTTCATCTGTTCCTCAGTTATTGCTGCATTGATCCTTCCACTTTTCATACCCTGCCTATAAGAGTTCTCTCTCACAATTCACTTTGATGCATAAGGATGAAAAGTAAAACATGACAAAAGTGTGGCCGTTTGCACACAACTTATGCATATAAAAGATTCAAACGAAAAAGGAGCTTTAATAAGTCACTGAAATCTCAGAAATATGCATTTATGTACTTCATGGAAAGGGGTTATTGCTCACTAATCCATATCATCAGCGCCATAAACCATAAATAGTGATAAGCCTTCTTTTTACTCTGTACTGTGGGCCAGAAATGCACTTACCTTATAAAACATATCAGGCAATGACTTATATCTGAAGAAACTTGCTATGTAAATTGTACATGTGTAAAACCAGACACATTCAAATACAGTCTATGTCCTTAATGTGTTTTTTAACATCCAGTATATGTAGTATAACCACAAGTCCTGTCCCAGCATAGAAAAGATCCTAAATGCTTTCAGCCAGGATTACAGTTTTCCAATGGACTTTTTTTTTTTCTTCTACACGAAGTCAATTTTTTTTTTCTCTCGTCAGCCAGGCTGAATCCATATCACAGGAGGTAAACCAAAATGGTAGTTTCTGACTAAAGAAAGTTTGACTACTTAGGTTTATAAAGTTCATAGAAGTTATAGTTAAATATGACACATGGACTTAGATCTCTAGTCTCTGTCTTGTTCTTTATGCGGTTGCATGGACTTGGATAATGTGAAAATAGTCATTAGGAGTCCTGAAATGTTACAATTCTGTTTTAATCTGCTATTTTTAGGCAATAGGTATAAGGCAGTGTATGGTAAAGAATCTCTACACAAATAATGAAAACCCCGAATTTCTAAGTTCAGTAGTAACTTTGTCTCCTTGTCACTAAAAATGTTTCTCACCTTTAGTGATCCAGCAGTTTTCTGCTGTACACTCTCAAGCTTTAATTTAGTTTTTTAAACAACCAGGAAAATAACGTCTTGCTAAAATAATTTCTGTTGTACAGAAAGTGTTTTATACAGCAAATGTTGCTTGTCTAGGAAAATCTCACATTTTTAGGTGTTTCTTTTGCTTTTCGTGTTCAGAAACCATTAGCTTAAATGTCACTAATAAAGATTAATCTTCCTCTAGTACTTAGCAGTTCATTCAGTAGCAGAAGGAGGAGGGTGAGACTTATATAACTGCACATTCTAATTACCTGATGATGTAATTATATTAAACTGTTGCATTATAAACACGCTGTTTGTTTATATAAGCATGCATTTGCATGCATCATTTGTCTGAGCTGACAGCAATGTAATAGTTGAGGTGATTCACACAGTTAGAATACTTCCTGGAGAATTTTCAAGGATACAAACCAGTTACTCCAAGGAGTTGTGTAATTATGTGCTGCTTTTTATTGTCTGGTTGAAATACATCATGTGTCCCCATGAGACGTGGTTTGATAAGTAACCATATGAGGGAGATGAAAATAATTAATTTTACTTTCTGCTTTCATACTGCTAGTGATATGAACTCTCAACAGTGTTCATTACTCCTCTGGTTTGTCTTTTTAGCAATAATTGCATATGGCATTTTATACAGCTTAGGTAATATTAGATATAATTTTGAAGCTAGTGTGGATTTATCCTGTTATTTCATGATGATATCATTTAATATTAAGCCTGTAGATAAATTTAACCACAGGGTTTTTTTCACTGAAAATTGACAGAAAATACTGCATGTGACGCCTAGTTAGACAATAACTGGAGAACGCTTCTATACTATTTACACAGGTTACCAAATGTATCTGAAATAATCTATGACGGACTGATGAATTATTGGTAGTGTAGACTGACTAAAAGTATGACAGCATATGATAAATGAAGCAAAGATAATAACTTTGGCATGAAATACATAGCAAATTTATTTTCATCACCACCTTCATGCTCACTTAGCCTATAACCTAAGTAGTTTTCCATTAGATGCAGGAATTCTGCTGCTAATAATATGAAAAACATGCAGTGCCTTAAGTTATACGTAAGAATGTACAGTGTGGTCAGTACCCATGTTTTCTCGCAATGCTGTTTTTATCTAAAACAAGGGGCATGAACAGCAGGCAAGGCCCTCCTGTTTCTTCTATTCTTATCAATACTTCAAAGGTGCTCACTTGTTTTTAAGGTGTCTAAGCCGCTGTTTTTTCAATAGTAGGAAGTTGAGGTTGAGGTAGAGACACGTTCCTGACTTTTCTTGATTATTTAGCAGTATAGGTCTTTTGAGAGAACAAAATTCTTTCCAGCTTTATTTCAAACATAATTTACGTATAATTGACCAGCACAGTTAATTTTGTGACATGATGTATGGATTAGGTGATGAATCTGACTAACAGGGAAGAGAGAGAGAGTATCTGTAACATCCTTGCTCAGTTCAATTGACTTTACTAAAAAATATTTAATAGTGATTAATTATCTAATACTTCCAGTCTCTGTTCTGAAACACTTTCTCACTTGCTTCTGCTTGAAATTGTTCTCTGAAAGCTTTAAAAATCAAATATAATCTTCTTCCCTCCCCTATTTTTTTAAAGTTCAATCCTCCAGATTTGCCTTTTACACTAACCTGTTAACAATTCTGAAATAAAATCTGTTCCATAATACCTGAAATGGAATAACAACTGTTAGAGCCTAATCTGAGACAGATTGCCCTATATTGCCCCCATCTGAGATGTCTTGCCCATATCGGGGCAAGATATCTCAGAGTGAAAAGTTACCATATGGATTTTGTGAAATATTGGATAGTACTACCTTGAAAGCCCTCGGTCAAGAATTTTTCAGTATTGTGATTGGTGGTCATGAGGGAGGGGAGTAATGTTTCTTTGTTGTTAACAGCAAGTGACAAACTGACCCAATGAAACCTCAATGAACCTACACTGGCAGTTTTGGCAGGTGTGTAATTCCTGACTGGAGAGAAAACTCCTTCATGGCCAGTGACTGTGTCCTGGTTATGGCATTCATTTGCAACCATTGCAGTTGAGACCCAATGCTTGAATCATAATGGTTTCTATCAGAGCTAAGTGCTTGCTCATCCAGCTAATACTAGGGAAAGTCTGTCTTCCTCTTCCTTGGACTGATTTAATTTTGTCCTTAAACTCTAATCTGGCACATCTGTGGCAAAAGCAGCCAACAGCACCATGGGGTGCATTAGGCAAAGCATTGCCAGCAGGTCGAGGGTGGTGACCCTCCCCCTGTGCTCAGCACTGGTGAGACTCATCTAGAGTGCTGGGTGCAGGGCTGAACTCAGTATGAGAGAGATGTAGACTTACTGGAGCGAGCCCAACGAAGGGCAACAAAGATGATTAAGGGTTTGGAGCATTTTTCATATGAGGAAAGAGAGCAGGCACTGTTTAGGCTTGAGAAGGCTCAGGAGATCTTATCCAGGTCTGTTAATACCTGACAGGAAATGTGTAAAGAAGATGGAGCCAGGCTCTTCTCAGTAGTGCCAGGATGAGAGGCAGTGGGCACAAACTGAAACACAGGAGGTTCCAGGTTAGCATAAGAAAAAAAACAAACTGTGAGGATGGTCAAATCATTAAGCAGGCTGTCCAGAGAGGTTGTAGTATCTCCATTACCAAAGATCTTCAGATCCTGGCTGGACATGGCCTGCTCTGAGCAGGGGTGTTGGATAAGGTTATTTCCAGAGGTGCCTTCCTGCCTTAGACTGTTCTGTGATTTTTGTGATCTCTGATTTGATCACATAATCACTGGTCATATAGTCAGTATAATTAATTTTGACTTAAATATGCAAATGGAAAAGCTTTAATACAAGAAAGTAAGAAAGTGAAAACTTTCTTGCTATTTCTTGAGAAAATTTCATAAGCATCTCCCAGGAGTTCCTGAGTAATGTGTTTAAGTGAGTGAGGAGGAAAAAGATGAAGTGAGGAGAAGGGACTACAGAGAATAAAAATAATTGTATATTTTAAAATTACTCTTATTAGTGGAAAGTGATGGGGAGATTGAAAGGTGAAAGCTAGATTTAAGCAGTGAAAATAGTACAAGTATTTTTCAGAGTACAATAAATTAAAAGTGAGGTTTCTTCCTTATGCACAGAGTTGAAATCTGCAACCTTTGGCCTCCAAGCGTTTTCTCTCTTAATCCATTACTCTTACATGTAAAATAAAGATTTCCTCAAAAGTTATCATCCAAACTTGAATGGTGAATTGCTTGAAATAATTATTTTTTTCATTGGGATTTACCTTGGTAGTGTAGTATCAGATTGATGCTTTTGTGCAAGCAGAGTGGGAACTGTTAGCACGGTTCTGGATTGAGACCTCCTACAGGCTACGGTCCTTCTATTTAGGTCTATTCACAACAGGTTCCTACTTTGCTGGTAAGATCACATATTTTGGTAAAATTATGTTAATACCTGCATTTTGAATTGAATGCATTGGATGAGGGAAAGAAGTACTTTACAACATACAAAGTTAGTTCATGTTAACTGTGACAACATATCAGTGTATAGTGTGTATAAATATGCCTGAAGGGCAAGACAAAGATGGTGTCTTTCTTCAGTCAGGTTCTCTGGTGTGTTTTTATTTTTATTTTATGAACCACAGATAGACACAATAATCCAGTAGCACAAAGGGCCAAAACCACTTGAACATAGTTTAATGTCATACCACTCAACTACATTATGATTAATGTGCTGCTATAGAAGGCACAAAGATAAGGACATTGTTGGTTCAAAGAGTATATAATCTAAAATCCTATAAAAATGGGTAAAAATGGTGAAATCAATGAGACTTCTTATGCACATAGATGTAAATGTATATTTGTGTTTAAAGCTTTAAGTCCGAAAAGACATGCAAACGATTAACCCTTTCACATGCAATCTAAGGATGAAGTCTGAAAATAAATTTAGTTGTGTTTATTTATGGTTTATAGTACTGTAGTTTGTCATCTGGATTAGGTTTGCTGGCTTGTGGTTTATTTTTCCTTCTCAGGGAAGTAACAGTTTTATTAAAAAACTGCTTAGCAGCCCAGCATGTGGTCAAACAGCAGCTTATAATATTGATATACCACTATTCCTGCTATCATTTGAGACCGTGATTTTGCTCCATTCAAATAACATTGGCGATTTCAGTGTCACTTCCGTATCATGTTGTGGTTTGATGTAGGCAAGGATATGGAAGAGGGAAACAGGAGGCTTTCAGTGCAGGGAGGAATAACAAAGAAGAGAAGAGAAGCTGGGAAATGGAGCAGCTGCGTAGAGTCAAGTTACTGCGTAGCGCTATGTTGGTGGAAAGCTGAATACTTTCACAGGGAGGTTTAGATGATGATTCTGAACAGGAAAAGCAATGCCACAGCTGCTGTTCTTAGCTGGATATCAAAGAGAAGTGGTCAGAAAATCAGTAATAAAACAGATATGTAGATGTTGCTACTTTTTGTCTAACATTTTGTTTTAATTAGTTTAGTTTGGATAATCTTTATCATAAAACCGGAAAATGTATTGATGCTGCAGCTTATCTAGGAGTGGATACGTTAAAGATGTATTCTGCTTTTGCCATTCCTGTTTCTGAACTGAAACTCTAATCAATGTTAATTTTCCTTTAGAAGGTAAAAGGCTTATTTTATTAAGTGATCTAGTATTTTGTTACGAGAGTGAGATGTAAGTATTCTTAAAACTTATTCCCAGGAAAATAAACATCTCTCAGTTGTCAGAAATCTCACATATAAAGTGGGTGTGTGCAAACATTTGCACATGTTCTCATAATCAAGGTAGAAAAAAAATCCCATTAATAACATAGTATATGCTCACTTCCTTGACTTACGTTTTTCACTTCAAAGGTTATTGAGCATACCAGAAGGATGGTCCTAAATTTTCACTTGCAGATTAGCACGCAAAGCCTGCCAGTTTTAAGCACAGATTTTTCAAACACAGATTAGATGGGAAAAGCTTTTGTAGCATTAAGTGTGAGGTTGTGTTGTATTAAATAGCATTATTAGAGGAGAGCATGGAAAATGCAGATAGAAATGGGATGGAATAGAAAAGAAGGTTTGCCCTTATTCCTGAATAGGTTCCAGTTCCTACACTTTCTCCTGACCTTACCATTTCTTGAGGATGCCTCATTCCTGTTTGTGTAGGCTTTTCTAAAACAGGATCTCCCACATCCAAGGAACTGGATGAATGGGCACTCTCATAGTCTTACTAAGCATATGCCATGTTTCACTGTAGCCCATCAACTTGAAGTGATAGGAATGAGATTGAGTGGTTACCAAGACTTTGAAGATTTCTGCCGTTTGATCTTCCTGTCATCATCAGTATTTACTGGTATAGTCTAATCTGCCATTTAGTTCTTCCATTTACTTTGTATTCTTTATAGCAGATTTGAAAAGTGAATAATCAATAAAAACTGTTTGCAAAAACCCAGCAGTAGCTTTTAATATAGTCTTCTGATGAGCTTGAAAGGGTATCTGTGCCTCTTGCACTTATACCTCATACCAGACTGTTCAAAACACACGGTTTAAGTGCACATAAGTTTTTGCGTGTGAGACCAGATGTGTATTTTCCCAAGGGAGATAAAAAGGTGATTGTGATTATTAACATGTTAATGTAAAAAGGATAAATTATATAGTGCATAACTGAGGAAAAGTATTAATTTTGGCTTAGGGCAGATATCTTCCTGAATATGTAAAAAGGCAATGACCTACAAAGAATACAAATAAGGACTAAAATAAAATCACAAATGCTTTTCAGAGACAAGTTCTGCTTGTTTTGTGAAAGATTTTTAGACTGTACTGAGAAAAATTGTTGTCTTCAAAGAAATGCTGCGAACTTTTTATGAGTATATAGCTGCCGTAGCACAGGTTTTCTGCATATGAATTTACAGATTTTCACAATACTAGCTATTCTGTATCATTCACTGTGCAGCAATTGTATACTGTAGCATAGCAAATCACACTACCTAAACTGACGGCATGTTTGACAAGAATACTTTGTCTATAACATCACCGAGTGCCCCATTTCATTTTCTGTCACAAGTTTAGATTTTCTTCCTTTCAGCTGCTGACAAGAAATTCAATCTCTTATATCAGTATGAAGTTCCACATGTGCATTTACCCCTTTCTGCCACATTTTTCATTTGAATCATTGATTTTCATTGGATGCCATCTCAGTTTGCGTGTTTTCACTTGGGTACCTGATTCCATTTTATTGATGGTCATCACAGAAAATGTCATTTATCCCACATATTAAATGAAAGGGGTTTTTTACTAGAGTGATTAGTAGTAGAGAAGTATTATCTCAGTCTGTTTTGTAATGATTCCAGTGGGTTCATCACCTGTTATCACTGAAAATAATAGCGAATTTCTGGAGGAGGACCCTCGTCCTCCTTTGTGGCAGTGCTGTAATTATGTTAGGAGATTCTAAACTGATGTGCAATATTTTTCTTTTGTGTAAACTGCATGTTGTGTGGGAATTATGGAAAGTCAGCCTTAAATTATGGTTACTTATCGTAGTTTTCATACATTTTGTCTCAGTAAAGTTAACTAGATTTGGGCTTGTCTTCTCTGAAGTTGTTAGTATATAATTGCATTTTCAGAGGTTGAATATTGTAACAAAAATACACAGCTACTTAAATGGGCATCAGTACTTTTTCTAGGGTTTATAATTTCTAGTTTTGTGTTGTCAATTCTCTGATTTTACATACACTTTTCTGTGTGGAGGAATCATCTGATGTTACGATATCTACCAAGTACCCTAACATAGCAGTATTGAGCTGCTTTGCATGAGATTGAATGACATTATTTAGAGCCCATGACACTGGAAATCATGTAGACTCACATAAATCCTATTATGTAGGTTCTTCTTTTATATGTATTGTGTTTTTCTATATATTATATTGTCCTTCATATCTATTCTCATCTGGTTTTAGGATTATACAGTTTCAGATAACCTGTTCACCTTGTGAGCTATGTATTTTTTTCAAATAACCCTCTCATCTGTGGATTTTCTTTACGTGAAGTTAGGAGGATGCGTCCTTAAACACTGGTACAAGCAACCACAAGCTCTGCTGTTTGTATCAAGGTATCAGTTGTTACATACTGAATCACCAGATTACAGAAATACAGTAAGGTCATCTCTTCAGTGTTTTGTCTGCCTTTTTACATTTTTTAGAGGCTATGTAACTGGTCTGTTGTGTCTCTGCCACCAGTCCTTACTGGAATACTGTAGGTGATAGGGTGGAAGAGTCAACTTCTGCCACCTATTTTTAGGTGTCAGCAGTGTAAGTGTAAGGTAAGTGTTTAAGCTCCCACTGAGATCAGCAAAGTTGGTGGAATCTGGAAAGCTATTCCAGCAGCTTCTGTTTGTCCCACCTCAGACCATGAAGAAATGTCCAGGAGGTGTTTCTGAACTTGTGTTACTGCAAAGGTTTGTGCCACCCAGCTCAGCCTGGTTGCATTACCTGTTCTTCCTAGTTCTGCACAGACAATGGTAAGAGAGAAGCACTTCTAGAAGGCATTTTAGCCCAGCTGAGCTGGGGCTTTTGCCTTCTGGAGAAGCATATGTCTCCCTTCTGACTTAGAGAGAACCTAGGAGGAGTAGCTAAATAATTAACTGGCTACATTAGGTGCCAAAAACTGGTGTGATCTTGTGTGTGTGTGTGTATATATATATGTATATCTAAAATGTGTGTGTACTCTCTCTTTCTCTATTGGTAGTGTAAATGTTAATGGTGTTTATCTTTTCTTCTTTTTTCTTTTCTTTTTTTTTTTTTTTAACTTCTTCATTTGATTGTCTTTTACCTAAAACAGGTTAAGGAGCTTATAGCTTCATGTAGGTCTTACCACTCAGTATATTTGTACATTGTGCAATTCCCCACGAGGTGATAGAAGAGAACCAAAATGTAAACTCAGACTGCTGAGATCACTTTTGCCCCAAACGATGACCAAGAATTTAGTCATAGGTAACTATGAAGGTATGTGAAGATACGCCTAGAAAGTTTCTTCTGCCAGATCACTCCAAGTTTTAAGCTGTGTCCTCTGCTGACCCACCTGTCCACATGAATGTCCCAAAAATGTTGGGTCAGTGACAATTTGGTTATTCTTTGCCTTGCTGAGAAATGTTTATGTCTGATGTTGTTCTGGCTTGTCTTACCTCCTCATTGTCACCAGGTGGGAAAGGTGTTAGTGCTTTGTGTTCTTCATGCGTTTCTTTTCATAGAAAATTTCCTTGAAACCGAATAGTTGTTTACTTAGGGAAAGGATTTCTTCTCCTTTATACCACTTCTTGGAGTGATGGCTTTCTCACTGTTGTAGAAAAAGGTTTTCATTGCTTGAATTTGGCTGATGTAGTTGTCAGGACATCTGAATGGGCACAGCTATGAACCCACTCTTTGTCTACCATAACCAGTCAGATTTTTGCCTGTGAATTCCTTGTGCAATTCCGCTGTATGCAGGACTGCTGCTGCTTTTCAGCGGAGGGAAGGGAGTGGGGTGAAGAGAGCCTGCAGAGAGTGTGGAAATCCATTTGTCTTCTGTTACTGTAGCCTATTGTCAGTCTTTGGTAGCAGTCGATAACTGAGACTAGGGAAATGACTTAGTACTAAAAAATGAAGCAAAACAGGCCTCAAGAAGGGAAGCACAGTGGGCAATAAGTTTATCGGCTATCCTGTGCATACAAGAGGCAGATCTATTTATTTTCAGGTGTGTGAAAAGGGCACGATGTTAATTTTCTTCAGACTTGTGGAATCCTTGTTCTTACCTCTCTCTCTTTCTCTCTGCGTTTACTGCCCCTTGTCCCTTTTCTGTTAGATACTTCGGTCATTGAGACAGGGAGGATTCTTTTTAGGGTTATGATATGTTTCGGAAATTATTTATGCCAAGCTATTCTCAGAGTCTGGTTTAGCAGTTTACCTTGCAAGTGTGTGTGATTTGTGGTTTAGATATGCTAATCTAGGATCCTTTCTGATTTAAAGTTGGATTGAAGTGGCTGCAGTAATACAGTAGGTTTTTGCATTGGTCCTTTTGTGTGGAATATCACTGCTGAATCAGAATAGGGCTGGAGGAGCCTGGAGGAGCAGGAGAGAAAAGTGTAACTGTCCATTTTCACCTTATTAATTTAGAAGCTTTCAGTTGACCAGATTATGGCATCTAAAAAAGATGTCAGTATTTATGAACAAATACAGCAGAGAAAAGAATACATTGCTTATCAGCTGGTTATTTAGGTTGGTTTTAGTATTATGTACTAACAGTCACCCGAGGTGTTGGTATGTGAGTGAAAACACCTGGACTCTTGATTTAAAATAAATGGCTTCAATTCTGTACTGTCTATATAGTTGAAAAGCTAATGCAAAAGCAAAAGAGGCCATGAGCACCAAGAAGCACATAGATAAATCAGTTCAGAAGATTAACTTTATTTTCGTGTCTCTATATCTTACAGAAGCTTGACTGACAAATTTGTATCAGTCAAAAAGACTTTCTGTCATGTTACATTGATAATTTTTTTGTGAAATAACTGAATGAACCCTCAAAAGAGACTATGAGACTTTTTTTTTTTAATGCCAGAATTTAATTTCTGATGTTTGGATCAGATATTACAACTTTTTAGGGGAATGAAAGAATTTAGGGGAACTGCCAATGAGGCAAATATGAGGGTAATCTAGTAACTAAGATGATTAAAGTTGTAAATTACATTCTCTCCAGAAATACTGTACACTGTCTACTATATTAAAACGACTTAATTTTAATTTCTACCTCATGTTGCTGGGTGGGACACAATTTTAATGACTATTCTTCTGAAACTACTTCATAGTTCAGCAAAAAAAGAACAGCAAGATGCACTTCCTAAAAGACTAAGTACAAAACCCAAAAGACTGAGTCACTAAATTTCATTGTTGAACTTCAAAAGTCTTTTGCTAGGGAAAGCTTACAGTTGTCCTGCTATTTTTTGTAATGTTTATATCAAAGTGTATTTCACTGATCTATAAATGAAGTGGCAAATCCTCTCTTCCCATAAACTGGAAACCTGCTGGAAGCTGCCAGATCAAAGCTATGAAATAAACCTGTTCTCACTTACGTTACAGCAATTACAGACACAACAGTACATTAACCTCAGCACATCATCTCTTCTTTTTAACTGTGGCATTGTAATTCCATACCTCGTGAGTAAGAGTTGCAACAGTGTTTAAATCCCAGCTTGCTGATTGGCTTTAAAAAATAAAATGAGCCATTTTATATTAGCATTAAATTTGTGGGACATGGAATACTATGGAGGGTTAGCACTGCCTGAAAAATAGTGCTAAGAAATGTTATTTCTGCAATGTGACAGCTTGTTACTTCATTATCTTGTGTTTCCTGTTAGACATCTAACCTACACGTTATACACCCAGGTGTGGCTGGGCGGCATGCTGCCTCCGGTAAGAACAGCACCATTACCCAGATTTAATCCAGCTCTGTGATCGAGGCATGAAAGAAGAAAGGCCACATGTTATCCTTATCTGGGTACAAGCAAACTTGCAGCTGCAGTTACGTTTCCACAGCTATGAATTCCTTACACTAAGCCTAATCCTCTTGATATCAAAAGGAATTTTACAGATCACCAACACCTATTGTATCTGGCTCAGTATAGAGACTCTGAACCAGATGGTGGGGTGAGAACCTATGTATTTTTTTGGGGGGTTGGTTTTTTTAATTATTATTTTATTTTATCTCATTCTTGAGGCTGGCTTGCTTAATTTGATTTTTTTTTTTTCCTAAACATTTTCCTAAGATCTTTACAACACTAGACTGGAGATTTGCATTTTCCATACTAGGCAGGGGCAGATGTTAGAATTAAATGCACTAGTATGAATCATACTTGCTTAAATTAAAAATATTTTGTTTTTATTCTCAATTTCTTTGTTCTGGTGTAGCTTCTGCTTTTTCATTGTTATGTAATTTTCACCGTATGTCTAAATAATTGGGAACAAATAGAGACAAGCTGGACCTGACAAATAGAAAAAATTATTTTGTAAGTTTAGTTAAAAAACTTCGTAGAAATCTGTCTTTATTAACATGCTTTTTTGCTGATGATTTCTCTGTTTTCATTATGGCTTACGGCACTGTAAATTAATTTAACATGAAAGGATAAAAATGTTGCTTTTGAAATGTTTCTCATTAAATTAGGAAAAAAAATATTACAATAAATAATAGAAAAGAATGCCTCTGGTAGAAGAAACTTCTATTTGCTCAATTATTGCTGTACCAAGAGTGAATTATTGCAGAGCTAACTCGGAGGCAGTATTATTGCAGTTACACTACATAAAACAAATGATCTCAAAACTTCAAAAAACAGCACAAAAAAAGAAAGCACAGGCTAGATCCTTTGAAAGTTAAATCTCTATTTATATTTCTGTGAGAGGCTTGGGCAAGGCAGTTGGTTGGAACTGAAGCCACTCACGACTAAAGCGTTGTGGTAATTAAGTGAAAAGAAAATGTGGTTGGTTTCGTTGATACCCCGTATGCACCAGCTAAAGGTGCCTGCAATTTGAAGTCGGGATATGCTACACATATAGTGCAGGATGACTGTAAGCACAGTGCAGTATTTTACCTTATATATATATGTTGCATGGTTAGGTAGAAAATAATTCTCCAAGTTACCAGAGGGATGCTGATATTATTGCCAGTCTTAGTAAATTATCTGTCATTTTCCATTACCTGATGAGAGCATCCCTTGTTGCATTTTGGTCTTGGTTTTGTAGTTTCGTCTTCATATGGCAGGTACGGTATATTTTATATATAGCTCTGTTGCCTGGGCTGCTAACAACATTCCTTCTGCTTCAGGCAATACCTCAGTTCAATCCCTTTGCAATCAGCTTCAAGCCTGGATTGTTCCAACCTTATTCCTCCGTACTCTTTCTGATTAGACCTTAATTAATTAAAAGAGATGTTATACCATACAGGGTGAGTACTACAGGCAGGAGCTGGCCCTGAAATTACTGTTGTGTTGTCTGTCTTACCCATTGGGAGTAAAATGATAAAACAGAAAATATTTAAAGCCATTAACAGTCAGATATCTTGGAAATTAACGCAACCTTACTTATTCTTAATTACTGTAATAGTGATGACTTTGATACTTCATTTTATGTAAGGGATAATCTAAAAAAAAAATTAAAAAAAAAGTAGTGATAAAATCCACAAGTCATAGAAATGTAATAAAATACAATACAGAATAGCTTTTGTGATACAATTATGCTTTTTTTTTCTTTTTTTTCTTGGAGTTGTTATCAGAGATTTATGGTGATTGGTATTTCTGATGCCTTGGAAATATTGATTTAGAAGTGAGAAGTAAAAGACCCAAGAAATTATTATTTTCCAGGTAATTTCAGGGCATTTCTAGGTGATTCCGTAGCCTTATGATTTCTTAGTTTTCTTCAGCAAGACAGGTACAAGTGTTACCTTCTTTCTGCTCTTAGATATATTAAACGGGCAGCATTTATGAATATAATCTAGAAAACGTACATTAAGTATGCAGTTATGTTAAGATGATCCTCAGGGCTGTGAACCAACGAAGCCAGAAAGCTCTTTTAAAATTCTTTAAACTTGTAGTGTGCCAGAGATATATGTATAATAAACTTGCTATAGATATATATTATTGTAAACTATATCTATATATATGCATGTATGTAATTTCCTGTACATTTATTTTTAGATCACAGTATTCACATCTATCTGTCAGTCTCCAGAATGTATTGTAGGATACATTTCTAGGATAGTAGTTACAATACAGTGCTGACACTGGCTAAGTAGATTTCAAGAATGGAGCTATTAGAAGATGAAACATCATTTCTTCTGGAATGTTGCTGATGATATTTACAGTCTTGAAGATAAAAAGTTTACAAGTTTTTCAAAATGTTGGGTTCAGTCATCCTGAAAGAATTACTGGTCCACAGTAGAAAATGGCGAGAAAATACGCTGCGCCACAGATGCTGCTGGGAGACCTTGAACGCTTTTCAGAATTTGCAAGCACAGTGCTCCCATGCCACTTCTTTCCCACTGTCTTGTAAAAGATATTAGTGTAGCAGTTTATAGTCTGGGTTACTCCCCGTCCTTTTAGGTTTAGGTGTTTTGGGAAATGAGGGAAGTAGGAGAGAGAAGTTTGTGTTTCCCTAAAAGATTGCTGTTCTTGCTGACTTGTATCTGGACAACCAAACAAATAGTGTGTTTATGCTTGGCTATCTTCAGTGTCATATTTTCTCAAAGAAAATGTCTGAAATTGGGTTATACTTAGGAAATCTTACTTTAGGAGCCATACGCATACACTTGGGCGAAAAAGAAGCAATGCTATATGACCTCTGTAACAAACTAAGTGAGGCTGCTCTTGTTAGAGACAATAAACACTGTTAATAGGTTGCTTTGGCACGTTCTACAGAGCAAAATTATTTGCTAAAATTATTCTATAATTTAAATAAATTATTTTGAGGCGATCATAATTGTCTCATGCAATATTAATGAAGAGAGAGGCTAAATTTAAACAATTCCCTTTTCTTCACCCTTTTCAGGCACAGAGAAATACTGTGCTATTTTAAAAATTTTTATATTATAAAAATACTGTACACTTATGAGATCTATTTTGAGTTAAAACAACTGTAAAAGTTATATTTTTTCTTCTTATGTTTTGTCTTCCATAAATTTTGCCCTAATGGTTGCGTCACTCAAAAAATTCTGAGAAACGAATTTCTGAATCTTATTTAGTATTAGTATTTTGCTGAAGATGATGTAGATACTATCAGAGTCCATTAGTCCTATCAAAGCAAACCAGTGCTTACATAGGGATATGTGTGCTTGTTATAAATTCGTGATGAGTAGCTGATATTACTCTCGATTTTCTGTGTAGTTTTTTTGCCACTGATAGTGCATTAGCATCTATGGGGAGAAGGAGAATGTCCGTGATATTCATATGTTAGCATAGGTAATAGAGACAGCAGTGTTGCAGAAAGAAAGTAAAACATCTAGGTATGTATGAGGGTCTAAGGTCATAAAAATAAAATTGTCCTTTCAAATGAAAAATGTGCTAATTTTTTTAAAGATGTCAAGCTCCAACCTTCCAAGTACAGAATGCACCCAGGACATATTTTGTTTAGCTACAGTGGGTATAAGGATAGATATGCTAGTTCATTAGTGGGGTTCGTTTGCAAACCTAGTGTTCTTGACAGCTTTACCCTAAGCTGTACTTTTGAAATTCTGTTGTTATGAAATGTTTAGCACTTAATGTTCTGTAAAGAAGCCATACTTTTGTTTTGCTCTGTATATGCTTCAATAGTTTTGAAGAAAACCCCTGTTAGGACTGGGGTTCTCTGGGCTTAAGCTAAACTGTTACTTGTGCTAAATGAATTTGACAGTTCTGAAATTGGATTTTTTTAATTCATTTTGCATTACATTCCCAAGCTGTCATACTGATTAATTGTATTACCGTTTTAAAGAATATAATTGGGCTGCCAGGTGAGGAGGGGAAACAGAGCAAATCGATGTTCCGTAACCTCTAAACCAGTCTTCTGACATTACTCTGATGAAGTGGAGCTTTCCAAAGAACTGGTGCGCAGCCTTGAACCAGATGTCAGCAGTTATTTTAATGTTACTGGGCTGTCAAAGTTGACAAAACCAAGGAAATCAGAGGTTACAAACTCCTCCTGCTGTCCAGAAAGTGTTAAAGTGTTTCATATCATAGAGATGTTGCTGTCCCGAATCTGTGAATTACAGAGGTAGTAACAGTCTTAATTGTTTGAATCATTACTGGTTTTGCAGTCAGACAAGTCTTTACCATGATTGACTGTTTTCCTATGAATTTAGAGATGCAATTAGATTAAGGGCTGTTCTGTGCTGTTCCAGCTGAAGGTGAAGAGAGATAATTATGATATATTTGTCATTAATATGGCAGGAAAATTGTTATGGTAAGAGGATGAAGAGCCAGCGTAGTAGCAATATCATAACTTCTTTTTTTAAGCAGTGAGGAGATCTCTTCTAATGAATATCACATTTGTATGGGATGTCTGCGTGTGGTCTAAGTGAGCTGTTCAACATGATTCCTGAGGCTTTTTAGCTAGATTCTCCTAGCTAACTCACAATTAATTTTTTTTGCAAAATACAATGAACATGTTAGTGTTTTATGGTTTAAGCTAATGATATAAAACATCAGAATATTAACTGCAAGAACATGCATCAAAATTAGACAATAGAGAATTACCATTACCTTAGGAAATTGATTCTGAAAGCATGTAAAGCTCATTGGCTTTAATACTAGGGTCAGGTGAATATAAAGATTCAGATTTTGACTTCTCCAGGCTTAATGAGGCTGCGTTCAGTCCCAAAATGTATCAGTCAGGGCTAGTTGTAGACCTGGTTGACTTCCTTTGATAGGAATTAATCTTTTCAAAATTAAAATTTTTCAGAGCAATGAATGCATTTTAATGTCATTTTAAGAGGAACATGTTGAATCATTTGGCTTTCTTGTTTCATTATAGTGATTTGGTTTTAGGACATAAAATATTACTTTTTGATGTGCATATTATAGTGAAATATCATTTTGACATGTATACAATATTAATACTCTGTTTATGATTTTGTGATGTTATCAAAATAAAAGATGGCATAGTTCTGAGTCATAACTCTCTCAATCAGTGCGATACTGCACTTCCAAGGTTTCAATAATTCAGTATTCAGACACTCAGAAGTCTTATTCAGAGAGCAGGAGTCTTCTTGAAAGTCCCAGAATGTACTTTAAATGAAAGGAAGAAGTCACAACAGACCAAGAGTAGCGTTTAATATCTTATTATTTATGTGTTTTTCCAAAAGCTGCAGAGAACTAAGGGGGAGTGAAGCAGATGAATGAAGATGGAATAAATAAAAGTTAACTCAGGCCAGCTAAAAGCAGAGGAAAGGAGGAGGGCGGTTGGAGATGCAAAATAAATAAATAAATTCTCTCCATTTGTGTGTAGCACTTAATCTTTGTGTAATAACTGGAAAGGAAATGTCTTTAACGTCTTTTATGCTGAAGCTGTCTGAAAAAAGGATGTGAAAAACAATACACATTAGCTGTGCTTTTCTCAGCTTAAAATAGGCTTGTATCTATACATACAGAAATATGCATTAATTTTTAAGTAAAGTTATTAACCCATCTTTAACATAGCGGTAATAAAACAGCTACCATTTTAGTCACATTTCAATTAAATTCCTTTTATATACGGAAGTATTGCGCATAAGTAGAACTAAGGTGAGCGCCAACATGCAATTGTATCGATAGGTGCTGTCTCTAGAGTTGTAGAGTTGCCAGTGTGTGTCGTCTTCGATAGGAACGCAGTTATTTTTGCATCACAAAAACATCACTCAAAATAATCCTTAGTCTAGGATACAAATGCTAGTTTTTAAGTGCACTGTAGTACAGTAAATAAGTAGGCAAATCAAAATTCTGTCTTTGAAAGTTTAAAGAAACTCTGCTTACTTTTTTTTTATGGATTTCCAGTATATTTCTTCAAGTTGACAGCTGCAAGCAATACCCCTGTATGCTTCTTTTCCTCACTTCTGAAGTCCAAAGCAGAGGCAGCGATAAGCAGAACTTTAAAAAGTGTATTTTAGCAATCCTTTCTCTGTATACCAGTTATGTGTGTACTATACCTATCATTCTGCATTCTGAAACTTCTGCTTTATAAGCCCTTGGGGAAATGTGGCTGTTAAGAGTAATTCTATGGGACCTAATAGAAAAAAGCCATGAAATTTAACTGTGAGAAGTAGTATTTTTTTGCCTTGAATTTAATGTAAAGAAATTGCCTGAAGAGCATGATCCTGCTCCAAGTTGTTCTAACATGCGTTTTGGCCTCTACAATATGTCCATTCATTTCTTAATTTTGGTCAGACTCTTCATGAGTGCCTGTGTTTACGCTCTCAGACTTTAAATTGGTGCTGTAAAATTGATGCTATAAGACGTAGTTGTTTCACATGTATGATCCAATTCTTCTTTGAATTGCCCGCTTGCTTGCTACACTTTTGCAGGAAAGAAAAGAAAAGATTGAGGCATTTTAATTTTTCTTCCTAAAGGGACACTGCATGTCTTCAGCACTTGGCAAAATAATGCAAGGTGTTTTTTGTATTAAGTCCACCAAACCCTTTCTGACTCTACGCACTTCAGCCCTAGGGCTTTTTGGTGGGATATCATTCTTTGCTGGTTGAAATAGAAATACAGAATATACCCACAGTAGAAGCAAATGGTAATTTTTTAATGTTATTATAATGAATACCATTGAAATTAAGAATGAATTGGCATTTCCTGTAAAGTATAACTGTCACACAGCCTATTGGAAACCTGTAACTCTTTACAACAAGTAAATAGTAATTAATGCTGGATCACAGTGGAATTCCTATTGAACTATTTATTGTACATACATAGAGTGAAGTGAAGCTTTTTGGATTAATATTATTGCAATCAATTGTCAACAAATTAATAATGATTAGCCATCTTTTAGTATATGTTTCTGATGAGATACTTGCTCTGCTTTATTACGCTGTAATAACATCACAGGAGAGATTTAACATTCACATTCTTTGTTGTTGTGAGTTAACGTACATATTCTTCTATCAAAATAATTTCAATGTATTAATGTTTCCATTTTGATTTTTTTTTATTTGATAAAACAAATCTATTTGTTTCCTTCATAATTATTTCCATGTGGAAGAGCTGATAGAATGTTCTAAAAGCTGTCAAGACAATATCAACTCGTTTCCAGAAGAAGAAAAAAATGGAACTTGATTTGATACCCATAGTCTTAGAATATGGAACTAAATATTAAGAAACGTCTACTTAGAGAAGGGACTAAAAGTTATAGAAGCAGAACTAAACCTTTCATGTGCTGTTCCTAAAGTGTAATTGAACATACAAATATGAAGGTGAATAAAAATTCAGGCTCTTTCAATAAAGAGAGCTTTCTCATGAAAATACTAGATTTGAAAATTGCCATAGCAACAATGCTGTTTCAGAAAGGAAGTATCACTGTATATTTTCACTATTATACTTGCATTTCAATACATTTTTCTTAAAATCGTGCATTTTCTGGATTTTGCAATGTTGAAGGCGTGTCATACATGTGTGCTGGCTCTAGGGTGTCTGAATAAAAATATTTAGCTCAAAAGAATTGATGTGAAAAGCCATAAAATGGCACCTCTAAGCTTTTCGGAGACAGCACGTGTCTGAATAAAAATAGTGGTAATGCAGTAGAGAAAAAGCAAAGTAAGATTTTTAGTGTAAGTACCCTAATTATCTGATAATAAGTTATTTAATATAATTAAGCTGTAGGGGTACACCTTTTCTGATTTGTTGGAGACAAAAGGAAATCACTTTTGGCAATTTGTTGTTATTTTGAGTTTAAAGAGACAGGAAACAAAGGGAAGGTTTTGCCATTTAATAGTCTAATTTATTTAGCACTTAAAAAATCACTGACCCTCAGAATATTTTGAGGATATTCTTTACATAAGGGGAAACTATTTTGTTTTGTATGTCTCATACAACATAAATAAATTAGTTTTTCTTCAACAGTAGGGAGATATGGATTTTACCTTTGTTCTCAAGAAATATTTTCCAAATACATTCTCTCCATTTTTGCCCTCGGCCGTGTGTTTCTGTTCCTTTCCTTTGGACAAGCAAGGCTGCTGTTGCAAGGCTGTTATGTCCATTCTGCCAGGAAGCTCATTTAGCTGAAGACATAGCAAAGAATATATAAAATTTAACTATGGCATCCTAATAGCTCTACTTACATTTTAAAATTTAAATTGTTTAAATTTAAAATTGCTCTAGAGATTCCAAACTGTAATCTTGCAGTGGAGGGGCTGTCAGGGTAAAATGGGAGGCAAAGATCATCCCTTTTGATGGCACATAGGCTGGTTCAAGTGGCTTATAAAATGGAACTTATGAAAAAGGAAGATATATCTGATTTTTAATCACCTTCTATATTTACAGTTCTTTAATCTGGTATTAGTGTCTCTTCTATTAAGTAAGTATTTTTTTTTAATTTTTGGTCTTTCTTAAAGGATTAACTCCACCTCTTCTGTAGTCCTAGTTATGGAAAAAGCAGGTTATAGTCTTGTTCATTTCCTACTGCTGTGGCATCTCCAGTGCTGGAAAAAAGTATTTCCTTTTACAAAAAAAAAAAAACCAAACAATTTTGGTAAGACCTAAGTACTGTTTGAAGTTAAACAACTTCAGTGTTCTTTTAGAGACAGCACCGATATTAAACTAGCAAGGGTAGAATAACCTGAAAAGTTAGCATTGGCATTCTCTTTAGCTGATTTTTTTCATTATTTTTTATAAAATACATGCAAAGGGAGATTCCACAATGGGAAGCACTTTTATATTTACCCTAAACAGCAGCCAGAACCTCCTCTTCTGTCCACTGAGCATTCTTGTTTCTTAGCCGTAAAAATAAGTTCCTTCTTTTGAAATCTGTTTTCTATTCTGAGTTTTGATAGACTTTAGCTGGCTGTTAGTGTGGATTCTTCGGTATTGGACGTTCTTTTTGCTGAAGGCTTTGTCCGTCAGACTCAAGATTTTCTGAGTTTATATTCCACGTAGATTTAGCATATGGCTTTTCTGAAAATATGTGTTCACTTCGTCGTTCTGAGCATGAGTTAGCTTAAGTAGTAAGGTTTGAGATCAAAAGCCGACTCTCCTTTTTTGGGAGTGAAAACAAGACTTTTCTAGCCTATATAAATTGTCTGTTTCCCACAACTGATACAATTATGTTAAGGTAAACGAGAAGTGTGGAAGGAAAGCATTTGTTTATTTGATGGTGTGTGCATATTTCCAATGAGGACAACTTATGAGCTCCACATAAAAGGGGCACAGACAATGCCTTATCAAACCAGAAACTGCTCAAGTATAACAACAGAAGTGAACTAAATTAAATCCAATCATTAATATGGCAAAGAGTCCTTTTTCCTTTTAAAAGAAAATTCACTGGGTACATACACACACATGAATGCACATATTTCCGCACACGCTAACACTAAGAATGGTGTCAAGATTTAATCCCCAGCTGGCTGCTCTAACCCCTCATCACCATGCAGCCGCTTGCTCGCTCCTTCCCAGTGGGATGGAGAAGAGAATTGGAAGAGTAAAAGTGAGAAAATGCGCGGGTCGAGATAAAGACAGTTTAATAGGTAAAACAAGAACCACATGCACAAGCAACGCAAAACCAGGAATTCATTCACCACTTTTCATCGTCAGGCAGGTGTTCAGCTATCTTCAGGAAGCCAGAGCTCCATCACGCGTAACGGTTACTTGGGAAGACAATTGGGAAGACAAATGCCATAACTCTGAACGTCCCCCACTTTCTTCTTCTTCCCCCAGCTTTTTATTGCTGAGCATGACGTCACATGGTATGGAATAGCCCATTGGTCAGTCGGGGTCAGCTGTCCTGGCTGTGTCTCCTCTCAACTTCTTGTGTACCCCCAGCCCACTCACTGGTGTGAGGAGCAGAAAAGGCCTTGATGCCGTGTAAGCACTGCTCAGCAGTAACTAGAGCATCCCTATGTTATCAACATTATTTTCAGCACAAAACCAAAACATAGTCCCATGCAAACTACTCTTGAGAAAATTAACTCTATCCCAGACAAAAGCAGCACAAATGTAATAAAAGCAAATGAAGAGAAATGAAGGAGAATTGAAAAATCATTAAGAAAGGTACTATCATAAAGCATATTCATTCCTTCCGTGTCACATGAGACAGTGGAGGTAAGCCTTGTATTATTTGTTTGCAGTACTCCTGGTTTCATTATCCTCCTCTTGCTCTGCGTAACACAGCACCATTGCAGCTGTTGTGGAGTTGCAGATGTCTAATTAATAATAAAACACAGTGCCAGCCTGATAGCAGACTTCTACGGTGACATCTGTTACAGGTTCCTGCCACTGTTTGTGCTCTGGGCAGTTGTTGTAGCTGGTGCCAAGTGTCAGGGCACTGACATGCCTCTGTGGCTCTGATGGCATTTGGAAGGGGCCATCCGGTTTCAATTTATGGACACGAATCAATGCCACTTACATATGTCTCGCCAGTTGCTGGTCTTCTGTGATACAAGGCTGCTGTTGAGTTGTGTTTGTTCAATTGACCCAAGACTACTTGGGTCACTCCTGTTTTTTTGAGCGGATTTAAAAGTTTTGTTTGGTCGTATTTGTAAGTGATACACCATATGCTTTGCCATCTGTTGTTTGTATGACAGTTGCTTGTTTTACAGAAATATATACTGCTTTTAGATTAAAGTTACTTCTATTAAAACCTGCATTATACTCCTGTTTTTCAAGCACACCTTGGTAGGTAGAGTTAAGCTAAGTTTTAGTGCTCTTTAATTTCAAATTGTTGTGATTCCAGCAATCTCAGTGGTCAGAAGAAAAGCAAACAGTAGCAGATGGATTAGAAATCAGACTTTAGTTTCCATGAGTATCAATCTTTACCGTCTTTGTCTAGAATCAAAGCCAGTATTTCAAAGAACTCTAAAAATGGCTCTAAAACATCTAAAATTCCTTCTGTTAAAGTATCTTTTTTTCTCTTTTAATCAGGGAAGAGATCTAATGAGCTAATAGAAAGTGGTTTTTTGGCATCAGCTGGAAGCTGAATTTTGTCAAGGATAAAGATGTTAACTTTGGTAAAGCGTTTTAGAGGTATAACTTTCAGTATAAATGTGATTTTGTGAGTTTCTGAAGAATGAACATATAGTATACAATCTTATACTAGACTATGAAAAAAATGTTGGTTATGTTATTTGTTCTGTTACATCTCAGAGTACACTAGTTAGCAAAGCTTAGAGGTGAACTAAAACCTCAAAAAAACCCTCAACCAGTTCCCTTCCCCTGCTCCAACTCTGGAAGGATATACATTTCATATGGTTTAGCCTCCAGATTTTGCCAAAAAGCAGAATTTCTGATTCACAAATAAAAGTATAAATTTAGTATTTTGTGTATCAGAATTTCAGAAATTTGGTATTTATAATACCAAATCAGCCCAGAATGAAAAAATAATCTAAATTGCCTTGAAATTAGGCATGCTCTGGACCGTAGCAATTTCTCTACTTGCTTTCAAAAACCTTTAGTAGTCACCAGGAACATCCCTGAGGCTAGCAATCACTATTTCCAGAACTTTCAATTCTAGAAGAAACCCACAAACTTTCAGTTGTATCATTGTCCTCCTTACACTGAGGTGACCTGGAAGCAGCAGATGCTGCAGGAAAGATGTCCTAGAGGAGCTGCAGTTCCTGGAAGGACAGGTTTTGTGTTCATGTGCAGTTTACTAGGAACCTAGGGAGGGCTCCATTGAAACCTTATCTTGAAACTGGCAAAAGTTCATTGAGGCTGAGACATTTCTAGAAAGTATTTCTGGCAGCATGAGTTGGTGAATGCCAATGAAAAAGCCAGCCTATAGAAGAATTTTTGATCATAAAACATACTCTTTGCTTTGCCAAGCAGGCTATTTTGTCTTCTCTTTCATTTGAATGTGACAAGTAAAACAGTCTCCATTAATCAAGTAACATTTCTTAATCAGATAAGTGTTTATATATTTATTGGCATCTTGATTGAGTAGGAATGATGGAATGGTTGCAGACTGATGCCAAGTGAAATAGATTTGAGCATTACATTAGTGCCATGCTCATGGATTCAAGGCTGGACAGGCTGCACAAGACCTGGGATTTTGAAGATATTCTAGGAACATTTAAAGAAATATCCTTTCTGCCATCTGTTCCCAGGCTGCTGGATGCTTAATTCTGGAGGGCTAATATCATTACTGTTGTTAGATTTTAAAAGGCTGTGGACACATAGCACCTTTTAACCTGACCACTTAGAGATTTCTTAATGTAAAGCCAGTGAACTTATATCACGCTATACTGTTCTTGTTCATTGGGGTTTTTTTTTCCTCAGTCTTTGAGAAAGAGCTTTTCTGCTCTTTGTTACCCTTCTGCTTTTTGTTGTTTCTTATGCAACCGCTGCACTACAATACTCTTTTACATAGAATAAGGATATGATTGTTAATTATTAAGTTTATTATTCACTTTTTTCTATTTTATTTTAGTAGCAAAAACTTCCTCTTAAGTAGAACAAAAATGTTTTTTATTTTTTCCCCTCTTTTCCTAATTTCATGCATTGAAAAAGGCTTAAAAAATTTATCCTTATTTTTTGAAACATGAAATAAGAGAAAACCACATTGCAGAGTTTGCATAGCTGATGACTTAACTCTGTCTACCTATTTGTTCTCTTGTAACAAACACTTTTACATGTAGTCAGTTGAAGTATGAAAGATATGGGGTTTAGATTTATTTTTAGATGTACATTAAATATTTGGATGAATCTCGTTTCAAAGGTTTCTCATTACATGCTGCATCATCAGAAGAAAGCTCTTAAAATGTATACTCTTGTGATCTGAAGTTGCCTTGCTTCCCCTAAATATGCCAGCATGTGCAAAATATGCTTTGAAATTAATAATATTGAGAAACAACTCAGCAGTTGTATTTGCCTTATTTAATTCCTGCTGAGATGATTATGCTTCTATTAACTGTGCAATTATATTGCACAGTTCACTTAAAGTAACTCAAGCTGTAGCTTTTTTGATTCTGACTATTATAGCACTTCACAGGAAACTTCAAAGGTTGAACAACTGTGGATAGATCTCACCAGACAATTTGTATTTCTGACTTTGAATTACTTTGGCTAATTCTATCTTTCTTACTTGTAACAAGCGTCATGTTTAAATGTGGCATTTTTGCATGTGAAGTTATGCATCAGACAAATATAGCACGATAGGGTTTAAATACATGGAAATAGCCGTGACAATTCAAGATTTCTGTGTGCTTCTATTGAAGGTCTATCTTGAACAAATATTCCAACCTTATATGTGTTTAGGTTTGGATGTATGAAAAATTGTATGTAGAAGTGAGAGTCTAAAAAAGTTGATGTTTGAGAAATTCACGCACAGAAGTGGAGGTTGGAATACTTTCTCTTTAGGACAGTCATTCAAAGTGGGGATGATTAGTGGAAATTCGTCTTTGAAGTGTTGGTGCATCTTGCCATTGTAAAATAAGATTCCATTGATTCAATTTCAAAGTACTAAATTCCTTGGATATTGCGTTCGGATTTGTGTTAATTTTAATTTTATGCTTCACAAGGAGGAGTAGTGGCTTGGAGGATGACACCCAATTTGTGTCATAATAAAGTCCATTTGTACCATGTAAATGTCACAATCTCCTAACATAAATACCATAGCATTTTTGAGGGGTTTTTTGATGTTGTGGGTTTGGTTTTGTTTTTTTTTTCCTATCAGTTGGTATCTTTTTGTTCATTTCGTTCAATGCTGGACAAAAAAATTGAGTCCAAGCAAGGGGAAAAAATGTATTTAAATCTCTGAGAGACAGAATCTGCAGAAATGACTACTTCATGATAGATTTCAAAAATAGCACTGATATGAAAAAAAGATCTATAAAAATGTGGTCAGAATGGCTTTTAAGAAGTCAGTGTAGGAAGATTTTACTGCTCCATGACACAGGTGGCTGTTTCTGAAGTTTTTGTAGTGAGAAAGGATTTTGATGAAGGCGTTTGTTTACTCTATATTGTCTGTTATGGGATCTTAGACAGAGTTAATACCCAAACAGAATTTATAAATAAACTATCTGAAGGCATATTTTTATACCTTAAAATGTGCTGTTAAAAATAGTTTTTTTTCAACTGGATTTAACCATCTGAAGCATATATACATCTCATTTTGCGAATTGCATGTACTTTTGCAAACACATGTTGTATTTCAGCTTGCATTTTGAATGAATCTCTAAACTGTGTGTGGTAAACTATCAGGATTTGTCAGAACTACGTGGCTTTAAGCAAATGGTGCCATAGGAATAAGACTATTACATGTAGAGGAGAATTTGTAGTTGGCAGTTCATGTGCATTCTCAGAAATTCTTAGACCTGTCATACACGAACAGAGTAAACTCAGTAGCTTAATACAGAGTAAATCCTACATTTCCTGGCTGCATCAGGCTTACTGTGCATATACTTTCTGACTACACAGCACATGAGCAGAGGTTATTCAGGATTTGTGTCTGTGCTGCCCTTGATGAAAGCACTTACACAAGCATACTGCACTGCATACTATATATATGGTGGCATTGCACATTTAATCAAGACCATGGTGATTTGTCCCTGCAAATCATGGGCAAGAAAAGTGGTATCCTCACGTTTAGAGGGATAGATTTCACAGTGGAAGTGGAGAACACGTTGAAGAAAAATGAGTATGGGCTGAACTAAACCAACGTACAGACTGACTTTGAACAATGTTTCCTTGACACCAGCAGTTTCTGTAAGCTTCACGCTTGAAATTTTCAGTTGAATCTTGTGGGCATAGAAAAGATCAGAGGCTTATTTAAAGAAAGAATACTTCAAATGGAAAGGTGGCTATAATACAGTCAGGAGCACAACATTCTGAGATTTCTGCCAGGAGACAACTGTGGTGAGAAAATGAAGCCAACTGCATAGATTTTATTTTTTGCAGACCCATAAAAAATGCACTGGTGTATTAGCTGTCTTCCCTTGTTGCCTCGACTGGGAGACCTTTTGGTTGTTTGGGTTATTTTAAAGAGAGTATAGTGTGTGTATGCTGGGAAAACATAAGTGTTCTTGGCTTTACTACCACTTCAGGGCATAAAGGAACTGCTACCATTGGAAGGGTTCTTGGGGGCACTATAATGATATAGGTGCCCTGCTGAACCACCCCTAGGGTATATGCGTCTGAATAGCAAAAGCCCCAGTGCAGGCTTTGAAACACCTCAAGGAGGATTTCAAAGGGGGAGTCTCCATTTGAGAATGTGTGAGAGAGGCTGGGCTTCTGAATGACATCCATTTCTAAGTGTGCTGAAGCTGTTTAAGGATACGTGGAAGTCAGAGGATGAGTCTAATCAAACTCAGCCCTATTCTGAGGCTAAGACTGCAGTGGGTTATGACAGTAGGCATTGTTTCCAAATGTAGGAAGATTTTACTGCTCCATCAAACAGGTGGCTAAAAGAATAAAGATTTAGAATTTGATATTCACATACATCATTTATATTTTGTATTGGTAAGGAAGTTTTGGAAAAAGAAAAGTCTAAAAGTTCCTCTAAGAGGTGTCTTATTAAACTGAGATGAAAAGAGATGGAAGGCATAGCCCAAGCTGACATGAGTCAGTGTTTAGTCTTGATATGGTAAAGTAAGGACAACTAATCTGTGACTAATGTACCTGAATAAAGATCAGGACCATGAATAACAGCAGAGTACTTTGACACATTGCAGGTAGAAGAATCAAGTAAAATACAAATGCTGCTTTTGCAATGTGTGTCATGTTTTTAAATGACCCAAATTATGAACTAGCTACAGGAAGGAAAGCAAAGGAAATATGTTATGATACTATATGTGGGAGAGTTTATTGATAAATCTTATAGCAGTGTGCCTATTTGCTTCCAACATGCAATTTTCAAGTTGCCAGAGTGTGACTTATTGCTGATGGTGAAAAGGGGCTTTAATATAAGTAACTATTTTGTAAATCAATTAAAAAAAACCCTAATTTTAAACAGTTGCAAAGGAGCTAAATTTTATCCTCAGGTGTAGGTCCAGGATAGTTGACAGAGCTTTATGTGAAAATAATGAAAATATTTTTTAAAGTTATATATTCTGAAAAGAATTCTGTAGAGACATACACAACCCCAATTTAGAATGAGACTGAACAAGCTGGAACTGTGTCATGTAATGCAGGAACATATCACACTGGCCAGTTATAAAGTAGAAAGTTTTCTTCTGACAACTGTACATGGCTTTCTTAAATTTCTTTCGGCACGCGTATATTTTTAAAACTGTACTTGATAAAAGTTAATGTTCTTGTTACTATTTTTTCCTATTCTGTCAGCTATGGGGGATGAAACTAGATGGATTTTTCTGTTTTATGTAAGTAAATAAATATTCCAAATGGTCTTCAAGACAGATTGCTATGATCCAACATGAACACTAAATGTTCTTTTGAACATTTTAATCAATTTTAAAATTAATCTTGCACTTCCAATAAGTTGCCAAATACTGTAGGGAAGAAGTCCAGAAGTAAATCTAAGATGATAAAAATTGTTGCTGAAGCCAATTCATGTCAGTAATTAAAAAAGACAGTTGGTTACTTTTTTCTTTTTATTTTTTTTTAGCTTAAGAACCCACACATGCTGTGCAGAGTTTGCAGTCCATTGTGCTACCTCTTTTGTCACCAATACATTTGCAGTTTCTCATCACCGTTCCATAGAAGTTTTATATACATCCATACAGATATGCATACAAACACAGATTTAACTCTTTGAGGGTATTGGAAGAGCACATAAAGCTGCAGGGCCAAAGATCTACGAAGACGATGTGTCTTGTAAGCAATACTTTCTTTATATCCTTAGTCATATAAAGCTAAGATTGCCTTAGACAATGAAGTAAGCTAAGCGATTCATGTGCTGACCTCCATTTATTATCTGCAACCTCTACTACTCTGTGGTGTAATGATCTTTGGATTCACACATCAGTTACTGGGTTTTTGGTTGCTTTTAGTGTTTTAGGTGCATTTAGTCTTTTTTATCTTGAGTGCAGTTCCTCTTCTCCATAAATGCAAAACTCAAAGACTAATAAATGCACTTTCTTGTAACTTCCTGCTCTCTTGACCTGTCTTGAATAAAGTATGTTGGATTCATTTTCTGTTTTCCTAATTCTTTTTATTAAATTCCATCCCCAAAGAAAGAAAAATTACTTTCTGCTGTGTTACTTAAGTAAGTGTGTATGTAACTGCTATTGACTTAGAATGGGGCCAAACAGCAGCAAGCAAACTACTCTGAGTAAGTGTGTATAGAAAAAAAGGGTTAATAGTGGTAGGCTTGTAAAAGATCAAGTCTTGACAAGACAACTTGGTTATTTGACAGTTACAGAATTGGTAATTAAAAAGAACACAGTAAGTATCCTCTTTCTGAAGACAGGAACATGTATTGCTGTTTGATTAAAACCAGCTTGCAGACTTTATACATCATTCAGTCTTTGACGCTTTGTATAGTAAGGTCCAAAGAGAAATAGCTGTCCACTGAAGTTTGAAGGGTGAAGCAAGAAGATGGAAGGAAAATTGTTTACAGTGAAACAAGAGGTCAGTAGGAGCTAAGTGGTTATATAATGGAAAAACAGAAGTTAAATATCAGGAAAAAAATACCAGTCACAAGCTGTAAATAAATCTTTTTATAAAGGTGATGACTGTTTCCTTATAACACAGAATCATTCTGGTGGTTTTATGCTGTGATGTGGCATTGCAAGGTCTATCTAATTTGCTTTTTTGTTTTTCTCTATGTCTCTTTCTCTCTCTTGTGTGGCTTTACTGGTGTGTTGCACTGTGGATTGTATTGTCCAAAGGAGTCCGTTTGGGTGTTTCATTGTTGTGTTTCATTTCTTTCTCTTTTGAGTTTTAAACTGTCTTTCTTCTTATTCATTCATGTAGATATCATTTTCTTCAGAATCCTTTTTATTTTCCTGCCTTCTGATGTGCGTAGTACTCTTGCCTAATTCACTAGTGCCTGTGACAGTGATGAACATGCTGTTTCCTTTGTTGTTTAGATCACTTACATCAGCACAGGTATCTTTGATAAGCTCTTGGACACTGTGTCTTAAAACATAGCTTTTCACTCTTGTACTTTATCTTTCTTTAAGTTTCTCATGTCAGTGTTCATGTCTAATTGATTTAGAAAAAGAAAAATTCATAACTCGCAGCAAATAATTTTTAAAATCTTTATCAATTTTAGCACCATTTTGTCAAATAGAGCTGTTCACGAGCAGGTAGTCATCCTGCCCTGCCAAAGAGGATTGTTCGTGATGGTTAAAGCAGAGAAAAACAGAGACCAGTAGTTCACAGGATACAGTTATGATGAGAGTAGAGAATTCCATTTCATTTATTAGTAGGATATAGGCCTGTATCTCCACAATCTTTTTTTAAGCAAAAAGGCAAAAGGCTTATGACTGGTGTAAATTTCAGAGATGTAGTGTGGAATTATAACAATTTAAATCAGCTTCATTATCTGCTGTAAGTGATTCTCTCAAACTGAGAAGCACACTAGTACCCAGCAGCCTTTCATCTTGAGTTACTGATTACAGTTGTTGCCTTTTTTTAAAAACATTTTGATTTCAAAGGATTTTATGATGCTTGTGTTGGAATGCTCTAGTTTAGTTTTATCGTATTTTTTACAGTGGAAGTATGAAAGGATGGATTCACGTACATGTGCAGACAGCCTGTCTGTTTCTGTGTGCATGTGGACATATTAGAGAGGAAGAAAGGGATGGTGGAGATCAACTTGTCTGACGACCAGTGTCACAGATCAGTTTTCTTTTGTGTCACGTATTTTTTCTGAGTATTTTGCATGAAGTCTGTTGGAAAGATTACCAAATTTCAGATGCCTAAAATCTAGTCGTCATCACTGTAACAAAGTTGTGTAGCTTGACTTTATATGTGAAAGAGAGGTAGCTAGTTACAGGGCGCATCTCAAGTAGATTAGATATACAATGTCCGAGAAGGGCCTCTTTCTTTCCAGCTGGGAGCATTGATGATTAACTTGGCTGTAAATGTCTAAAATTTGGTGAAATAAATCTCTCCTTTAATGTCTTGAGCATCTGTTAAGTAGGATTAAAAGTAGCTTGGGCAAAATAATATAAAGGCAAACCCTCACGTTAGGGTGTTTACAGACTAGCCAGAAACTAGTCTCGGAAGTACGTAGACTAGGCAGAAAGATAAAAAAAGATAGAAAAAAAATATTAAAAGATAAAAGTTTTTGGCACAACATTTTTTTTAAATTTTGCTTTAAAACAAAACCCCACAAAACCTAAATTTTAAATAGCAAAAAGTAGCCAATGCAGTGTATATGGTAGGTGGTCAGTCAAAGCCACTGGAGAAGCAATGGACAACAGCCTGTCATGTTGCAGGGATCAGAAATTTAAGATGATTGTTGTTTCTTTAGTCTTCTCTGTTGCTTGTCTTCATAAGCCACTTTTCAGTGCTAGAAGTGCCTTTTTTTTTTTTTTGAGTCCACTCCAATATTTCCTCCGTCTGTTTTTCCTAGTTTAATGATGAAGCTTGAGGTGCTTAAGTAAAGGTGACATCTTCAGAGTGTTCTGACCATGACTCTGAGCAAAGTCATCTCAAGAAGTTTTTCTGTACTAGTACTTCCAATTTACTTTTTTCACAATACAGTAAAATGGGAGCAATCTTTTCCTGATCTCTAGTTCATACCTCACCACAACAAAATAAGCTCTTATGCAAGCTTGAGAAATGTGTCTAATAACGTTTCCACCCTGTAGTGTACTATTGATTAGCAGCAGGCTGCTGAAGTAGCAGAGTTATATTTGTTTTATAAAAGGAAAAAATTTCAAGGGGTGCAAAAGTAAAAGAAAGGTGCAACATAAAGTGTTTAATAAAAAGTAGGGGAACGGTAATCAGGAAATAGACAAGAGTAGCTAGAAAACAATAAGAACTTTTTCCTTTTCATAATTCTAACTTCAAAATACAGAGAGTTACTTAACATGAGCTTAGTGAAAAAGAGTACAAGACACTGGTACCAAGAATGAATGAACTCCGCATATCTAAGTACCAAGGCTTGAGAACTGTTTAAGGTAGAAATTATTTTCTGTCTTAGTTCTATTTCCTTAGAAAATCATTGGAAAATCACTAAGCCAGTAAACTTAAGGACATGTTCACAGCAATTTATCGGAAAAGAACCACCACTATATGTGTTTCCATCTTTCTGAAAGGAATTTTCGTGTTTTAGTGAGACAGAGATCACCAAACTTATCTTCATAAGCAGTTGCCTGAAGGCATACCGGTGAAATGGAAATGTTACTTGTCTGATGTATAACATCTTCAGTGATGTTCACTGTCTGTTTTTATAAATTCTATTTTATTTCTATTTATTAGAAAAAATTATTAATAACTAGCGGATCCTGTGAGCTCAACACGATTGGCCATTACTGGTCTCAATCATAAAATATTTCAAGTTCAGATCTCTGTTAGAGGGAGATGTAACTTCAGTGACAATTTGCATATAATGAGTCATTTTAACACTTTTTCACACACAGGTGAAAGAAGTCTTACTTGTGAAACAAATCAATCTGTCTCTTGCTGTTTGTTGGGTTTGTGTAAGATGAAAAGTTGTAAAAATTGAACAGTTCTAAAGCATTCTTTGATTAACTGTAATCTTTGATTAGGTAACAGGGTTTTTTTTTGTCCCAGGTTATTATGAAAGAAAATATGAACCATGTTGCCTCTCCAAGTCAGTCATCCCTAAAATGTTCCTAGCTCATTTTGGGTGGGATCTTTAAGTGTAACTTCAAGTGAAACTTGCAGAAAAATAGTTTCTAGATCTGAAATCCCCCAAACAACTGTTAAAAAGAGCTAAATATTACATAGCATTCTATTAATCTTCTCTCTTTTTTTATTTTTTTTGCTATGTCATAGCAATCAGTAATAACTTCAGATAACTTCATTTAAATATCAGCTTGTAAAAAACGTAGTAGTAATTTTAATTAATTTTTTAAGACAAAGCTGCATGAGCCTAGGGTTTCTACATAGCATATGACTGAGTCATTGGCCTGCTAGCTGTGAAGGTACTCTTTCTGCTTTTTAGGGACAGAGTAGAAAAAAAACATCTTGGGTTTATTCCAATTCAAAGCGAATTCCAAAAGTCTAGCTTTTTCATGAAATGAAATTTCTGTTTTCTTATCACTAGTTGCCAGAAATAGTTCTAATATTGTAACTGCAGTATTCTGACTACTGTATGTATTTATTGTCACGTGACTTATAGAGAATGCAGTCACATAAAAAATTATTTTAGTTTTAAATCCCTGAAAAAATGGAATTTAGACTATACTCTCTAAATATGAAACGCAAAATCTGGTTACATAGAGCAATTGAAATATGAGAACGGTAGCCTAAAACTTTTATTGTCCTTGTTTTGAGAGGACCTGTTAATGGAATTTATGGAAGTTTAGTTTTCGTTTTAAAGGAATTGGACCCAAGACTTTTCTGGGTTATTCAGGGACAAAGGAGATCCCCTTAGTTTAAAGCTGGCATTGCCCTGCAGAAGACCTAAAGGATGACTTACACAGATCCCAATGGTGGTGTTCTGCCACAGAAGGCAGTCTGCAACTATTACATTCATGGAGAGCTCAAGTTTTGGAGTTACTATAAAGGCAGAATAAGACATATTGCAATAGGCAGGTAGAGTACTGTATCTCTTCCAAAGCAAGCTTTTTGCTTAGGGGGAGTTTGTTAGATTTAACCTGAGGGACTAGTATTAGCAGCAGGGAAAAGCTGGTGCAGCCAGTTCAAATGATTCAAGTTTCACAATTGCTTCAAGCTACTCTCTTTTTGCTGCAGAATCTTGGCTTGACTATTCAGTGGCCATCAAACATTTTCTTTCCTGCTCTTATATCCTTTTGAGTGGGCCCTTAATCCTTCAAATTTGATAGTTTTAGGAACAGAGATTAAAGCACCACTGCTTGATAGAAAGCTAATCCAGGGCTGTGGTTATATTTCCATCCCTGAATTTGGGGTGGTGCTGTCTTTGGGTCCTAGGGATCGTCTGCTGTTGTTGGTAAATCAGTGCAGGCTGGGATTCAGAGCTCACATCTCATCTGCATGCAGCTTGGTATTGTGCTGGATAGACTGTGTGTGTTTGACTCTTGGAATTAACTGTGACAGCAAGATCATTTTGACAGATGGCTGCTGTGGCATGTGTACAGGTATATTTCAAGGATGATGCTAATATTATATTTTCTGTTCATCATACCTTTGCTCATGGAAGAGATCTTCCCTCCCTCAGCTGCTATTCTGATTTTGTAAAATCAAATATGCAAATATATAAATCATAAAGTCGTTTGTTGGTTTTTTATTTTCTTTTTTAATTTCCTTTAATCTAGGATAAACTCTGCATGCCAAGCATGTCCTTTGGCAAGCAAATGAATGTAGAAAGAGAAATGTAAAAGGTTTTCCTTTTTATCCTTTTTATTTCCTTTTTTATCAGCCTCTAAAATTTCTTCCAACAGACTGCTTTATTTCATTTTGTTTCTTATAAGGCTGCATCCTCTTGAGACGCTGTTTAAGTGGCAACTCAGGTCTGCCCTCAGTTGTACGTGCCCTCGGCAAACAGACGCAATTGCTGAGTAACAGGCATCGGAACTTTGAATGTCATTGTTTGGTTTTTAGGCTTTCAGCAAGATTGCAAAGGGAACATAGATGTCCACTGGGAAACTGAACTTCAGTATTTCATTTAGTTGTGCAGTTAGATTATGAAGCTCTGTGTGTGCAGGGGTATTTATTTCAGAAAACTTACTGATGTGGGAAGAGACTTCTGAATTTTCTCCATTAGCAAGTCAAATGTATAGAAACTGTTTGAAGAATACAGACAAATTCTCATTTAAATTTTAGATCAACTTTTTTTTTTTTTTCTTTATTTTCAAAGCACTTCGGTAAAGGAAGTGAGATAAATAAGCAAGTTGCCTTTTCTGGAAAGTTTTAGAGACTTTGTATCTATTAGCTAACTCCTTCTCTTTTATTGACTTGGTCAGTCATCAAGTTTTCTCACATTTAGGAGAGAAAAGTTAGCTTTTCACCATAGAACTCACCATTTTCTTACACTAGTGCTAATCACGAGTATTTCAGTTTAATTCAGTAGACATTTGAGATAAACGCAGTGTATGTGAAAGGAAGTTTTAATCTTGATGAGACCTAGCGCTGAACTGAGCGCACAATGCACGTACACTGTTATCCCTTGCTCAGTGAGAGTTATGAATAGATCTATGTCATGAGAATTATTTTTACCCAAAACTGATTAGATATAAAATTTCTGTAGGTAGAAAATACTAGGGATAAGCAGCATTACACTGAATAGCATAACAGTGACTATTGCTATGAGTGCCTTGAGGGGTATTACACTTACCCTGATTCAGTCATAGGTTGTCTAATTTCACCTTTTAAATCTCTGGGAGTTCTTATGTTCATTCCACTGGGTAAAGACCATGTCCTGAAACTTCAAAAACTACTTCTGGGATATAAGTAATTTTTTTTTTTACCTAGTCTCTCTGCCTGCCTCTTCCCTCACCTCTAGCCTGGAATTCCTATTATCAGGACTTCATATGTTAACATATAATCGTTATGGGATCTTTTTTTGCATCACTTCTAATAAGATAGGGGCTTTTTCCAAAGATAGGAAACATATCACGTTTCTCTTACTTTTCTTTTGCACTTAGTCTTCTGGGATTAAAGGCCATGCACAGATCTTTTTAATTCTCTGATGAAAGCAATAGTGATACTTGAAAGAGGATTATAGGAAAAAAAAAAAGAGATATTCTTTCTAGAGGGAACATGTAACTTCTGCTTTTGTTTCTGTGAGCAAATTGTACTCCCTTGTGCAAAGATGGAAGATCTCCCTCTGTAAGTATTCTTGTATTACACAGTAACCCAGATTCATGCTGTTATCTTTATCTCCTCACCTTCTTAATTTCTTATAAGTAACCCCTCGTTCACTTTTTTGTATATACACAAGATTTTGGAATCAGTGAGTGTTACAATTTACAGAGTTTTCTACAAATCAGAACAAGGTATATTTCGCTTGACTTAACTTCCTAAAAACATTAATTGCCATGGATGTTGTAGAAAACACAAATATTTAGTAATAACATGATTTCAACATGTGTTGTCAAAAATGTCTTTGTACGATGGAAGTCCTGAGCATTTTTAGACGTCAGTTGTTGCAGCAGGGGTGCAGAGGCCAGAAGCCCTGCTGAGGGCTGCACAGTGATGATGTTGATGTGTGAGAGGGTAGGGCAGCAATACCAGCTGAGGCCACTCTCCTCAGCCCATCAGCTTTGACTCAGAGAGAAGTGCCACCAACCAAGTCTCTAGACGTTTTTGGGTGCCCGGTGTGTCTCCTGGGGCTGGAGACAGCAATGTCCTCACTTGTGGGTGGTGTGCTGTGGTTGTAGGAGTTTGCAGCAGGAGGTGAACAGGCTGCTCACCATCTAGGGAAGACAAACGAGATCAACAGGGTCTTCATGGAGGAATGTGAAGGGCAATGAGAGATGCTTCTGTAAGTGCACTGGCAGCAAAAGGAAGGCTGAGGAAAATGCAGGCCCACTGCTCAGTGGGATGGGAGACCTGATGACCAAGGACATGCAAATGTCTGAGGCACTCAGTGTCTTTCTTATGTCAATTTTTACTGTCAGGGTGACTCTTTAAGGTCACAGGCCTACTAACATAGTCTGTGGAGTGAAGCATTACCCACTATAGAAGAAGATCAAGTTAGGGAGCATTAACCCATGCAGCAGTACAGGCTGGGGCTAGCTGTCTAGAAAACAGCTTTGCAGAAAATTATATGAAGGTCCTTGTCAACAATAAGTTGAAGATGAGCCAGCAACATGCCCTTGCAGGAAAAAAACCAACACCCCACCAGCTGCTTCCTGGGCCCTGTTTGCAGAATTGTAGCCAGCAGGTCCAGAGATGTGATTCTTCCCCTCTATTCTACTTCTGAGAGCCAGAAACTAGAGTGCCATGTCCAGTTTTGGGTTCCCCAATACAAGAAAGATACGGACATACAAAGATATGGGAGTCCAGTGCAGGGCCACCAAGGTGGTTGGGGGCTGGAGCACTTGATACACAAGGAGAAGCTGTTAGAGTTGTACTTGCTTGGCCTGAGGAGGATATGGCTCAGGGGAGACCTTACTCATCTCTACAATTGCCTGATAGGATACTAAAGAGATCTCAGAACCAGACTCTCCTTAGAGGTTGACAGCCACAGGATGACAACAGGGGCAAGCTGGAACATGAGAATTTTTGATGATACAAGGAATTATTTCTTTTTTTTTTTTTCTTTTTTTTTTTTTTTGCTGTGAGAATGGTCAAACACTGGAAAAGGGGTCTGTTGTGGAATCTCCATTCTTGAAGATATTCAACCCTCAGCTGGACAAGGCCGTGAGCATCCTGCTGTCACTGGACATTGCATCAGGTGCTCTCCAGAGGTCCCTTCTTCCCAAGTGATCGTGTAATTCTAAATATTGGCTAATGCTGTGTTTTGTAGCAGGCATGACTGGACAGAGGCATTTCTGGACTTGTATGATATAGTAGATTTTAATTTGGCAGGTTTTTTTAATTGAACAGTTGAATCAGGAATCTATGTGCTCTCACATTCTTCTAATCTTTATTGCACTCAACATGTATATGATGTGTATTAAATTATTTTTTGTTGCAACAGAGTAGAAAGGTGCATTTTTCCTTGTAACTCCAAACATTATGTGGTGAGATTCTTAATGGATGAGGGCTTTAATATGGGTTTGGTCAGTATATCACTGTACTTTTAGGGCTCTAATAAGCCCAGTATAACAGCAACATTCGATTTTGATCATCTGTTTTCCATAATCACTTCATGAATATTTTTACTTTTAAATGGATATACCTATCACACAGTACTTTCACAAACTGTTAAATCTACTCAGCCTTTGATATTTGATCATGGTAACCAGCTTATATATTTTGGAATTCCACTTTACTCTGTGCTGAAAATCGCATTTCTTTATGACTTTGCTGCATTTTTTTTCATTTGGAGAGTAGATTAATTCTACTTTTGAAATGGAGAAAATTGCACAGTACTTAACTTTTTAAAAATAAGCTTTTAGTCAGAACCTCCAAGGAGAGTTTTATCCAACCAGGAGTTTGAACGAATCATCAAGACTGTAAGACTTGAGAATAAATAAATAAAATCACAGGTTACAGAGGTCTTCTGACCACTTTGTAAACAGCTGATGATGTTCAGCATATCTGGATGCTGTCCATGTCCAAACCCATATGTGCCTGTTTTTCCATGCTGTGCAATACAATTTGCAATTTTTTCTTCTCTATTTTGTTCCATCTTTGGGGAAAAAACAACCCCAAAGACCTTAATAAATATGAGAGAGATGCTATTCATCTTCTGGCTTCACTACTATGAAGAATTTCAAAGTATGTTGCCGAACCATTGACAGCAAGATAGAACGCATAAATCTAATTCTGTGGAGAGAGGATGATAAACCAAAATACAATTGAAGGAGAATCTTCATAAGGAAAGGGTTTATGATTGTAACAATGCCACTAAATCAGTCTTTTGCGGGTAGCAGCCAGTAAGCTTCTCAGAAAATATTGAAGGGGCATTTTGTGGAAAAGTGTAGAAACAGATGAAGGAAGCTATGAAGTTGCTTTTTGCGGAGTAGGAAGAGCGGGTGTTAATCCCCAAGGAACGCAAAGAAAACTAGGTGTAGAAAGAGAGCATTCCTATTAAGTCCAATGTAATCTTTTGGTAAAAATGATGCTGCTCCTTTCTCTGAGCTTGATACAGATAGACGTGAGAAATAATATGTGTGTATAAACAAAGTGCAGTTTTTTTTCAGAATGAAACCAAATGTGTGGTTCGGTTTCTTTGTTTGTTTGTTGTTGTTTGTGGGTTTTTTTTAATGTGCATTGGCTGTGTTCCGATTGAATCCAAAGAGAATCTAGGAGGACCAGTTTCAGATGGCAGCAGTCCTGCTGCCCTCCTCAGATGGGAGTGCCCATGTTTTAACTCAGCTTATACTGCTTCTCCTGCCCACTGTCGGCGGGGTTCATACAAAATCAGCTACTGGCAATATCTTTGGGTGTATTGTATGAATGTCGTTCAGAAACCTTTGGTATATTCAGTTGCTGTAGAAGCTGCTGTGAGAGTAAAACAAGTATGGCAAGCCAGGTAATAATTGCTTTTTACATTTTAATTGTTTGGGGTTTTTTTTTTCATTGAAAGTATTACTTCCCTCTTAATTAGTAGTTAGCATTTATTTTGAATAATAAACTGATAGCCAGTTCCTTTTTGCTGCTATCTAATTCATTGGTTTTGACAATGTCTCTTCCAAGATTGGCTGTGGTATCATGAAGTGTTCACATCACCTGACTTTTCCAACTTTAGGAGGTATTGTTACTATGGCTGGACTGTATGTTTAAGCAAAGTCTTTAGTTTTCTGAAGTATTTGAGTCCTGTTTCTGAATGTATTCATAAATTTTATGAGTATATACTATACTGGGATGATTTATGAACTGGTTTCTATGAGCCCCATGTTCGTGTCACATTAAGTGTATTGTCAAGACTAATGAGAGCAACATATTAAAAAACTTCTGGGTATAAGAGCAACTTTGATGTAATTAGTATTGAAGTCAAGTACCTGCAGTGTCCTGTGTCAGCAATTTATGAAGTGTTTGATAAGTAATCTTGACTGAAGAGCTAGAAAAGCAATTCCAGGGTATAAACTTGGGCCTGGATGGCATACTTTGGAGAAAGAGTAGGAGAAGATGGCATATTTGATCTCTATAGAAACTTAAGCAGGAGCATATATATTGTCATATATATTGAGTGTAGTCTGTCTTCTGAGAACATATCTAAACCCTGAGTTCTTTTTTAAGTTTAAAGAGAAAGAGTCTGATTCTAGGAAGGAAGCGTTGCTTTTTGTATTCCATATATATTTGCTACATGATTTCTATTACTGTACACTCTCCAGACCCTCCTCAGTTCCTCCTTTAGTACTAAGCATACTTTAATTTTAAAAGTGTGTATTTCACTTTTCTTTGCTTTTTGGCTTTGAGGTTTTTCTTTTTGATGCAGAAAACTGAATAGTTTAGTCTATCAGCTACTTTTACCTTTATTTCTGTAATGGTATCTACGTTAGTCTATCTGACTGTGATCTTTCTTTTGTTAATGTCAAAAGTCTTTATTTTGGTCAAAAATTCAGGCAGACTTTCATTTTTCCTCCAACAAATTATAAACAGGCCTCAAAAAGGCATAAATAATGGTTCCAGGTGGCTATCTCGATGTGCAGATGTTGGAGCTGATTGTTCCTATCTAGATTAAAACACTTACATGACTTCACCGATACAGCCTCTAAATTAAAGTGATATAATTTTTATTATGATAATGGAATTATTTCTCTTTTACCAGAATTGAAGGGAAGATAGAAGGAACAAGTGTATTTTTTTTCAATTGGTGATTTTGAGAGTCAGTGATAAAAATTAATTGATTTTTTTTAATGAAAAACTGAAAAACATGAACAGAAGTTGATTTTCTCCCCGGACTAGCCTATGTCTAAGATTAAAAAACAAGTTTATCTTCATGTCAGAATCTGTTGGTGATCTCATTTTTTCAGTGATATTTATAATTTTAACCTGAAACTGTGTTTACTGTGGGAGTGCAAGAATCTTGCTAGGAAATCCAAGAAAATACCAAATAATTATTTTCAGGATGTAAATCTTATATAGACCCCTTGATACAGGCATCCTGTTCAACTTTGCTTTTGATTTTTGGATGCAACAAAACATTATTAGATTTTGCCATGGAGACACAAATCAATGTGGTAGTTAAAGTTGCTGTCTTGAAGGATTTTGTTAAAAATGTCTTCCTTTTTCAGATTCTGAACTTTTACCAGTTATTTGCTTATTTCAAGGCAGTCAAAATGCATTGTTACGTCATCTGAAATAACTTGTAGCAGAATGTACTTCTGAGTGTTGCTACCTCTGTGGTTTAGGTTGTTCTGGAAGAACCGAAAGTGATAGAAATTCTTTGAGCTGAAAACTGATGAGGATGAAACTTTTCCTCTTACGACGAATTCCTCACAAACACAGTTCTCCAATGCAATAGCATACTGAATGGTTAAACATCAGTGCCATAATCCCACAGGTGGTAGCTGTGGCCGACTGGCTTCTCACCAGGTATCCCTCATACTAAGCAGGGTTGTAGTTGTAACATCATCAGGAGGGTAGAACTAACTTGCCTCGTGGCAGTCTGAACTCCGCTCGTGTTCATTGTTAGTGGGTGAACCGACCAACACTTGGTGAATTCTGTTTTGTGGTGACAGGAAAAGCTGACATCAAAAGGTTGAAGTAATTTTGCTAATACATGACTCCCGCATGGTGGTTTTCTCTGTGGTGACTTTTCTGACACATCATGTTTAAAACCTAGAAAGTCAGAAGATTTGAGGCCACACTAGCATGGCCTATATTCCCACTGAAAACCAAGATTAAGTGTACTTTTGCCCTTTATGCAGCCAAAGTTTCTGTCCTTCCTGGGCTTGCCTCAGGACACGTCAGGTGGGGAGGATTTGACACAAGTATGTGCAGAAGCACTAGAGCTTTTTCAGCATTCTGTCTTGCAGAGAGCCTGCTGAGTCCCACTTAACCTGCCCTTGATTAAGAACAGTTAACTGCAGGATCTTGCACTTTAGTAGAGAGTGATACCTGAAATAGTATAAATTCCTAATTGAAATCTCATTATCTTAGGAACAATGCTGACTTCTAAAAGGAGCCCTGAAACCATTGTAGTTATTGTTCTTCTTGAACCAGTTTTAATAATGTCTAATATATGAGGCCTCTAGTTTCTGCTTTATGTTCTGCATTGTTCTCTTTAGAGTTTTAATAAGACTTTATGTTGTTTTAATTAATTGAACATCATGTTATGAAACTCCCCAGGCATCAAAGATGTTACCAACAAAAACGTGAAATATCAGTGTTTATTTTTAAAAGAAAAAAAGATTGCAAAATTATTTGTGACAGAAGGAAACAGGGTAATATATAGAACCAAAATAGTTTCTTTTAATTATAAAATGCTCCTAATTTTTATTTAAAAGGGTTTGGAAGAGGATTGCATAAGTTTATGTATTTGAGGAAGGGTGAGAGTATATATGAACTCCGTAGATGGTAAAATATGAGATATCTTATTGTTACATGTTGGTGCATTGAAACATTAGATCCTTTTCTGTGAAACAAATATACAGTCTTATATGTAGAAATGATTTTTCTTCTAAGAATGGTCATTTATAATTAAAAAATCTCAGATATATTTCACTATGGGTCGGTGACAGAGAAAAAAGCCTTGTCCTTTCTTCTTTCTTAAGACTTTTTTCTCCAGGATTTGAGGCAGTTGTGCAGTTCAGCCTTTCTGGCTGCTACTTGTAAGAGAAAATCAGTGTTAATGCGAAGTACCGAGGTGTCAGTGGAACTAATAGAAGTAGATGCTGCTCCAAATTATCCAGCAGGACTTTCAAAAGTTGCCTGAGTAACTGAGTGGAAGTAAATGTTCCTGCAGAGGATGGTGTTGCCCTTGTGCTAGTACTGTTTGCCAAATAGGGAGAGGGCAAAATTAGACATGCTGAAATTAGCAGCATAATTATTTTGCTGCAGAAAGATTGCCAAAAGATTGACAGGGTGAATGTGCTGACAGAAAGTGCAGGTGTAATGGGATTAGACATTCATTGAAGCATGGGGGCCAGGACCTGCATATTTGTTGGGAGCAGACTACATTCTAAAATCTAGAAAACTATGCTAGTTTGTAATGGGCCTAATGGTTTTACTTTCAGAAAAATTGTGTATATGAATACATGCACATTTAGGCTATTTTCCTCCTACTCATCCAGCCCTCAAATACAGAGTTTTCAAAGGCAGATATATCAGCCCATTCTTAGACACGTCAGTAGAGATGGCCAATTTTCTGACACGCAGAACACTTGCAACTCCCACTTTAAAGCCTATGCTTTATTTGCTTTGTTTCTTTTGCTTACCTGAAAGGTAGTACAGTCTATGGTAGTAAAATAAATATCACCATACAGTAAAAGTTCTTCATTGCTGTGGCTACTAGGAATTTTTCTGCCTTATAGCGTAACCTCAGACTAACTTGATGTTTCTTTCTAATTAGTGTTTCCAGCCTAGATATAACGACAAGACAAATAGACAAGCAGTAAAAATAACAGTTTCCATTTAAGTTAGTATTACCAGAATAGTTTACACTTCTCTAATCTAATATCAAGGATGGGACTGGATCAAGTCCTAGGGTGAAACTATCTCTATAAATGTAGAAAGCTTTGTATGATGAAAGATTGGTTTCTTTATTTTATCTATTTATTTGTATTTTCATTACATGTAAATGGAAATAGTCATTCAGGGTTTTTCTCAGTCTTCAAGAAACACACCAAGAAATCCATAAACTCCTCCAAAACACATAGGATTATGTAATAATTTGTACTTAATTATAATTGAATACAAATTAATTGCTAGAGGTCTAATAAAAATTTTATTATTTCCTTCTGAACAAGGGAGAACTGTAAGGCCTTGTGCTATGTCTGAAAAGTCAGTCCTGTGAATGAGGATCTGCACAATAAAGACTTGAGCATATGTTCAAATGATTGGGTTGGTGCACTTAAGAGTTACTGCTCCATAGCTCAGGCAGCTCACTGTTAATGACATGAAGCAGCCCACCCCATGTTTTCACACTTACTATCTGTCAGCAAGAGATGGCTACATCCTTAGGTGTACCTTGTAATCTCTTTAAGTCTGAAAATAACCTAAATTGAAGGTTGTTTTGCCTGTTTATAAAGATAATCAGGGCCCAATTTGCTAAATAAAGCTCTTGTGTCTTCTTTTAGATGAAAGAAGATTTCAAATGTGAATTTTGGTCCCTGCTTAATTCTGGGACGTGTAGAATTTAAAACTATAACAGTGATAGATGAGCTTACAGAGATTGTTTTCTGCAGAGCGAAGTTGCACTTTTAGCTTCCACTCATCAACATTTGATTCTCTCTTAGAGGACTAACTCTTATCCTTTGTTATCTTGAAAAATGTGTTGGGAACCTAGAAATGCCTTAATGATATTCATAAGCTTATCTTCCCAATAGAAAAGACCTTTTTATCTTTCTTTTTAATCAAGTCATTAGCATGAAACTCAGAGATGTAATCATACAAGACTGGAATTGGGGTCATGCCATAGGGTAGCTGAATAGGAGGCTTCATGGCACGATGATGTATAGCCATTTCACAACAATGCTTTTAACTCAATAAGTTTGCCCTTTAATTACATTTTAAATCTCAGTTGAGAAGTTTTTATGATTATGTAAATTGCTCAGTAAATGCTCTCGTTCTTAGACCCAATAAATGTTCTGCTTACGGACTGGGAGAACAAGTTATTTAAAAACTTGATGGAGGGACCGAGCGCTTCTTTCCCACTTTGGTCGTTGTGACAGAGCTTGGTTGTGTTAGCCAAGGTGATCTATACGATAACGAAATGTTATACTCATCACTGTTAGATTCTCAGTGTTAGATTGTTTGGAAACAAAGTAGGTCCCAAAATCTTATCTCAATCAGTTGTATTTTGATCTTTAAAAAAAAATAAAAATAAAAAAAAAAACCCAAACACAATACCCAACAACCAGTTCTTAGAAGAACTATGACATTTACAGGAGGGAATCCCAGTTGGACCAGTAGTGTCTTGCAAAGCAGAAAAAATACTTCAGTCTTCTATTCCATTATTAATATAAATCACAGTGTTTTCAATCTAGAACAAGTGTTTTTTTGTGGTGGTGTTTTGTTTTTGTTTTTGTTTTTTTAAAATACATTTCTTTATGTTCAAATACTTTGAAGATAATGCCTAGCTCACAAGGACAGACTGTCATAAAGAGAAGTGCAAGCTGGCCTTCTATTGCGAGAAACAAAAGAAATAGGTCAAGAGCATCTTGCAGTGAGTCTCCCACTCATGTGCTTAAAATGCATTGGACTTGCTGTGCTGTAGCCATTAATTCAACATCTCCAGAACTGTATCACCCACAAAACCATTCCTCTGTCTAGCAGACAGAAGAATAAGCCGTGATCCTGAAAGAGTTGCCGTGTGCACGGGTCTTTGTGCCTCCAAAGGCTGCGAGAGTCTGCAGGAGCATAAAAAAAAAGTCTCAAACTCTCTGAACCCTCACACAGAGTTTAATGGTTTAGGCAGAATCAGAGATTTGTGGGAGTTTAGATATAATTAAATAAAAGCAAGTAGGTTGTTTAATTTGAAATCCATTCCCTAAGCTGTGCTGGACAGAATTCCAAAATGCAGACAGTGACTCCAGTTCCTGTATCTGTAGACACCATAAGGGATTGCAAAAAAAACTTTGAAGGGGGAACCTTTTTTGGTTATACCAGCTGAACTCTCCTGTTGGTAAAAATATGCCAATCCCTAAGAGCTGCTCTGTCCCCTTCAAGTCCAGAGAGCAGAGACCTATTATTTATAGGTGTGCTTTGCTCAGTAGTATCGTCAGAACAAAAAAAGTACTGGTATGAAACAAGTTTGTAAGTTCTGCCTTCTTCAGGCACCTGAAATGTTGCTTAACCAATGAGAATGCAAAATAAAAGCAGAAAGAAACCCATATTATTGAGAGGTTTTGAGATCACCAGAAAAGAACATAAAAATAAGTTTTTTACACACAGAAGGTGGTATTTTAAAGAGAGGAAGGAAGGAAAAGAAGTGGAGTGAAAAGAGGGGAAAGGAAGGGAGAAAAGGAGAAGAAAGATGCCTGAAAGAAAAGGAAGAAAAAAGGAGAAAAAGAAAAAAGAGAAAAGAGGAGGAAAACAAAAAGATAAAGAGGAAAAAATAGAGAAAGAAAGAAAGGAAGAGGAAAAGAGGATGGGAAAGGAAGGGAGGAAAGAAGAATGGAAAAGAAAGAGAAAAGAGAAAGAGGAGGAAAAGAAGAAGTGAGGAAGGAAAGGAAGAAAGGAAGAGAAAAGCTAAAGGGGAAGGAAGAAAAAAGGAAGGTAGGAAAAAAGGAAAATGGAAAAAAGGAGGATTACCTCATTCATGCTTTCTGTACAGTATAAGAGTTTTAAGTAAATATGCTACTAATTTAAGGTATTTAAAATGTTTAGCTCTGTTTTTTCAGAAATGCTCTGTTAATATAAATGGGCAGGAGTTGATTAGTTCAGCTTACTGCACAGAGAGAGATTATAGAGATGTAGTATCTTTGTTTTCAGTAATTTTATGATAGCTTTTCTAGATATTTCAGTATTAGTATGTTGCGCTGTAAAGTACAGTACTTCTGAGCTATGTATAGCCACACAGGTATTACTTGCTGATGCTTAGAGTACACGTATGTAATTATGCAGACTGACTTTATTTTTTTGATTACTGTCAGTAGAGATCATTTTTTTCCTTTATGTTGATTTCCTTTAATCAGACGTTGCTGTCTTTAATTTTGTGAGCCTTCATCCCTCAATTAATGACATTTATTTAATTGGTAACTTTGTACAGTACCTAGAGAACATAAAATGCTTCATTGGATATTAAAGCACAATTCCAAGGACAGAACTGAGTTTGTAAAGGGGGATTTAAGTCCTTTAATTTCTTTAAATTATTACATAATTAATTTTGTTTCTACCTTGTATGAAAGATAAACGTTTTGTCGGTTGTGCTGCATTAATTTCTATGTCTTAGTCTGACTCATGTATAGTCTAACTAGTGTAACTAATTCCTTCTTTCTAGGACTTCATTTTACTTCCAGCTTACCAAGCCCTCTCTGATGTATTGCCAAAATAATGGCAGATTTTGCCATGTGGCATGTCCTTTATATGTCAAACCTATATATTAAATGTGGGAAACGACACTGATTAATTATTTCTGATAAAGTATCTCAAACCGTATTGAATTCTTGCAGGACTGTCTCTGCTATGTGGAGGCTGACAGGACTTTGAATACACAAGGTTTCACAGCAATGGCTCTGCTGAATTTTCATAGAATCATAGAATGGTTTGGGTTGGAAGGGACCTTAAAGATCATCTTAATTCCAAACGTGTGGAGCCACAGGTGAGTTTCTCTCACCTGCCAAGAGAATTAGGGCAGTGAGGATGTGTGCTCCTATGAAGAACGCCAGCAGTAGTTCCCAGGGGGAGTACTGAGTTGGGCAAGTGAGAAATATGTCCATCTCCTTGCTTTATGGCAGTATTGGGTGTGCTGTCTTACAGCCTTAGTGTACTTCTCCCCTGAAACTATGCATATAGAGGCTTCCACGGCTCAGGACAAAAGCAAAACAGCCGCAGCAAATTTCCTCACCCTGCCGAAGAAGATTGTTACTCTCAAGACAAGTTTATTTCATCTCTTTTTCATTCTTAGTTCTGTGACAGTTCTAGACTTATTCTATATAATAATGTAAATACACATTTTTAAATGTGTAGAAAACTATACTAGCTATTCAGCAAGGTTTCTGTGAACAAATGTCACAGTATCTTTCATCATCTAACTGTATAGTTAATATTAGTAAAGGAGGATTTCACTCTGAAACTCTTAGGCAAATCTGCCCTTGATGGGGTTGCAGTTCTTTCTGAGCAGTTCAGCTCACTCTAAGCAGTAACTTCTGATCAAAAAGGTGTGGGTTTGAAAATTAACTTAGGTTTATAACCAGTACTCATTAATGAGTTACTGTGGTCCATGTGTTCTTTCATTATTTGTTTTTGATTTTGCTACCTGCTCTTTTTAAGGGAATCTATTTCCACGTAGCCTCAGTAATAATCACTGTAGCAAAAATTCAGTATACAGAGTCAACCATAACTCAGTAGAATTAAACCAGGATTGATTTTTCGTCCTCTGCACTTCCTCCATGTGTTCGAACACATTGGAAAAAATGAAAATGTAGTAAATGGTCTATATTTAATCTATATTCTGTGCTTCTTGGTATGATGAGTAATGACAGCATACTTTTGCAAATATCTTAGCAGTTTACGAGATGAAATAGATCTTCCTGCTTTATTCTTGTCAAGAAAAAAAGAATGTGGTTCGTACTGATCTTTCACTTGTATTTTTGAAACATGGAAATTACTTATTTCAGAAAACAAATAAAAGGTGTATAGATCTTTTTCATATATGTACTCTGCTTCTCTTGGGATGTGAACGAGTCACAAAGGAAGGATCTGAAATACACCAACTAAAATGGAGTAAATACCTTCCTCATTGTCTTACTTCTTTGTCAGTGTAGGTTTCCTGCATAGCTGGAATAAACTACTTTTAAGAGCATTAGAAGATGTGCAGTTTACACAGCAATTTGGAATAAGGAACACCACATCTTGCATACTAAGCTTTTGAGAAGAGTACTTTACTTTTCATGTTTGTTGGCTGTTTAACGAACTGTCCAGATTTATTGCGATACTATGTAGTATTCTGAAATAAAAAGGATATGGCTTGATTTTATTTTCAGAAATAAAATTTCAGTATGTGTCAGGAGAAGAGCATGGAATGTGTAGACTATGAGTGACTTTTTCTAAAAACAAGAAAAAAGTGGAAGTGCTTTTTTTTTCTTAACTCGGTATTATAAAATGCTATGAGAGTATGTGTGGTAAAACATCAAGAGGGCATAGATTTGACAGCTTCCTACTGTAAATAGTTATTCAACATACATGTTTCATGGCACGTGTTCTTGCTGAGAAAAAGGCAGCTGTTTCCATCACCATGCTGAAAACTAAGCGTTTTGTGCAACAGGTAGTGCATATGATAATTCTTTCATTCAGCGATAGATTTATCGTGTTTTAAATGTGGAAGGACCTTAGAAGTATGCAGACATTAAAAGTGAACTTTTTTACTGTGAACTTTATCCTTTCTTACATGCTATTTTGGATGTTTACATCAGGCTTGTAATATTTAACCTAGCTTAAATAAAACCTCCAAATGCATACACGAAGAGAAAATAATTTGTTAATAGAGTATTCTCGGTCAAGGAAACAAAAATAAAACGTCACAGCTGGAAGCTGAAGCTAGCAACACTCAGACTTGAAATAAAGTACAGATTTTCAAGTAAGGGCATTCATATCTGGAGTATTATACATGGTTATGTACCTTAATAATTGCATTTTTAAAAATCTGAATTGTCTATTTAACATCAATAAATAAATACAATATTTATAATACAGTTGCATCCTGCAGAATTACCTCCAATGTATTCCACACTCATTCCTAACTACTTTACTGCTGGGATGACCATAGATAAAGTAAAATAGTTGGATAAGAACTCCTATACTGTACCAAAGACATTCCTAACCCTCCTTGAAATTGCTCCAAATACAGTGCTAGTCATTACTGTGCAAGAAATAGGTATCCAGCAAAGGACGGCAAATGACATTTGGAACAGCAGTAGGTGAACAAGGACAATCTGCTCATGATTCAGTGCAGCTAACACTGCACTTAAAATATCAAATAAAACCAATTCAATTAGGAACACACCAAGTAGGTGAGTTGTGTGCTCCCCTCCTTCAAAGTCATTCTTCTAAAGAAAAGTACAACAAATTTCCGTTGGGGGCTATCTGTGATGCTCAGTTAGCACTGGGCCTTGCTCTCAAATGCCATAAATCATTTCCCCTTTCACACTTCTTCCCCAGCACTCCCATTTCAGGCAGCAAGAAACCACCACCAGAAATCTTAATGGCCAAGTGTCCCAGGAGAATGTGCTGAGCTTTATTCACTAGCTCATTTTCTTTGTTTCTTTGTGTGCTTCTTTGTTTGAAAGTAAAAATAATCTTTGTGCATATATGGCTACATATAGAGTACGTGTGTGCTCATGTATGTATGTGTTTAAATTATTATTATTTTTATTTTTAGTCTGTTTTAAGAGCTTGATTCAACCACTGTTCACTGCGAATGAATCTGTGACCTTGTGGAGCTGCAGCATGCAAACGTCTTGGAGAAGGGCAGCCAATGTACAAAGGCTGCATTGAGTGTGTGGGCAGGCAGGAATGCTGGTACCAGGCAGCTCTCTAAAGAATGTTCTTTTGGCAGAAGCAGCCACGCTAAAAATGAGGGGGAAAAATGAATTCAAAATGCAGAACTGGCCTGCAGTTACGAAGTGATAAGAAAAGTTGGCTGTTCAACATGAGCTGCCAGTTGCATATTCTAAGTCCTTGCTATTCTCAGGCCCTCCTACAGCCATGGCCCTGACCAGTGTTTTGATATAGCACAAAGTGGCTGTTTATTGCTATTGACTGCTGAGGCCTGTGCTCCGAAATGCGTTCTGTCAACAGAATGTAAGTGAACTTGGCATTTTAAAGCTCGGCTGCTGCAGACGCTTAGATTTCTTGGAATTGCCATGCAGCAGGACGGGTGTTGCAGTCCCCAGCTCAAACTGAAAATGTTGCACAGGAAGACGTATCATGTGAAGGTCAGATTTACCTGAGATCCTGAGGGTTTTGTGGGGTTTTTTCTTCATTGTCAGCACAGTAAATATATCTTGTCCTTGCTTTCTTGCCTGTCAAAGGCTAGACTTTTAACCATCAAAATTTTTTTCAGTATGCTCTGTATGGGAAAAAAAGTCATTATTCGATGCAAATGGCCTTCACGTGGAAGGGAAATATGGCTGTGTATACAGTACATGATATTTCCATAAAAGGAGCAATCCATATCTGTGCTAACTCTGTGTTACGCGACGGATCTTTCTACTGTTTTCAGAAGTGAGTTTCTATGATTTTTGTAAGAAATCAGACGTATTGTTTTCTCCTGCTTCCGTAGGAACTACAGGCGGAAATTGATGCTCATACTGACATCTTCCACAACCTGGATGAAAATGGGCAGAAAATTCTGAGGTCCCTGGAAGGCTCTGAGGATGCAGCCCTGTTGCAGAGACGGCTGGATAACATGAACTTCAGATGGAGTGAGCTTAGGAAGAAATCTCTAAACATTAGGTATGATCTGAACATAAGCAAAAGCCTAGAGTTGATGTGTAAGGTGGACTGCTGTGTTTTGCCAGTAAAAGGGTTTAATTTAGTGTCGGATAGCACTATTTCTGTCCATTTTTGAAATTATTTGTGCTATTTTGAATATTGGCTTAACTTTGTGAGAATGATTAAGTTTTTTAGTGTGAAAATGATAGTAGGGGATTATGATTTGAGGCATATGATGAGGTTTTGTAATTACAGAAGGAGAGATTAGCATGTTTAAACAGTAACTACCCCCTCTGAATGTAAGCTTTTTTCTAGAGCTGGGTATGACTTATCAATGAGTCATGAAAGAAAGTGATTAAACAACCTGTATTTATGATAAGCTTTATTTCTAAGGCTGCTATTTTCAGTGCAAAACTAAAAATAGCCTTGCAAATGAAAAGACACGTTATTTAAGATCTGTTGTCAGGAGAGTGGACAGAATTACCAGATAAAATCCAGGGGTAAAAGGAAATCCATAGGTAGTGTCACGAGAGGAAAAACTTTTCCTTGCAAGGAAAACTGTAATAAATGTTAATGTTATGAACACTGAAGCGGAGGTACAGGCTTCAATGAGCTGAATATTGCTTTCTAAAAGAAATTCTCCAGGAAGCTTCCCTTCAGAAATATGATTTTTACAATAGGCAACACAGCTCTGTTGCATTTAGTCTCGGGCATTTTTTCATTTGCTTGCTTGCTGTGTATTGGTGGTAGTTCAGAGGGCAGCAAAAGCCAGAAGTATTTTTCAAAGTAATGTATGAAATATTAGTTTTTTTCAGCTCGGACCCCGAGGGAGGTCAATCTGTGTAATGACAAAAGCCATCTTCATAACATCAATCATTAAAAATAAATGAAGGATGTGAGGTTGAAAAGATATTAGTAGCTTAAAAAGAGACAAATTCCTCCTTTTTTTTCTGACGAGCAAAAGAAGAGGGATATAACCCTTTAAGATCTCTCTGATATTTTTTTCTTCTTTTACCCATGAACTTGCCCAAATGCAGCAATGTTTGAGATAAGAAGAACAGTCAGTTGGCCAAATACCAGTAATTAAGTATAAGGGGCTTTCTGTCTTTGAGTTTTTGCAGTTCAATGTATTGCTGCCATTAATTGAGTCAGAAATAGCAGCCCTAGTTGTAACACAGTGACTTCTTGCATTAAACATTCGAAGCAACAGACCTCCTCCCTGAAATATTTGCTTTCAATAAAAGGCTCAAGGTGTTCAATAACTTATTGATTAGGATAGGAAACAATTCTTAAATTCTAAGACATTCAATTTAAATGTTGCTGGCCACCAGCCGGAATGAACAGGCTATTTGCAGTCTCTCTGCTTGGAGCTATTTCTTTCCATCACATACTGCGGAATGGATTTCATCATAACTAGCAATGCTTACACAAAAGAAGTACAAGAGCAGAAATACAAAAGTTCCCACAGGGAGCAGTCCCACAAGTCTCCTTATTTAGCGTAAGTTCTAGACTGCTGAAACAGAAGACCCATGATGTCGCTCGGCTTAGGTGGGCATTCCTTTCTAAATCCATTAGATAAAACATACGGCAGATATCAAGAGAAGCCAAGTTCATTTACGTTATTACTTTTCTTTCATTCTGATAAATCAGTACAGTTTATCCTAATAAGCTCTTTCTTATAAAGAACTCATTTTAAAAAACATTTTTTCTATTACCTATTTTGTCTGCACGTGCTTGAACACAGTTATAAGTATATGAGTGTGTGCACATGATGTATTTACATAAACACATATTCCCAAAGCTGAAAGAAGGGCAGAACAGGATGGGTTCAGGAAAACCATTCACCACACTGGAGAAGGTCAGAGCACAATAGCAGTAACAAAACTTCGAGTCACTCATTTTGCACTTTTTCCTTATAAAATCAGACCTGGGGAAGCAGGGAAGAAGTGAAGTGCCTCCAGTTGCTGCCTTGTCTGCAGGAGGTGGAAGCTCGATGAGATGAGCACTGGAGACAGGAGTTAACCTGACTCAGAAACTCGTCACCTTGACTGTGTCCCCTCCAAAAGCGCTGTCTTCCTTCCTCTGGCTGTTGCTTCCTGCAACTCCCCATACAACATCACCGCTCCTCTCCCCCCTCACTGCTTTCAAAGGCATCCTGGGGCTTCCCCAGCCCTCAGGGCCTGCAGGACTGGCCTCCCCCAACAGCACTTGCTGTGAGGCAGTTTTGCCCCAGCCCACATCTGCCCTGTGAGAGCAAAGATCAAAAGATATCATGTGTGTCACTTCCACATAGCCTTTAAGTTTGAAAAAGGAGACATTTTTTCCATCAGCTCATACACTGGAGCAGCTGAGCTTTCTGTCAGCCTATGGCTAACCTGTCCCTTGCCTTTCTCTTTCCTCGCCACTCCAATTACCTGGTGTAAGAGGTTGGAAAGAAGATGGGATCCATAGAGCATTTCAAAGAAATACAACTGTCCGTACCTTCAGCAATTCCTTGTTTCCATATCCAAACTAAGTAATAAGGTCTTCAAAACATTGAGTCCATTTTTATCACATTTCTTTATAGACCATTCTATATGAGGTATAGGAATAGAATTTTCACTGTCAGAAAATATGTGTTTTTCTGTGCAATCACTGAAAAAGAAGAGAAATGTTATATGAACAAAGCTGGAAGTTAAACAAAATATATAAAATAAAAGGAAATCTGTCTTTATTTTCCAGTACATTTTATCACTTCACTATTATTTAATACTGCTTTTGATTTTAATTAGTAAGAGGAATTCTTATGTTACCTGGAAGTGAATTAGCAATTTCTTCCCAAAAAGCAATTAAAACCCAGCATATTCATAAGTCTACAAAAATAAAATTTTAGTGTGCTTTGTCTATGGTACAAACAAAATTGAAGATTTGATCAGTCCAGTGATGTTTCAGTCACATATTTTTTTCTCCACAGAAAGCAGTTGCTGAAAATTAGTAGCTCAACACTTGATCCCAGTATTAAAAAACAAATTTGCGCACACACATACACAGAGGAAATACTTAGAAGATATCCGTATGGTGGAGACCTTGTTTGTATAAAGTAGTATTCTGTCTTTAATTTCTTCCAATGATTCAGTTAGTTTCATTCACACCACTGTTCAAATGGCACAGACGTTTGGGTAGTGTAAGGGGATTCTATTGGCTTTAACAATTTCCTCATGACTTTTTTGGAAAAGGATGGCATTGGTTCTCTTATCTCTCTTAAAGGTGAGCAACCACATGAATGTTGTGTGAGTTTGAATGGTTTGTGTAGGGGTTTAGAGAAATGCTTGCTCTTCTCTGAGTTGAAAACTTCTCTGTACATTTCAGCTAATTAGTGTCCTAGTAATCCAGAGGAAAACTAAAAAGAAAAAAAAGAGAGATGGGAAAAGAATGGATGTTTCAGGCCAGGACTGTGAAACCAAATTTAAATCAGTGTTGCCAGAATCTAATTCAAGGCTACTGAAGGTATTTAAAAATCATTAAGCTAAAGAAACACTAGGATCTTTCTCAGTAAATAAGTTTGTTCAGTTTGATTTTTATTTTCACTGTGCCTGAATATATCTGATGTTTAACACGTGCTTTCAGATCCCATTTGGAAGCCAGTACAGACCAGTGGAAGCGTCTACATCTCTCTCTTCAGGAACTTTTGGCATGGCTGCAATTGAAGGAGGATGAATTAAAACAGCAAGCACCCATTGGTGGAGATCTTCCCTCTGTGCAGAAACAGAATGATAGTCATAGGGTATGGTTTTTTAAAAATTATCTTTTGGTCATTGCTTTTTGTTTTGCGGGTTATTGCTTCATGAAATGGTCCTTGTTGGAAAAAGTAATATACCCTTTAAAATACATTTTAGAGACAATGAAAACTGAACTTCTTACATAAGAGTACTAGCTACAATTCTCATACACAGCTTAGAAAATCAGCCTCTTGGCTTTTTTGAAAAGCAACACAGTATTTTCATAGACCTATCATAGACAGCTACTTTTTGTGGCTAGAACAAATACTAACTTAATATTATTTGAAGGTTAAATAAATACTTCTGAAAATTTTTCTAGATCGGGCATTTAAACTTCACGTGTACTTTTTGAAACCCCATTTTGCTATTGATTTTTGGGAAAGTTTGTGAAAAGAGTAGCTGATATCAGCCCTAATGCACAACTGTGTGCCTCATGAAACTATTGTGATAACTGACTGTAACTGTCTGTAGCTCCTACTACTTTCATCAGGGAATCCTTATGGAAAGACAATAGCAGAGCATCATATGGGGACTGTTCTAGACTAAGTTTTGTAGTAAAAAGGAACCTAAATCCAATGCTTGTATAGGATATTTTAAACCCAACAAATGAACAATCCCCAAAATAACACAGTATTGCTGAAGATCTCTTTATACAAAGATTCACACAGGCTTTTTGTGTTAAAGGTATGCTTTAGGTCTGTTTCCTGTCTTGACTCAAGTTCACACCTGTGTGATGCTAACCTAATGTCTGCTTTCAAGTAAACAGCTTTTAGTTTGCTATACCATTACAGTCTATTCTGGTCAGAATGTGAAATCACAGTTCTAGTACCTCATTGGTGCTTTTTTAGCAGTGCCATAAGGAAACTTATTAGGAAGCGTGTCCTGCTAAAATAGAGCTGAAGAATTGCTGAATGAAGCAGTGAATGGGGAGAAAATGTTGTTCTGAAGAGAGGGAATAGGGAACCATGTGAAAGGTAACTGGGATAGCACACCCAACTTCAGCAGCTCCTGTTCCATCACTTATGAACTCCACAAAATCCTGTCTAGCCCTATGATAAGATTTCTTCTATTTCTTTTGATGAAAACTTTAGTCTGGGAAGCACCAGTTGATAACAGGTGTCCATAATAGAAACCACACCTCAACCCACTAGGAGGGATCCTGATTCAGTAGGAAGTTGGTAATATAGTGTCAGGGTTTTTTTTTTTTACAAAGTACAGTATAAGATCAAGGGCAAGGAACCTTACTGATATAAAAAAATTATCCTCTCATCTTTAAAAGATAAATGTATGTAGTGATTGGAATGAACCATAGAAGTATTTATACTATGATATTTCTCCACTATAGACTATTCCATTTCTTGGAATTAACTTGGATGTATTATTCTAGCTCTCCTCTCCTTTGTCCACATGTGTCTTTAGTAAAAATAATGCTATGGGAGGGTTTTTTCCTCCTGTTTGGTGACCAAGTACGCTTCAGTGTGACATCTAAAAAGTTATTTTGAACAAATGTGTTTTCTATCGAATAATTTAAATTGTCAGGCAGACAGCTTGATACTGTGAGAAGAGAATATTCCAAAACCAGTGGTCGTCCTCTCAAAGCATTGTGCAGCATATATGTAACTTTCAGTTTGTGAAACTTGCCACAAAAGTTATTTTTCCTGAGGTTCCTAAATCTCAGATTTTATTGCTGAATGGAGAAATGTGAAATGGTACTATGAAATGAAATTTGATCTGGAATACTCTGTTTTCTCCATTCAGCAGTTAGCTGTATTACAAGTATTGCTCCAATAGATTGTTCTACTTTGTGCTGAAGGACACATTTGAGAACAAATAGTAAGAAGATTAAGTCTACAAAGAGAACATGACATATCTTGCTGCTTTAAGTTATTGGGAGCCCTGAGTTTGTGAGAAGTCTGGAAATATCCTGTACAGCCAGGCTTGGCTTTTGGCATAGGCATATAGGCATTTATCTACAGTACTAGGAGGAGCGGCAATATGGTTTCTCAAGGGCCTGTCTTTACGTAAAGGCCGAAAAAGCCAAAGAGAAGGATGAACAAAAACCATCTCACTGTCAGCGCACAATGCTTTTCTAAAATAATATAATGCTTTGCTGCAAGGGGCGGTTTGGTCACATGTCCTAGATCATCCTTCTGGAGAGGTGATGTGTAGGATGTGCCTTTTTCACAAAACTTAACTTGGGACTTCAAGAATTATCACAGAAACAGTGAGGCTAAAACATCCATGACTTTATGGGGCACCACTGTCACTTCTTGCCTTTCGCTCTATGAAAGTTAAGATATATGAAATGCCTGAAGTCTGTTCTAGCCTGCTGTCTATAGCAACTTCCATGAAGTAGTTTTAAAGCTCCTGCAGAACATTAGAATGAAAGAAACAATATAGATGTTGCATTAACTCAGCATGACATTGACTCAAACCCTTTATCCAAAACAAGTCTTGAGCCAAAGCAAGAATTAGAGAGGATTTGTGTAGAATTGTTACAACAAAACTTTTGTCATCTGAATAATATTTGAGTATTTGAAAACATTACCTTTCCTCCTAGATCGAAGAAATATTTTTTTTTTTTAATCTGGAGAAATTACTTCTCATAAAATTGTAATATTGTATATTGTTCTGCAAGCTATTCAAAATCTTCCAAGAATTCATCATAAAGGTGGCAAGACTTCAATGATGGACTGTGTGATCTGTCACTCACCAGTCAACTGAAGTATTTAAAACTTTTAGGGATGAGAAGTGTTGCGTAAAAGTAAGGTGTCATGGAAAGGTGCAAAATGACTTTACAAAATACATCTCCTTCTTCTCCTTTTTGATTATATTCTTTCCCACATGCAGATACATACAGACACAAATTTTTGGTTATCATGTCTAGTATCAAAGCTAGAACATTTTAGTTCCTTTTAGAAATATGGGTTCTTTCCTTTTCCAGTTCTGTGTCACTTCTGTAGTTTAAGATAAGGCCTTTCTAGTTGTAGGTATTCTGATTCCCCGTGGAAAAAAGAACAAAACATAATCCTTGAAATTAGGTTACCCTATCTGCTCTTCAAAGATCTCTTACAGAGAAGGAGGGAAAAATAATCAGTGCAGAACTCTGTCGGCTTCAGGTTGTCTTTGAAAAAAATCTATGTTTGCAGCTTGGAGTTTTTCTACTATATTTTTTCACCAGACACTAGGGACTTTCTGTTACTATAACAGTTGCTTTTAGAGAAGCAGACCTACAAAGGCAGTATCTGAATGAACAGCTTAGCTCATTTCTGAACATAAGAAAAATGCTTCTAAAAAGGCTTGCACCACAAATGTAGAAGTATCTAGCTTAAAATTGCACTGGAAAGCTGTTTTTTTCAAGAGTTTCAGGGTGTTGGATGTGAAATGGTAGAGTAGTTAAATTTTGGTCTTGAGAAAAAGAACCTGCTGATTGTTCATTTTGTTCTCCTGAATATCAGTTCTGGAAATCAGTCTTCAGTAAACAAGTTAAGTCTCTACCTGTTCTGACAAATCTTTTAAATGATACAAACCTCCAGCTTTGGTCTTCCTATATGAGTACAATGTCTTTCCTTCTGTGAAGAATTTTGTTTGCCAGGTAAAGCCAGAAGTGAACCCAGACAAGTTCTTCATTGGAGAAGAGAAGAGGCCTCAGCAGGGGAATGTTATTTATAAGCAGTTTAACTGATTGCCATTGAGAAATATCACGATGAACGCAAACACGATTTTATGCCTGAATCCTTTTTCTAAAGCAGCGTTACTACTGATTTTATTTTTTTTTTCCCCTCAAGAATGTAATTTAAAGGGAAAAGAACCATATTTAACCTTTCTATCTTTTAGAAGACCATCTGGAATACCTCAGACATTCATAGCAGAGATGAAAAGAAGTCGATTCTTATCAGAATGCTCCTGGTTGCCAAGATTGGCTTTAAAAATTTTAAGAGTAGGATTCAGATGAAAATTTTAAATGCTTGAACCTATGCCAGAGGAGAGCTTGAACTCAACGTGCGAAAAGAGATATCCACGCGTCAAAATAATTGTTGCATTATAAATGTGAGGTGCCTTTTAGACAAGGCAATTTGGAATTTATCCCAAATACACCCACATAACCGCTATTTGTTTGGACTTAAATATGTATCTAGTGGGTCATTTTGTTCGTTTTTGGCATCTGAAGAAATTGTTTCTGTGCCAAAGTCTTAGAATGTGGGTGTGTGGGATGTGTTAGTCAATAATAAAAAATACTGCTGTTCAACAAAACATCATTTCATTACCTTACAATTTTCTTTGCTTTACTAAGTGTCATAATAATGTTTTATTGAAATAATATTAATAACTGTGTACACGTTACTATTAATCTCTGTTAAGTAACTTAGGCATCATGCAGATAGCCAGCTTTTTTCTTTCATTCTTTTAAGAGTTTCCACATCTTCTGCATAGTGGTCTTATTATCAGCATCAATAGCATTATTAATATAGAAGTTAATTATTAACAATTCCATGGAAACTCATTCACTTGAGATCTATAGCAACGGTGCCTAACAAGGGCTACAATTCCTGCTTGAACACGATAACCTTTTCTGCTGGTGGCACATTTGATATCTACTTTTCAAAATTGAGGTCAAACCCCATTTTTAAAAAGCATTCTGGTTGGGAAACATCTTGAATTAATTTAACGATACTCTTTCTCTTTGAAATTCATTAAAAGGAAAAATATCTGGTTTTATAATAATAGAGATTAATGTTAGTTTTACTAATGGAACTCTCTTCTCATTATATTTTTATCTTTCAATTTAAACAATCTGTGTTTCTCCATCTAAAGAGATTTAAGGACACCCACCCATGAGGAAGTAGTGGAGGTCTGAGATAAGCTGATCAATATGTGCATTATTAAAACGGTGGACAGAATGCCATTACCGCTGTAGTGTTGATGACAAATAGAGATGCTTAAATAAAGTAGTTTACTTGTTTTTTTGTCAGGTCATACATTATGCACATTCGATTTCCTCTACAGTCACCACAAAGTGTGGAAGAAGTTAAGGAATTCAATGGAATTAGCCTAAAATCGTTAGCTGTAAATTAGACATTCATTTAGGCTAATTCTGCTTTCAATGATGGTCTGCTTATTATAAAGATGTATTTGTCAGCGCTCTAGATAGATAAATTCCTTTTCTTTTTTTTTTTTCCCCGAAAGAAGAGAAAGTGTCATCTCTTGCTACTTATGATTTTTATTGGTATTGTGTACACATTTCACAACAAAACTTTAATCAGAAAAGCTGGCTTTATCTTCATACAGTAAGAACATTTTTTGCAAAGGGATAGTATGAAATGAACATTCATTATTTTTAATGCTGTTTCTGTGCTACTGCTTCAGTCTCGTGGTTTTTTCATTCTCTCCCTTTTAAATTTCTTATACTGAAACATATTTTAACTCACTCGGTAGAAGTCTGCTGATCAAAACTAGGGAAGGCAAGAATTGTAAATAGATCTTAACAATGTAGTGTGTACTATTCTAAAACTCAAGATTTACAGACTATAATTGCGTCCACCAGCTCCAACATCCATAATGGAAAAGTTGGAAAAGAAAACTTCTAAAACATTGGCTCACTGTTTTCCTGTAATAAAAGACGAAGAGACTCCTTCCATTTGTCACTAAATACAAAATATACAAATTCAAAAAGTTGTCGTTAGCATTTCTCCATTGTCTTGAGAAGATAGATACAATGATTCCTGCTCATGCACTTTTTGGGGTGCACTATGCATATTTGATTATCTTGTCCTTGTTCTGTTGCACAAGAAATATTGGAGGAATGTGGTTTTAACCCTCTTTTGGAAATATAAAGCCACTAGGTGTATTTGTTTGGTATGGTTTTATGCAAAAGCAGTACAAGCTGAAAGAAGGTACTTTGTGTCCTTCTCATTTTTTGTACACGTACATAGCTATGGTTCCCCTGACTACAGCAGCAGCACTACTCCTTCCCAGATACATAGCTCAAAGGCATTTCTGGCTTTTAAATATCCTTTAAGTTGGTGTAGTTCTGTGCTTCCCTGGAATATCTGTGACTCCTTCCTGCCATTGGTGTGTGTGGGCAGAACAGACCTTTGTGCGTGAGCCTCCTGTTTTATTGGTTCAGGGCATACACATTTCTCGGAAATAATTTGGCTTTGAAGATTTTTTTGTAAAGCATATTGTATCTTTAAGCTGTTATAAAATTGTAATGTTTAAGAACCAATATGAATGTCACTTTTAACTTTATCAAATGAGAGCAAAGCACACAGTCCATGGGGGAACATTTTAAGTTATGCTACCTGCTGGCTTACTGAGGCTGCAGAGCTGCCACACTCTAGTGAGACAGAATGATGTGATGTGAGGTGAGCATGAAGGCTAATTAAAGGAATAGATTTTCCTCATTTGGAGGCATGAAAAAGCTTATTAGATTTCCTCTTTCCATTGCACTTCATGCAAGAGTCAAGCATAATTTATAAAAATTTCTTAACCTAAAAATGTTGAAGTTAAGGAGTTATAATCCTAGAGTGACCCCACACAGTTTTTGTGCAGAGCAATGTCCAGTGGTAGCTTACCTGTTAATATACAGTACTCTTCTTTGTTTGTGAAAATCAGTGTTGATTCTTCAGGGTCAACTTGATTGTTTAAAACATTTATCAATCACAGATATTAATAATATATTAACATATATTCCCCTATGATAGCAGATACACTCTGTGTAAGGATCCCAGTCCCATTGATGTCCATAACAAAATTAACATTTTTTAGTTTGTTGTTTCCTTCAGGAAAGCACACTTTGCTAAAGCATTTTCCTGATTCACGTTTACAAACCTTATGGTCAGTTCTTGACCACTTAATAAAAAGTTTTGTTATCGCTCTCTACAACTACCTGAAAGGAGGTTGTAGTGAGGTGGGGGTCGGTCTCTTCTCCCAAGTAACAGGCGAGAGGTCAAGAGGAAACAGCCTCAAGTTGTGCTGGGGGAGGTTTAGACTGGATATTAGGAAAAATTTTTACACTGAAAGGGTTATTAAGCATTGAAATGGGCTGCCCAGGGAGGTGGTTGAGGCACCATTCTTGGAGGTATTTCAAAGACGGGTAGACATAGTGCTTAGAGATATGGTTTAGTGATGGTTTTTGTCAGAATTCGGTTGATGGTTGGACTAGGTGATCTGAAAGGTCCCTTCCAACCTAGGCAATTCTATGATTCTATAGTTACAGTAGAATAATGTAGTTATTTCCTTAAGTTTACTTTCCTGAAATGTATTAGGAATTTTTTACCTGTGAGTGCTCATATTATAAACTGCAGGTGTGATTCTCATTATTAGTTCTGTTAGGTATTTCCTGTACAAAGCATTTAATATCAAACATAATTTGAAGTGTAATGAACTTTTAAATATTGAATTTATAGTATTTCGTAAGTTTGCAAGAAACCCAAATTTTGTTTAATAATTAATTTAACTGAATTAGTGAATTTATTATGTAAGACACCTATATAATGCCTGTGTTGTAAAAAGAATTTTCCCTGGGATAAAATATCTGTTTTCCACTCATGGCACGTGGAAGTAGTATTGTGTTTTGTGTTACCTTTTTGCAGTATTGTGTTTTGTGTTACATTGCACTATAATTATCTGCATATTTTACCTCTATGCTACTTGAAAACAGTGTGCATTCAGTATTATTTCAGAAATAGAGAAGAAAGTGTTGAAATAAAACAGCGGTAAGGACTATTTAGAGAAATTCAATACAACATGCAGAAGACCTAATACAATGTGCAACCCATAGGCAGGTTTCATCTGCATTTTTGTGTGGCGAACGTTTGGATTCATATTAATGGCATCTTAAATTCTCTTTAACCAAAAATAACCCCAAACAAAACAAAACAAATTGAGATATGTATACTTTCAGTAGCCTACCGAAACTTCAAATACCAACCTTGAGACTCTTACTCATGGTCATTTTAAAAGCAGGGAATAGAAGAGAGAGAGTAAAACAAGCTGTTGCTGGAGAAGGAAAAATGCAAATAGGAAAGAGGAAGAAAAGACAAGAAAAGCATGACAGGAAAGGAAGAGATAAAAGGGAGAAATACAGTTGATCTGAAAAGGAGTGACAGTACCACTGAGCAACGTTAAACATAAAGATATGTAAATTAATAATAAGTTCTGATTAAAACAAGTAGGAATTAACTGTTTCGTAAAGACTACTTCTGCCTGTTAATTTTTACTTGTGCATGCCTACCTCTAGGATAAATCATATTACTGAATTTTCACCTTGGCCTTGATTCTACATTTCAGAAATCTCAGTTCATGTAATTTTGAAAAAGATGCATCTACACCACTACTAGAAGAGAGAGTTACGATTTAATATATTGGAATTCTTTTTGTTACTAATGGTTACAGGTTAACGTGTCAATATACACAGGTCCTTCTTTTTTTTTTTTTTTTCCCTTATGATATAACAGTTGCCAGCAGCAGTAGCAAAGTGGTAGCTGTAAGACATATTGGATTTTCCTTTGCATTCTGGTAAATCTTGCTTTCAAGTACCATTAGCTATGCTGGTGTGGTCCAGTATAGAGCCAGCTGAAGACTCGTCCCTTGTAGCAAGGTTTTGGGGTTGACCCTGATGTTAAATCAGCAAGAGGGATCCCTCTCACAGTGAAAATTTGATTGGCAACCTTGGATACTTTGCAGCATGCTGAGAGTACATTTGCTCCTTTGAATGCAATGCGATTTCAGGTTAAGGAAAAGCTGGTTATCTCTTCTGCATGTTTTTGCAGCTACTGGTAATACACACATGGAAGCTGCTATTGAAAATTTTGTTCTTAAATTGACAAAAACAAGGGCTAGCACTAGGTATTTCATTATATATCCACTTACGATAATTTTGTTTCATCTCTCAGGCCTTCAAGAGGGAGCTGAAAACAAAAGAACCTGTTATCAGGAGTGCGCTTGAGACTGTGCGAATCTTCTTAGCAGAGCAGCCTGTGGAGGGACTGGAGAAGCTCTACCCAGAACCAAGAGGTAATTGAAGAAAGAAACAGTGATAACACATTGCTAGAAAGATCAGTGATGATCAGTGATGATTAAATAAATTCTGCCAGCCGCTGTGAAAGCATTCCTTTTACACTCCAAGCTGAATGTCAGCATTCATAAACTAAGCTAAAAATACAGATGAAAGAAACCCTTAACCATCCTTCTGAACACTGTGGCATTAAATAGACATGCATATTTACAAGCAGATTTTGAAACTGGCTTTAAACCTTCAGGACCTGTCTATAACTACAGGCCCATTTGAGGTCTGAAAGCTGCAATTTAACCTAAAATTCAACTTCTAGTCTCAGTACAAAATCCACTCAATTGCAGCAAAAGATTCAGCATGTTTATTATTTATGTATGTGACGAATTATTTTGATGAATGAGGACACACTTAATAAACATACAGCTATACCTCGCGTGTTTATGTACTTAAATGCATATTTTGGTGATCTGTATGATTTCAAGATTTAAATTTGTTAAGAGATTTTCAAATGAGAATACATTAATAAAATACATTTCACAGGTGTCTTTGGTTATGAATAGTTTCTTACTGAGCTTTCAGCTGACCTAGATGACAATTACTTTTCTTCTAAGACAAAATATGTCTTAAAAGCCTCTTGACTTTCACATTTAGAGCTGTCACCTGAGGAAAGGGCCCAGAATGTCACTAAGCTTCTCCAAAGGCAAGCTGATGAGGTCAGAACTGAGTGGGATAAGCTGAATCTACAGTCTGCTGATTGGCAAAAGAAGATAGATGATGCTCTTGAAAGACTGCAGGGCCTTCAAGACGCAGTGGATGAACTGGACCTGAAACTACGCCAGGCTGAGGTGTTCAAGGCATCCTGGCAGCCAGTGGGGGATCTGCTAATTGACTCTCTGCAGGATCACTTAGAAAAAGTCAAGGTATGTATCAGTATATCAGTATTTCTGAGTGTAAAATAATTGTCTTGTTCATTGTGTGAGTCCCCAAATCAGGAATTATTTTCTAAAATGAGTAATCGATAGTTTTATATCGTAGTGATTTGCACTTTTTAAAAAAAAGGAAGTACATATAAAGAGTTTTATAATTTTTGCAATTAAAATGGAATCGAATCAACATTGAGAATGTATGTTGCTAACATGGGTAAAAAGCACTACAGGATAGTGTAAATATCCTCAGCACACTCACCGTTCACTCAGGAGGTGCAGAGTTAACATTAAAGAAAGCAAAATAGAATAGATAGAATATATGATTGAAGTCTAGAAAATTAATTCTGTTCTTTACTGTGCTTCTGTAAGTACGATGAGTACATAATTGCGTCTATACTTGTAAAGTAGAATTTAAATAATTTGAAGTATATGGGTTTGTTGTTTTGTCATGATGGTGGCATGTGCTATCTGTCTTGTTTGATAACCAGGCCTCGTAACATAAGATAGTTTAAAAAAAAACCAACAACCCTGGAAAAACTGTCATTATTTTCTATAACTTCATGCTTATCTGCTTTCAAGTGTTGTTTCATAAAGTCATTGCTTATTGAGAAACTCATGGGGACTTGTCTTCTTTCAGCATGACTGCCATGGCCAGACTTTAGAAATACTACAGGATTGCTTCAGCTAGAGCACAACAGAGGCAGTTGCCATTTTGATAAGAACAAAGTGCATCTGTTCCGTTCACATAAATGGGACTCATCAGTCATTCTGAAAGAGACCTGAGCTGACTGTTGTTTTCTCTAGTAGAACATTAGGAACTAATGAAGAGGAAATAGAATGATTAATGGCAAGAAAAAATGCCTTTAAAAATCAAATGTAGTTTATAAAAAAAAAAAAAAAAAAGTCCATGAGTTTTAATCCCACAGAAAGTTTAATGAGTGTCCTGTACAAATATTATACAAGCAAAATGAAGCACCTACTAGCTGATCAACAGTTAGCTGCAAAATTTGTTTAGCTTCATTCAAATTCATTAATGAACAGAAGAGATGTATTTATAAATTCTCAGAAAGTGCCTCGCTGTGGTTTTTTTTGTGATTTTGAACAAGATATTCTGAACAGAAACACTGAATCCCTGGTATTACTGGAAAACAAAGCAAGTCACGTAATTCTAAAGCTGTGACCGTAACTGTTAACTCCATAATTATAGTGCTGAATCCCATTACAGTTTAAAAAAAAAATAATAATCCCTCCTAAAGGACATAATGAAATTCTAATAACAGCCATGAGTAAACAAAAATCTTAACTCCTATGAAAATCCAGAGGTACTGTCAATTGGCAGATGGCTGCTTATTCCTTATGAAGTCTTAATATTAGAGCCAGACAGAAACCAAGACTTCTGTTTCAAGGTTTAAAATTCAATGCTACAACCTACCCTGATTTTTATCTCATTTGTACCATATTTACTTAAAATATTTATGAATATAGGCTATCATAAGACCATACTGTAAAATTATCAGCTAAATGATAAATGAAAAAAACATACAGAATAGATTCGTACCCTTATAAGCTATAACCTTTCATTTTGTGTATGGCAATTATAGTCTGCTAGGTGCACGCAAATGGTGATGTTGTGCTTTCAGCACCTTCTAAGTGACCATAATTAGCTTAGGTAATATAAGAACACAATAGGCCAAAAAAATGAATAATATAAACTGTGTGAGGAGTACACTAATTGTCTGAAAATGTGCTATTTAGAATGTATGTATTGCTCTAACGAAATGTAATTCCAACATAGATACTGAAGACAAATGCACGTACTAACTAGGCAATGTAAGTGTGTTTGTGAAATTAATAACTACCAAGAAACCTACAACTGTGTCTGCAATTTGAAGGTCTACATAAATCTGTATGTCTGTAGGTTTTGTAGGTTTTTACCTCGGTTAATCGTATTTATGGCATACATAGTTTTTCTTGGAGTGAAATCTGTTTTAGAAAAGTGGTAAAGCAAGACCAATAATTTAAGTAGCCCTAAAATAGAGCATGTAGATCCTTAAGAAGTTTTCAAGTTTGCATTTGTCACATGCGAACTGGCTAGACTGTAGAAACTTTGATCTAATCCTTTATATCCTCAGCATATCTACCTAAAGTGTACAAATATTTAACATATACTCACAATGCCAGCCTCAATTGCTGGGATTAATTTTTCAAAGCTAGAAAAAGATGATTTAATGTAAATATATTATCTGTGACAGGAGCAATAAGACATGATTTAAGCCCATTTTTATATTGAATATATTTGTTGGATAATAAGTTCATTTCTGACCTTGTCTTGATAAGTTTAGATGTAACCTTTATTACTATCTCAGTAATAACGATCAAATTTAGTAAGTTTTTCTTCCCCCCATCCCTCCTATTTTGTTTAAATGAAACCCAAACAATTGCGAAGCTTTCTTTTGGTGTGTTTCATTTTCACAACTATCAAAGATGTAAGAGAAAGATTCTATTTTGCCTGCTTTTGTACAAGAAATTAAAGCAAATCTAGACCTTTCTACAAAACGTAATGCATATTTATTTTCTTCGTAAGACTTTAACAACTACATAAAATAAACTTTCAATAACAGTATTATATTCATAGTTACTAGTAAACAAAATTGTTGCTTTCAGAGGAAATTAGTTACTAAAAGAATTGCTAGTCTAATGCCTGAAATTCTTAATAAAATTAAGAAAGCTAATATGGGAATATTTACTAAAAAGAGTATGTGGAATTGACTCAAAGCATTAGCCAGGTAAGCAGCAGTGTCTACTTTGCATGTGCTGCAGAAATAAGAGCATCATTCCTAGTCTAAAGTGGAAGTCCAGTGGTGGGAAGGCTGAAGGGCCAAGAGAGATTTCTGGTAGAGTAATCCCCCAAAATGCTGTATGCATATGAGAATGGAAATGGAAAATTAGTTAAACCTGTTATGTAATTTCTAATGTGCAATTTTAAAACTTACCTTATACTATTCAAGATTGGGAGAATCACTGAAACATTTGACTCAACTCTGCAGATTTTAGATGACTTTGATGGCTGTTATTTGGGCTGTATAAGCTGGTTTAACGCATGCCCGGTTACTACTGTTTTCTTCTGTTACCCTTAGTAATTGATTCAGTTAAATGTTAAGTACTTTTCTATTGAAAATGTTTTAATTAATAGGTAAATTTGTTGAAGAAGACACCAGTTATTTAGCCTTCAGCTAAAAGTTATTAATAAACAATATTCTTTATAAATTATTTTATCAGCCAAACATTATCAAATCGATACATTATACATCTCTCTTCCTTGCTTTGTCTTTTATAATGTGTATCACAATGACTGATGATATTACAGTGTGAGGGAGTGATTACTGTCTATACATCTAAGCACCTTCTGAGCAGATCTTCAAAATATCGGTCACATGTGATTGCATTTCTTGCAAATCCTGCTCCTAATCGGGATCACAGTAGCCTTCGGAAACCTAATCTGATGAATAACTTCCTAGGGAATGAGTTTACCCAGTGCCATTTGTCTCAGTTCTCTTTAGCTATAGTTGCTAGAGCAATTAAGGTCGTGGCGTAACGTTGAACTCACACAAAATAACTGATCCTTGGTCGGTACCAATGGATTATTGGTACAGATCCTTGGTGGTCTGTATTAATGTACCAATTGGTATTCATCTCTGATTCTGAGGACAAGAGATAAATAATTTTACGTACCTCCCCCAAAGAACACAACCTGGACTACAGATGACCTAGAATCAAAATATTGTCAGACTTCTCTCCTTCTCTGTCCTCTGTTATCCTCCCTTTTTTCTTCTCTCATCTGGGTGATCTTGTCTGCAGACTGAAATAAAACTTACTTTCTTAATAACACATATTCTTTCTCTCTTCCAAGCATACCTTTCTGTTCATTAAAATCTAAACTACCACTCAACTGTCTTAAATTCAGTTCAAACCCAAATAAATCTATTAAATGTCTCCTAGTATCTGTTGGCTGATCATTTTGATTGTAGCTTGGATCATAGTTTAGGCATGACCTGGGATTTCTACTTCTTTCTGCAGCAAATCCAACAGATGCTTTCTCCTTGCGATTACTAACAATTTTTTCTCCTCGTCAGAATGTCTGGAACACTTAGGGTCACATGAGACCATCACTCAGTTTTTATATTTTGCTATTCCTTGATACATGCAGTCATACCTGCCTCACCCATTCGGTATCTTATTCAAAGAGCCAGTCCAGGAATTGGTAGCAGAACCACCTTTCCTTTCTTTCTCCCCAAAAGACTCTCCTTTGCTCTATACCAGCCAAAACCTTGATAGTGGTTGTGCCGCTAGTGCAACAATCCGTACATGTCATGCTGATACCTTCTCACTGTTCTGATCTTGTCTGTAGACATCTGCAGAGAAATACTAAGAGGAATGAATGCTGTTGAGTATTCAGAAGTGTACCCTTAGGAAGTTTTAGATTTGTATATTTTTGTATACTTTACACTCTGAAAAATTCTTTTTTAAACTAGAGGCCGCTATTTTGGAATGTTGTGCACAGAATTTTGTGACTGAGAAGGCAATTGAATTTTGGCGGTGTGGTTTATCTGTTACTAAAGGTAGTTCAGCCACTCCAAGGTACTTACGAAAGCACAATACTTTCTCATGGCAGTGGTATTCTACCGTATTGCTAGTGGCGTGTAGCTGCTTCAGTTTTCTGTCAGAGACAACCCTGTATGTCTACACTCAACACTGTCTAAAACAGCAGAGCCTCTAGATTCCATGGAGGATACAACTCCTTTCTTTTTTTTTTTTCTTTTTTAACCACTGCAAAATAATAATAATAAAAAATAATCAAGAACAGGCAGTAGTGTCTGTGGTTTCTCTAGTTCAAAATAGAAGTGTATATCTCAAGAACACCTGCCAAATAAAAGCTGAATTGTGTAGCCCTATATTCAATTAACCCCATTCTGTTATAGAATGATTTGTTCTCCTTCATTGTCACATAAAGAGAGCACCTTGACTCAATATGGTGATTTTAACTGTAAAAAGTAGAACAGAATTTAGTGACATAAGTAATTTCCTGTGAGCAATTTTCATGGAAGTCTTAATCTTGCTTCTTAAGAACTGCGTGTTGTTCTTGCAGATTCACTTTTACAGTTACAAATAAGGCAGTTGCATGGGAAGACTCTGAACTTTGAATATATATTATGAATTTTAATATATTTAATGTAACAAGTGTATTGACAAAGGCTGTAAGAATCCTTTTAAATTCTTTTGTCACAGCCTATTTACAATTTTAATACAATTTCTATTCATTATTTTCTACAAAATCGCGAAACAAAAGCCAATGAGAAATTCACATGAGTACTGCATAAGTAACCCTTTTTTTCTGAGAGGTCAGGCCTGAATTATATGCTGTTTAATTCAGAATTTCTTTGGCATAATTGACAGTTGTAGCCAATTGTATGTTACTGACAAATGTTCACTGGGAAGAGTCCACCTGAAACTTCTTTCTAATCTGTAAACTGAACAGAGTTTGCAATTATGCATACATCAGAAATGAACTGATCTGCTCATCATCTACTCTGAAATTACTTTCTGTGTGCACTCAATCCTTTTGTCCCTTGTCATCTCTTTTCTAAATGAGACAGAAAGTAAGACAACCCCTTAAGATAATTATCTAAATATCAGTTGTCTTCCTATGTGGCCATAGAAAGAAAAGAAATAGATTTGGCAAAGTTAAAATAACATATTATTACAAACACTCCGATACTAAATCAGCAACCTCAATTACTCGACAATGAATGATCATAGGCAGTTCATTAAAAAAAAACAAAAAAAAAACAAACCAAACAAACAGCAAAACACCTTATATATTCTTCTGTACTTCATTTTGGTACTGTTGAGCTACCGCTGTGCTGAAAAGAGATATTTCAGAAAAGTGGACTCTTACAGCACTATTTTGAGGAAATTGTGCTGACAGCTTCCCACAATGGAGAATCTGAGAGCAAAGCAAGTTGTTGAATTTCTAATTTTTGTTCTCCTTCCTAGGAAAAAAAAATTCTCCCAAATTATTTGAGATGTTTAGGTAATGGATAATTTTCTATCCTTCCTGAAGAAGGAATGGTTTTTGTAAGGAATTAGCAGGGGTCACATACAAGAAAATGAATGAATGACACGTAAACCCAAGACAAAGGTCCACATTCATCCCCTCCTAGCAATTAAGCTGTATACTGGACATGAAGAAATCAGTTTTAAATAAAACCATAGAAACTATGCAAGAAATAATTACCTGGAAGACGTATTGAATAACCAGAATTTCCAAACAGCTAGATATTGATGGCATTACTAGATCCATTTAAAGCAAATTGGGATCATATTGTAATGTGATGCCTATGCTCCTGTAATTTCTTGCTAGCATAAAATAAAGCTATGCATTAAGTTCAGCTGGCAGAGCTCGTGCCGTCCAGTCTGCAAAGTAAAATGCTACATATACAGCAACTTTTGAAATCTTTCTAATTCCCCTTCTTTACTGAAAGTGCCTAGCTGTCTTCCTTGAAAAAACAAACAAACAAAGAAAAAGACCAAAACAACCCATGCAACAACAAAAGACAATATTTATTTTTCATGGGGAAGTCTGAATTTATATCAGCAAACAGCAAATTACTGCTATTTGGAAGTAAATTAACTTGCCTGGTATTCTGAACAAACTTACTTTTGTTCTACATGAACACGTAATTTTTTTACATTGCCTAGATATCTTCCTGCGTTATTCCAAGCCCAACCCCTTTTTTGCTTCAGATTTCTACCATGTGTAATGACTGGGGTTTTTCATGTGCAACACTGGTTGGTTTCATTGCTGCTACAGAAATTTGAGGAGAAAATTTCTATTGAGCAGATTTTGCAGGAGGCAAGCCTACTGAAGTAAGTATTGTTTCAACAGTTTCCGTACTCATAGACTAGGCTGTATTTCGACCATTTACAAGCATTACTCCCTACCATAGCTATACTCCCTGTTATTCTTAGATTTTAAAACACGAAAAATACTAAAGCATTCCATATACAGAATTCTAGAATATGAATTAAGTTTTGATTATGTATTTTTAAATTCTTTGTACAATTAAAAGATGACAGCATCCATTGGTTGACCGCTGCATAGGAAACTATTTGCCTGGAGTGTAGGAGATAGAGGTGTCAATGTTGGCTTCAGACTACAACTGAAGTAATTACTGTTACAAATTCTTCTCAAGTTTACCATTTCATACATACATCATTCTGTGGTAGAATCATGCAGTTATTATGATGTCTCCTTAGACTTCTTTGAAACATATGTACATTTTTTTCAGTTTATTTTGAAGCCAGCTGTCACCACCAAAGTCTATAATCAATCTGAATTAAATCTCTTAATAAGTTCTGTGATTTTTAAAAACTCATTCATACAGAGTAGCCATTTTCTCCTAATTCATTTGCCAGCTTTCCAAAACACAAAAAATCATCCCTGAGAAAATTAGAGATGACCTCTATAAACAGCTTTCGTAGATGTGAAATATTTGTAGACTAGAGATTGTTCTAAGTAAGATACTATAAAAGGGGAATGATCTAATGGCATTCTAGGGGACTTTAAGGTTTTAAACATAAATACAGTCAATAAAAACAGAATTTACAAAATGGCAAAAACTCTTCCACAGCTGCTTTAATTCTAATTATATTAAAGCATCCGTAGAGTATATCAGAACATAATAAACTTTATTTTAAAATAAACCAAAACCATATTTAAATTCACTGGAACACTTTGACATCCTACACATGTCCTTACTATATAGAATATTTTTGTAAATTTAAAACTCTGTGGACTTATCTATAATGAAAGCAATGGTTGAAGTTTGTTGAATTTGTTAACGGGTCAACTTTCAGGATGCTGTAAAACATCAAAGACACTTCCGCTGACTGCATTACGTAATTGGTCATGCAGGCAGGTATCTTGTTTTTACCTTTTCTTTCAAAGGTAGTTTTATACAACAGAGAATTTAGTAGGGTTGTTTGGTTGTCACTATTGGAGGCAACTTTTAATTTTCTAAGGCTTGTTTGAAATATGAAATTGGGTTAAAAACCATGGAGTGCTTCATCATGTAGTTGTACCAGCTGAAGTTAGTTCTGCTATGCTTCTTAGCTTGTACAAGATGAAAGTTACTCAGTTGTGTCCTGTGGTCTCTTAATCTCATTTTAACAGCTTATGAATGAATTTATTTTCTCACATGAAAAGAAGTATAATCGCAAGTGGTTATTTAATATGTAATAGTCAGGTATTTGAAACTGATACAAATTTAATCTAAAAGTCTTATCTGATTTATGTTGTTGCTGTGTAATCAGTCACATAAGATTGGAGAGTTTGTTATGGCAATAACTATGACCATAGCCAGTATGTAAGCCCATTTTAAATACCTGAAACAAACGGTCATTCCTTCTGCTGACTCCTTCTGCAATTAACTATATATTTCTGATCTCATATTAAGATGCTACCATTTTAGTTATAGTGAATGTTTTATGGAGACTAGATTACATAGGGTTTTTTGTCTATATCAAACTACATATTTTTAAGGAGTGACTACAAAATCATTTTCACATAAGGATAATAAGAAAATGATGAGCAGGCAGAGAAGTGAAATCTTAGAGCAGCCTTTTAAAACTAAGACTGCTCTTGACCATACTGCTTATTGGGAAATAGTAACATAATTGACATACAGAAACATTAATTCTGTTAACAAAGAGTAAGCAAATAATGGCTATTCTTTGATTAACTTTTTGGGGAGTCAGAACAACTAGTGTGAGAAACAGCCTCTTGTAGACCATTTTGTGAAAGAACCAGCACCTGGTAAAGAGCTGCATGAGATTTCACCCGCTTTGCACCAGATTTGTGTTAATTGTAGTAACACAATTATTAATAGAACAGATTGACTATTTTCTCTTTGATTAAGGACCCTTGGGTTAATACTGTTAACTTTTCCCTCACAGTAAGTGTAGAAAAATGCCTGAACTCTAAAGAAGAGAAAAAGCTGACCAGTAAAAAGTGGAAATCTTTTCTACCTCCAACCCAGTTTGGTAGAACATGCTATTATTAGATCAACTGATTTCATTTAGAGCCAAATTTTCCCTTGTGTGAACTCACCCTGCTGATTTCAGTGGGAGCTCAACATGCACATCTACAGGCAGAATTGGAGTTTTTAAGTATTGGTAATCTCTGATCTTGGTTTCTGATAGCCTGCTGAGAGAACTGGCTAGTACATGTATAAAGACTTGTCTGTCGTTTTATGCCTCTAAAGTTCAGAAATGAGGTCAGACCGGAACATTTTTAAGAGATTGTTCTTTATCAGTTTATCAGAAATAAGAATGTGACTTGAGCTTTTAGAAGGAGAAGTAAACGTTAAGGTCTAAGTACCTAAGTGGCATAGTTATTGCAGGGACTCTGGCATTTAACATAGCCTTTTGTTTTGTTTTTAGTTTGCCATATAAAACCAGCACATATAGATACCAGTCTGATGATCAAATATTAACATCCCTGAACGTGACATTAAATAAAAGATGCTTTTTAACTGTTAATGATTCTGTTCAAAAGTCTTCTTTCTCTAATAACTTGGAAATGTAAATATTTATCCAAGGAAAAAAGAGTACAATGCGAGTAACACTTTTCTTTTTACCATGGCACCATTTTATTCAGGCTTTCCTAAGTGAATGGGGCTCAGGGAGGTGCATGGCTAAAGGGAGAAGAATTATATCCAAGGAGTATTTGTAACAGAAATCTGATCTGCTATATATAGTCTGCTATTGAAACATTTCTCCGTAAAGCAAAAGGACATACCAGAAGTGAATATATAACCAGAGACATGTATGTTATGTGAGACACGAGAGGAGGGAAAAGAGGGGAGTGCTAGAAATTAATTTTAATGTTGTCGGCTTTCTGTGAGGAGGCATTTTTTTTCCATGAAGAGAAGTCTGCCAGTATTATGGCTTTAATAAAATCTTTTCTTAAAACATTGACTCTCCTATTCCTGGGAATGTATTCTGTTGTTGTAACTATCAAGTGTGCAGATTCTGTAATGATAATGTTACTATGACATGGGCAAATCAATGAGCAAAATAAAATCAGTTTATCAAGCTCATACGCTGGTTCCCAGTAATTACTTAGGGACTGGTTGAAGTAGGGAGTGCAATGAATGTTAGATTGCCTGGGATGTTTATCAGTGACCCATTGCGCTATACTTTTCTCATTTTAATCTTTATATATTTAAAGCCTAATGGAGTTTCATTTCATTTTTTGTCCAAGGTTAACCCGTAATAAAACCTTATAATTGCTGCTTAGCGCTTTTATAGTCCTTCTTATGTTCCAGATAGTATGAGTTAATTTTCTCAGCTTCTTTCTGAGACTGCAATAGAGGTAGTATTATCCCCAATTTACAAATAGGGCAATTGAATCAGTGACACTAATTTGTCCAGACAGCAATGCCACTCAAATTATTTTTATTCTGTTTAGCTTTTACCTGCAAATTGTTTTATTTTAGTTGGGTTCAATTATCCAGAGGATTAAGAATGACAATTTTCATCGGTTTCAGCAGGAGCCACAGCTTCCCAGAGCTGCAGCCTGCTCGGCAGCCTGCCACCCAGAAGGGTTTCAGCCTGAATGCCTGGGAAGGTGGGCGCTGCTCCTGGCACAGTTTCCCAGCCCGTGTCTGGTGCTGCTATAAAAACCCTCGACCTGTTTAATTTTTTAAGTTTTATTTAACTGTCTCCTTTTCAGCATTTTATTTTTGTGTTCTTTCTTCCTAAATTTGCTTAAAAGGTACGTTGTTCTTGCTTATGTTCTGCTAAAATCTGTTGTTAGAACCAAAATCCCTTCTCTGGCATTGTTGAAGGATGTTCTTATTAGACATAAGAAGTCTATGAATTTCCACCTCGAGATTTTGACCTGGGTTTTCACCCATGCCCACTCCTCACACATCATACAGTGGTGGTGAAAAGGTTAAGATGGGAATTACAATATTAATTCAAGGATTGTAAAACATAGCTTTCAGCAAAACACTTGAACAGTCCCTCTGACCTGCATTCTTCTGGAGGTTTGAGACTGGATGGGCTGTAATAACTCCTTTTAGCTGCTCTACGAAAAACCTTGTTACCCTTGCTAGAGGTAGTAATTATCAACTTCATGAGGTTAAACATTATGAAATATTCACATGGTAAATTTAAAGACATGTTGGTATATTGTAAGTAAGCATGATCTTCTGTGTTGGGGAGAGGAGCAAATAAATCATAGAATCATCAAATGGTTAGAGTTGGAAGGGACCTTAAAGATCATCTAGTTCCAACCCCCCTGCCCTGGGCAGGGACACCTCCCACTAGACCAGGCTGCTCAAAGCCCCATCCAGCCTGGCCTTGAGCACTTCCAGGGATGGGGCATCCACAGCTTCTCTGGGCAACCTGTTCCAGTGCCTCACCACCCTCACAGGAAAGAAGTTTTATTTTAAAATGGAAATAAAGATCTGTATATGCTTTTTGTTAAAAAAGACAGGAGGAGGTTTTGAAGCTTCTTGTCTGAATTGTTTTAATGTTGGTTGAGTGTCAGAATATGATCTGTGTTTAAGTAGTGTCTAAGCTACGCTTTTGTATGGCCGTGTGAGGAATCCATGTTTTTCCTCCTGAGGTACAGGGTCTGTCTGCTGATCAAGTATGGAAGCTTGAGGTGTTTTGTAGTATCATGGTAGAGCTGTTGCAATCTCTCTGGTTTAAACTGTTTTCATTATTGTCAGTGAAATACTACATTTGCCTTTAAAATATCATGCTGCCTTACAACACAATAGAGATTTACTTTGTAGTAACTGTTTTCTGAGGGCAAGGAGAACTCCTGTGAATCTCTATTGCCTGAAAGAGCTTTTGGTAAAGAACATGGGTTATTCAACCTTTAATGTTTGTGTATATCTAATATACATTGTTCAGCAGTGAACTAATAGAGACAGGCAATGTGTTGTTAATGGTTTAAAACCAGGTTTGACTGAGGCTCCACCGCCTGAGCATCTTTTCAAGTGCTTTTAGCTTTAATGATGCTGAATAAAACCATACTAAAGGACAAATTTTGTTTGTAAAAATTCCTTTATATTTTCTGTCCTTCATGTAGTGTGTGTTAGACTTTCAGATTACACTATGAAACGCTTCAAGTTACTTACAGTTCCTAGGCACTTCATCTCTTGATTGCCAGATGGTCTTCTTGGTTGCAAAGTAACTGAGTAACTAACTTTGATTATGTGGAAAAATTGGTGCAAAGAGTTTGTGAACACTTCAGCAGTGATGGGCTTTGCCATGTCATGGTTGTAGTTGTTCTAGCAGAGTGAATTACAGGCTAAATTTGCTCCTTTACATTTCCCCCTCCATGGAGGAGAACACAATTTCACAATAAATGGCAAGGCAGTAGCATAGACTGTATCTGTTCAAGGATCATAAAAATGCATATTAACTGTTGATCTAAAAAAATAAATAAATCAAGAATTCATAGGAACAGTGATATGTGTTTCAGGATATGTGCTTCCATTTATTAGCGTGCTTCTGTTTACTAAGTTAGACATCCTAATAATTGCTACAAATCATAGCTTTTTCCCTGGAAAGCTCAGAATAGAAGAAAACTGATATCTGGCATTAGTTAATTTTTCATTTGTTCTATTCAAATTTTAAAATCCTTATTTTTAAGGAAGTACTAAGTTAGTCTTCCAAATTGTAGGAAATAATTTTTGAAAAATTTAATGTTTTATCAGATTCAGAAATCTGGAATTCAGTAATGGGATAGGAATTAAAAGGCATTTGATTTTCTTTCTCCCCTGATGTCGTCTGTTTGAACTATTTTTATCCCAGAGGAGGATTTATATTCTACTCTAGTGCATTCTTGCTTGGTCATTTCTGAGTTTATAAAAATATATAGGATGGAAAATCAAATCAGCTAAAATCCATTTTGTTTCAACACTGACTGTCCCCAGGAGCACTAGAATCAAATAAAAATACAGTGTGAGTTTGAAAGGAAGCTAAGTGTAGCATATTGAGCTAGCAGCTGACAATCCCAGGCTCCACTGAAATTTGAATCAGGATACACTAAACCCATCAGAGAAGAAACAGACTCATTTTGAATGAAAAAGATGGAGACTGTTAAACTGTCCTGGGTAGAGTGTGTCAGTTTGTTCTACCTTGTACAGTTTTAAATATAAAACCTGAAGATGGGCTTTGGCCCATGAATGCTTCTCCACTTGGACACTAAGGGAGCTGAGGTAGAGAAATGTCAGCGTGGGGAACCTGCTGTGGCCCAGGTATAAGACGGCCTCTCCTCACTGTGCAAATGGAGCCTGCTCTGATTTAGCTGCAGCTGCTGCTGGTGTAACCTGCCCCTCCATCTCATATTTTCATCATGGTGCCAGGTGTCCTTTTCTGTCTCTTTCACTAGTTACAAGACTTGAGGTTTAACACAGACCTGTGCTAGCAGGAGACTCTTCTATATAAGGGAATTCTTAAAGAAAATGCCAAACTGGCATGAGGCCACTGCCCTGTATAAGTGCCACTCACAGACCGGGGAAACAGACTTTCTTTGTAGGCAGTTGGCCTTTTCTTGAAATCTGCTTCTGATTAAGTGTCATAAACATCCATGGTGGAACACATAAGGGGATGGACTATTCACGCTCATAATTTTGGACATACGTAAGTCCTGATGGGATGCAGCTACGAGTGCTGAATGAGTTGGCAGATGTTGTTGCAAGGCCACTCTCAATTGTTTTCAAAAGGTCATGGCAGCTGGGAGAGGTTCCTGAAGACTGGAAGGGAGCAAGTGTCACTCTTACCTCAAGAAGGGCAGGAAGGAGGACCCAGGGAACTACAGCTCAGTCGGCCTCACCTCAGTCCCTGGGAAGATGATGGAGAAGCTAATCCTTGAAACCACCTCCAGGCACGTGAAGGACAAGAAAGTTCCGTTAGATATACGTCACTAGTGGGGTATCACAGGGGTTGGTACTGGTTCAATACCATTTAACATCTGCATTAGTGAACTGGACCCTGGGACAGAGCATACGCTCAGTAAGTATAGAGATGATACAAAAATGGGAGGAACAGCCAATATACCAGATGGTTGTGCTCCCATTCAGAGGGACCCTGACAGGATGGAGAATTATACCGAGAGGAATCTCATGAAGTTCAGCAAGGAGAAATGCCAAGTCCCGTGTCCTGGGAGAAATAGCCTCAAGCAACAGTATACACTGGGGGCCAGCTGGCCATAAAACAGTTCTGCAGAGAAGGGCCTTGGGGTCCTGGTAGCCAAAAAGCTGACCGTAAACCAGAAATACACCATCATGGCAAAGAAGGTCAATGGCATCCTGGGGTGCATTAGGAAAAGCATTGCCAGCAGGTTGAGGGAGGTGATCTTTCCTGGCTGCTCAGCCCTGGTGAGGCCATATCTGGAGTGCTGGGTCCAGATTTGGGCTGCCCAGTACAAGAGAGATACGGACTTAACTGGATCAAGTCCAGTGCAGGGCCCCAAATATGGTTACAGGACAGAAGCATCTTTCCTGTGAGGAGAGGCTGAGAGAACTGGAACTGCTCAGCCTTAAGAAAAGGTGGCTCAGGGTCTTATCAACATGTATAAACACCTGACGGGAGGGAATGAAGAAGAGGAAGATGGACTCTTCTCAGTACTGTCCATCAACAGAGCAAGAGGCAATGAGCACAAATTAAAAAACATGATGTTCCATCTGATTAAAAGAAGACACCTGTGGGTGGTCAAACACCAAAACAGATTTCCCAGAGAGGCCATGGAGTCTCCATCCTTGGAGATATTCAAAACCTGGCTGGATGTGGTCCTGGGAAACCTGCTTGTCAGTGACCCTGCTCTGAGCAGAGGGACTGGACTAGGTGATCTCAAGAGGTGCCTTCCAACTTCAGTCATTCTGTGATTCTGTGTTTCTGCAATAGCGATGTTAACTCTATTTTTAGAAGTTCTGGATCTGGCAATTAATTTGTCATTTCCTCTTAGAGATAATTAAAGACAGTAGTATGCTCAAATTAAATGACATGCTGTAATAATTGATTACATCTTCTTAGGCTATAATCTGTCTACAAAATCATCAATACAATAAAGCCTTATTACCTACCCACAAAATAGAAGATTGATGAGAAATTTGCTTATTACTCATTAGTCTTTTCTACTTGGCAACTTTTTTTTTTTTTTTCATTTTTCAGTGTATTTTTCAGGACAGTTTAGAGTTTTGTGAAAGTGAAAAATTTCTTTAGTGCATGATTTGCAATGATTTTCACAAATAGATGTATAAAAAGATGTAGAATCTCTTATTTAATCACTAACAAAGTAAGAAATTTGTGTGCTAACCTTCAGCTTTCATAGATGCCTAAGCCTGCATACTCTTGAAACGTTTATTAGGAAGTACAGAACATTTCATTTCTAAATATAGCTGCTACAATGTTTAGCCCTATTTAAAGTCTAAGTGTGGACTGCCTAAATAATAAATACCATTGGTGGAAAACTAAAGATGGTTTGTCATGATTTTCAAATTATTACTATTTTTGTTGGGGTTTTTTGTTGGGTTTTTTTTCCACCCTTCTAAAGAATAATAAGCAATGTGTCAAATTCCTTGGGTTGAGGCTTGTAAAATAAAGAACTTCAGTGAAAAGGGATACTATCTACTGAAGTCTTGCATATACTATCTCTGGGAGAAACTGGCTTTGGGATCAATTCTGATTTCCCTTGTTGTGCTCAAGTCAAACCTGGTGTTGCTATAATTGACAGTTCTTAAAATATGAGAAGAAAAAGTAGAGGTTAAACCAAATTGCCTTTAACATGTTAGACCGGCATCTGTGCCTGTTTCATTCATAACCAAAAAATAAAGACACAGACTCCTTTTCAAAAGCTCGTGTTGAACATTTAAGATACTTGGTGCATTGGTAAAATTAATTTTGTCTCCTTTAACTTTTCTTTCAAGAAGGGAAGGATACTACTGTATATCTGCTGAGATTCGTGGTCCTTCCTTTCATGAGTGTGGGAAATGTTAATGAGTCTTGATCTTTACTAATGTGTTCAGGATGAGGACAATATAGTTGGAAAGCATTATGACACTATAGTTGTAGTGTAATTGTTTATACATGGTCTTACAGAGATTTTTCTAAACTCATAAACATAAGTCCAAATGTTGTTAAGGCTACATGAGGGACAAAAATAGCAAAAAATTAATATGCTCCCAAGCTATTTTTCATAGCAGAAATATTTCAGATAAGTAGAAGCCAGTAAGAATAGTGACTGTATTTGAAATCATAATTGAAAAGCTCAATTACTTTTTTTAACTTTGGGGTTCAACAATTGTGTAACAATTGCAAATAAGTAATTATTAGATGGTATCTGTTTATTTAATATAATTTTTAAGACAAATACAGCTAAACTCAGTCTCAGTACTACTGACATGTACGTAAGAATATATGTGCATGCTGTTATTTTCCTTTTATCAGTGTGGTGAGTGGTAAGCAATGATGATTTCTTGCTCTTAGTACAGCTGCATAATTGATGGTTGTTTTGACAAGGCACTGGTATTGTCTGTTCCGGACTACATCTAGACTCATATGGTAGGTGTTGGGATCAGTAGGAATAAACACAGTAAGAGAAAAAGCAATTGTAATGACCCATTGACATTTTACAGTAGAAAACAATAAATAAAAGCCAGCCTGTATTTTACTTTCATTTTTGTCCGTGAATAAGGAACAAGTACTCTTCTGAGAATGCAGTTCCTCTTCAGGGTGTATTTTCCAAGTAGCATAGTGTGATTTAGTCACACTATTCCATTAACTCCAGTGGGCCAGCAGTTACAGGCCCTTGATTTAATTTTGGTTGGATTCCTGAATACTATGTTTGACTTGTTAGCAAGCTGTTGCACATGTAATTGAGGGAGAGAGGGGTTAAGAAATGGAAAACATGCATTGTGGAGTCAATGTTCCTTCCTGAATTTTCATTTATGAATTTTGTGATGGCAGCTCCCTGAAGCTAGCAAAGTATATAATATCTCTGATGTTATTGAAATAAGCTTGTTTAATATTTATTTAATCTTCTACTCAAATGATTCATGAATTTCCTTTGAGATTTCATGGGATTAATCTACGGATCCTAAAAAAACGAGCCCTCTCCATGGCATTGACAAAAGCCGTCTTACTTTTGTGAATCTTAAAACATAAAGACCTAGACTTTTTATATTTTATCTATCTCCTGAACATTGGGCAGCCTTCCAAAGAAGAAGTCAATGCTCTTCTATATGTTAGGGTTCACTAAATAAAAGAAAAAAGGGAATGAAACCCCACTGGTATGGCATGTGAAATGTGGGCAGAAGTAAATCTTAAAAACAGCCTAATCACATTTAAAGAAAAAACATAAAATTTTCATTAATAGAGTTGTTATTCTAGAAAGAAGTGAGGGCTATGTGGTGGCTTTTACTACTTTGAACAGGATACCCAAAGCACAACCGAAAATATGCAGAAAAGGACCTGTAAGTAAGTAATCTGTAAGGGAGTGTAGGCCATTTGGCATTCCAAAAGGATTTTAAGAAGGTCTTTCAGCAAAGAAACTAAGTTGCAGTGGGATGACAGAGAAGGTCTTCATGTGAATAAATAACCAGTTATCTCATTATCGTAAAAGATAGAATCATAGAATTGTTTAGGTTGGAAAAGACCCTTCAAGTCCACTGTTAACCTAGCACTACCGAGTCCACCACTAAACCATGTCTTTAAGCACCGCATCTACCCATCTTTTTAAGTTCCTCCAGGGGTGGTGACTCCACCACTTCCCTGGGCAGCCTTTTCCAATGCTTGACAACCCTTGCAGTGAAGAAATTTTTCCCAATATCCAATCTAAACCTCCCCTGGTGCAACTTGAAGCCATTTCCTCTTGTCCTATTGCTTGTTACTTGGGAGAAGAGACCAACCCCCACCTCTCTACAACCTCCTTTCAGGTAGTTGTAGAGAGAGCGATAAGGTCTCCTCTCAGTCTCCTTTTCTCCAGAGTGAACAACCTCAGTTCCCTCAGACCCTCCTCATAAGACATGCTCTAGATCCTTCGTTTCTAGATGGAAAACAAAAGGCAGAGGTCAATTTTCCCAATGAGGGAGATGATTCTTTGTGCTCCAGACGGTCTACTCTGTCCAGCCTGCATGTCAATGAGCTGGAAAGGAAAATTAATAATGCAGTGACACATCTTGTTGATGATACAAACCTATTGAAAGTATTTAAGATGAAGACAGATTGCAAACAGCTATAGAGAAAACCTCACAGTACTGCCTGGCAGCAAAATGATGGCAGGTGAAGTTGAATGCTGATAAATCTCAAGCAAAGCATGTGGAAACAGCAATTCCGACGTTACATGCCCAGCACTGAGCTCTCCTTTAGCTCTTTTAAGCATTCCTTTAGCAGTCGTGAAAGAGATCTTGGAATCAACAGTCCTCTGAAAACATCACATCAATACTCATGACTGTTCAGAAATCCAAATTAAATGCTAGGAATTACTGGAAAAGCAGAAAATATCATGATGCCATGGTGTAAGTCCCCGGTGTACCCATATTATGTATATTGTTGGCAGTGTTTTCGATCCCCAATCTAAAAAAAATATAGCAGGTTAGGTAAAAAGAATGAAAAGCTCCTATACGAGGACAGAATAAATGGAGTAGGAGTGGGATTTGTTTTGTGTCATTTCTCATCTGCCGGGTAGATGTCTGCATGTGAACTAGTTGCCTAGGTTCCCAATACAGTCAATGAAAATCTGCTCAGTTGGTTGCTGCAATTCAGAATGTGATTCATGCCATCCTATAGCAAAACCTTACATTATGTTCAACTCCTGGTTTTGATTAGCTATTGAATATAAAGGGACTATATGGTGACTTGCTCAGATGTAAATACCTTATAGGTAACTACATTGAATCAAATATATCTCTGTCTTTGTATCTTAAACGTGGAAGAAGGGAAAAATATGGTGGAGGGTTTGCAGAATTTGCAGCAGCACAAATAAAATCCATTAGGAGTGGTTGATCACTGTCTCTCATGAGCTAAGAATTAGGGAAGGTCTCAAGTGATAGGTTTTTAAAAAGTAAAAAAAAGAGGTGTTTCTTCAACCTAAATATTGAGCTTACTGTAGGGGAATTTTGGATAGTAAAAGCCTATGTTAGTTCAAAAATTAATTAATAATTTCATGGCAGATGAGTCCATCAAGGTCTGATTGACACACACATACAACTTCTCAGCTCCAGAATCTCTGAGACCCAAATTACTGAGCTAGAAGAGTGCAGCAAGGAGCCAGGGAAGCTGGTGCTTTCCCTTATCTTCTTCCTTAAGCAACTGTATTGGTTACTATCAGACAAGCGACTGGACGAGATGAGCTTTTCATCTGACTGATTACAGCCACTGTGTCTTCTAGACTTTTAGTATTTGGCTTGTTAGGATGTCTTCTAGAGTTCTTGCTAATTTTCCATGTCATTTTAAAGTATGTTCTAACAGGACTGTACGGATCATTTAAAATCCAATCTACCACCTACAGTATCACATACCGTTGAAATTCTTTCTTGCATAAGGACAGTTATAATGAAGATAATTTGGGGCTGGTTCTTCTATTACTGTTCACACTGAGAAGTCATTTACATCCTGAGCAATTTAATTGGTTCAAATAGGTCTCCTTATGGTAGAGGTACACTACTCACCATGTATATTTGTTTTTAAATTACCAGCAATATAGTCCCCTAAATTTTTCTGATGTAAACCTGTGATATGTATAGTATTTTTTATGCAGAAGGAAAAAAATAGAAAAGTGTATCGGTCTTACACTGTACAAACTGATTATTAAAAATATAAACATTTCTGTAAAACATTTAATCATACTGATGAAAATTACAATCCAGTAGAAATTCTAAATTTCTGCTTTTACAGATGACAAGTACTAATAAAAATGCTAGTAAAAATTCAGGCTTAGTAATGATAGAATACAGAATACAGAATTTAAAGATGGTGAAAAAGCTGTTGTATTTCATGCTTTGGAAAATTAGCATAATGCTGCAAAAACCAGTGTCTTTGCAGCAGAAAAAGCAATTAATGAAGACATTAATTGAAAAGGGGGCAGAAGATAAGTTTTATTTTTTACTTCCATATGTATTTCTGTCATTTGATTTTTTTTGTTGTGACTTGCTTCTGTGCCTTAGCCTTTCTGCTCTGTAAAATTACTTAATCAAAAAACATGTTGACTAATTATGAGGGATCTTCTATTTCACTGTAATATTTCACTGTATAATGATTGTGTGATTTACCTAATCATTTATGTCGGTCTTCAGGTGAGACCAGTACTTTCAAGTCAACATTGCAGATGCAAATTGGTCTGGAATCAGCCAGATACTTAAGTATATGTTTAAAAACAAGTGGTGTATAAGCTTAGTCCTGTGTGCTTTGCCCAAGCAATGAAGTTTTCAATCAATGCCTGATCCTATTGCCATACAAATTAATAGAAAATTACCTTGGTTTAATGCAGGAACTGCATTAAAATCCATTGCAGTGTGGGGACTGATCTTTCCATCCATTGATCTGTGTTTATTCTATCAGGTTTTTTTTAAATTTTATATAAATTTTAAATCTATAAAAATGTATACATGTATATATTTATATTTATATACAGTGTGGGCATTGGTAACGCTAGCTGAGAAGTGTTCTCTCATCTTGGAAACCAAGTACCACTGGAGGAACCAAGTTGACCATCCCCAGTATAAGGCCCAGAGTCACAGCCGAGGACCTTGGGCCACTGAAACTAACATATCATGGAAAAAAGCAGTAAAATAATTATTTGCAAGTGAAGTGTTCTCACAATGGTGTGTGTATAAATATATATATATATATCTTCAGCCTTTGTGGCCTTTACCTTGCAAGATCAAATGTCTATTTTTAAAGCATATTGTTTGTTCTCTAAACTCAATTACTAACTAAAATGATCCAGGTAAGCACATGTATAACTCTGTGAGATAAAATCAAGTAGGTGAGCTCTTTTCCTTTTCTTTGTATCACAGACCTTGCTCTACACTACACTGTAAATCAGTATTCTCTCCAGTAATGTTGGTTGTGTTCCAGTGGTATAAAACTGGTAAAATGGAGAAGTCGACTGTTATGTCATAGAATCATAGAATCATAGGGTTGGAAGGGACCTCTGCAGATCATCTAGTCCAACCCCCCTGCCAGAGCAGGGTCACCCAGAGCAGGTTGCACAGGAACGCGTCCAGGTGGGTTTTGAATGTCTCCAGAGTTGGAGACTCCACCACCTCTCTGGGCAGCCTGCTCCAGTGCTCTGCCACCCTCAGGGTAAAGAAGTTCCTCCTCATGTTTAGGTGGAACTTCCTATGCTCAAGTTTGTGCCCATTACCTCTTGTCCTGTCCCCGGGCACCACTGAAAAGAGCGTGGCCCCATCCTCCTGACACCCACCCTTTAAGTATTTATAAGTGTCGATAAGGTCCCCCCTCAGATGTCTTTTTTTGAGACTGAAGAGACCCAAATCCCTCAGCCTTTCTTCATAAGAGAGGTGCTCCAGTCCCCTAATCCTCTTGGTAGCCCTTTGCTGCACCCTCTCCAGCAGTTCCCTGTCCTTCTTGAACCGGGGAGCCCAGAGCTGGACACAGTACTCCAGATGTGTCCTCACCAAGGCAGAGTAGAGGGGGAGGATGACCTCCCTTGACCTGCTGGCCACACTCTTCTTGATGCACCCCAAGATGCACCCCATGTCATGAACTTGATGTGTGCCTCTTCTCTCACATCACGGCACTTGCATCGTTCCCAGCACTTCCCTTTACAAAATGCACATCACTTCTGATTGTATATTCTACAGATTTATCATTAGAGTCATTCACTGTACATGAGTGCCACTTAAGTCAGTCTAACTCCTCATGTTATAGGGTAATTTAACATAATTAGGGGAAGTCAAGTCTGGTTTTGAAAGACGTTTGAGGAACAATTTTTCAATGATATTTACCTTTAGAGCAGTTTGTGGCATTCTAGTGTCTACAAATGTCTTCATACTATTTACTTCTAAGGTTCACTGAGATATTGGATGGGCTTTTTTGACCTTTTTTGCATCACGTGTTGATTAAATGATTGCTAGGCAATAATTTCAAGTTATTTGATGAACTAAAATGAGACGCAGACCATGTGTGGTCTGTATTAAAAGTGCTGTGAGAAAGGAACTAGAAAGCAAGACTAATATAGTAAGTAAATTATCCTGCCTTTGTGTGCAGACATCATATGACAATAAAATGTACTCCTGAAAATGAGAAAATTTTTCCCTTAGAAATGGCTCATTGTTACATTTTGACATATTTTATCACGTTACAGATTCATAAATGTCTCCTTAGAAAAGATAGATACGGAACAGTGGAAGAGCTGCATAGAGATTCCTCTCTTCGATAGAGTCATGGTGCCCTGAGTTTATCTGATTTTACTCAGATGCATAATGGAAGTATCATCATCAGGTTGTTGCTTTTAAAATCAAGAAACTTGTAGCTAGCAACTTCTGGTTTTCACATACATTACTGAAATGTATAGCTAGGCCCCTCTTATGCTTAGTTTTAAAGGCTATGTTACAAAATACATTCTTTAATTTTTTCTGAAATATGAGTCATGTAGGCCAGTTTGGGATTCATAGCAAAAAGATTTTATTTTTTTTTTTTGTACTTCCCATTACTAACATTTTGGGAACAGCAGTCTTCCTCCGTTTTCATGTGTTCAACAGCACTTATCACTGCCATCACTTACCGCTCTTGTCCATCCCAAGGAATGTGTGCTACACACGCGTAAAGGATGAGACGGGAGGGAAGCATGTTCTGCAGTGCACATTCTGGTGGCTGTGCTGGTTAGAGAGTTGGCCTAACTGACCGAAAATTGCTACAAAGGCTCCAACTTTATATCACCTTCTGAAATGCTGGGCCTTACCCTTGAGACCTAAAGTCCATGTGAAGTTATATAAAAAGGTTGTTAACTGTGTCACGACCAGTACACTCCTTCCTTTCAGCCTGACGTGGAATACCTTTACATTACTAATCAGCTGGTAGCAGAGCCAATAGTTTTTGAAGTTAGTGCTTATCTTTATTTATGTTTAATTCACACAGGTTTATCGAGCAGAACTTGTACCCCTTAAAGAAAAGGTGCATCAAGTCAATGAGCTCGCTCACCAGTTCACTCCTGATATTCAACTCTCCCAGTACAGTCTCAGCTGTGTGGAAGACCTGAACACGAGGTGGAAGGTGCTACAGGTACATTTCCTATGAATTTTTTCTGTATACTGTGTTTAAGTAAATATTTTTTTATTTCTGTGTGCTTGTTTTTTCCCCGTGGAATAACACTAAAGTTGTACTAAGGAATGAGAGAGGAAGCAGGCTTTCAGTAATGGTGTCTCTATGAGAAAATAGGAGTTAAAGCTGACGCTGTATTTTTATATGTTTCTGAATACTTTATCAAGTAGAAATCGGGTAACCCACTTTTTCCTACAGTTGAAGTTCTCATACACTTAAAATACTTAATAGTTTATTTACCTTTTAATATTAATACTTAGCAATTCTGGCTGACAACTATATCATGTGATCGTTTCTTTTAACTGGCTGATCCATGTTTTACAGATATTTTTATAGCGTGTATGGAAGATTCACAAAAGACAGTTTACTTCTGCTGCTTCATTCCTTATACTATTTACAGGAGCAGCAGTTCTAAATAAATTCCTCATAGGCAGATTAATGATTCTGGGCAGTGGAACCTCTTAAAGTCACACCTGTAGAATCAATTACAAAATTACAAGGCATTACATGCATTCAGGTAATTAGCAGGATTTGGTACTGCAAGTAAAGCCCTTCAGAAAGGGATTTTATAAATTGAACTCTAATGCAGGAAAAATATTAAGATATATTATGAAATTAAGGTGAGCATAACTAATGGTTGAATCACCGTCCCTGGAGGTATTTAAAAGATGGGTAGATGTGGTGCTTAGGGACATGGTTTAGTGGTAGTTTTGGCAGTATTAGGTTAATGGTTGGATTTGATGCTCTTAAAGATCCCTTCCAGCCTAGACTGTTCTATGATTCTGTAAATATTTAAAAATATACAAATTCTTTGGATTTTTTTGTTTCCATATATGTCACTTAAATTTTAGATTATTTTGTGTTACCTTGCCATAAAGACTTCAAATATATACAGTTTTTCCAAAATGGCCTGTATCTTACCTTAGAATTTTAGGAACAGTGTGCGTGAGAGAGCGTGTGTAAGCATGTGTGCAATGGTATATGCTGATGTAGGTCCCACAGCACGGGAGTAATGTTATGATTAAAAGAACATAAATGCAATTAAATTAACTACCTTAATTACTGGATTTTGCTCACTATTTTATTTTTTGCTCCATCACAGCTTCATATTTTGAAATTGTGTCATTGTATTTACTTTAATATAGTGCAAAAATATAGAAGTGTGGAGGTTAATAAAGAGTTTTGCCTTTGGAGTGTTACCTCCAAACATTAGCAATGGACAAAAAAATTCCCTCTTGTCCTACATACAGAGAAAAAATCATGGTGCTGCCAGCTCTTATAGTCAGTAAGAGGTTATTGCTTCTTTATTGCTTCTCCAAAAGAAATCTCACAGCTCTCTGTCATCTCCAGTTTATCACAGTTCATGCAGATATTAACAGGATTTATTTTTTTCTTTTTCCTAAATCAGCAGTTTGCAGTGAGAGTGCTGGTTTAAGTAAAAGATCATTAGTCCTAGGTCTTTGTTTATTAGTATCCACTTTTTCCCAGATCCTCAGGATAGAGTTCAGGTAATATTACTAAAGCAGATCAACATAAATCTGGAAGAGAAAATAAGTATTCCCAAAATGTTTATCCCATATATGAGAGAAATTGCATCTGTTTCATTTAAAAAGAAAAAAAAACAGATGGGTTAAAAAAATTACTGTGATTCATTGAAAAATACCTTATTTCACTAACAAAATAGTTAACCGAGTTCCAATGGTTTGCTGAAATACTTCATTACTTCAGCAAGAAATAAGGGAAAGCGGGAAATTTTTTCAGAGTGTAAAGCATCCATGGTGTGAAAAAGTCACACTTTCTGAGAGAAAGCCCAAGACAAATGTTTTGTCGTTATGATTCATGAAAGCATTAGACAGAGTGCCAACTTGACATTCTAGACTGTTTAAAAATATATAGGGCAAAACACGTTCACACACATTTCAAAGATGATACGCTCTTTTTGCGCAGAGTACAAGAAGTGTTGTGAACAATTTGCTTTTCCTTGTAAATTATTGTCTTGATTTATCAAATCCAGAGTATTTGGAAAAAAAAAGTGTTTCATCTTCTATGAAGATAGATACTTGGAGGCAGTATGTCAAAGTGAGAAGTTAGAGCTGATGGAACAGATAGTTAATTGGAATGTTATGGTTTACTGTCTTTTTTCATATTTACCTAAATGTCATCTGGAAGATACGGAGAGCAAGGTGAAAACACTGCAGCAGATTTTTAAACACATCCTGAGGGGAAAAGACATAAGTAACTTTGAAGGAGTATCATGTACAAAAGGCCAAGATGTGACCCCTGGGAAGAAGAGGAGTGCTTCTGTTCTTATAATACAGTTTTTCTACTTAAAAGCGAGCAGAGTTTGAGACATATTGAGAGGCAGAGCTCATTTTTGTTAGAATAGAGTAGTACAGTTGGAAGGGACGTACAACGATCATCTAGTCCAACTGTTCTACTTGGGAAGTCTGCTGGACATTGACACTCACACCTGCATGGCACTTTTTAGAGTATTATGTGTTGTTCTGTGTTAGGGTTAGACTTATGTATGACCAGCGCTCTGGTTAGGCGTGATACTATTTATAGAAAACTGAAATTTTGGCCACGCGACAGGAAAAGCAAAAATACAAATAATTTTTGTTTCATGCAAAACCATTCTACTTCCAAGATAGGTTCCTATTGTTTGTTTCCGGTTTTCAGTTTGATTGCCAGGATTTTTCTTCGTTCTTGTTTTATGTCACATAAAATATCTTCTTAGTACTTTAGTCCTTTCATCATTTTTGCAATTGATTTCAGCCTTCTATGTATTTTCATGTGTCTTTCTTTTATGCTACCCATGTTTTCTCTTTGGCTTCTATTAATTTCTTTTTTCAAAAAGTCTTTCGGAGTTCCTACTCTTCTCTACCTTTTCCCATCTTACTTCCCTTATTTCTGTGATTTTTTTTTTGTTCTTCTGTTTTTTTGTTCTTCTGTTTTTTCTCCAACTATAATGCTTCTTAGTTTACTTGTCATTTTATTCCCCTCACAGGTTAGATCTCTCTCTGCTCTCCTCCCTCCCCCCCATCCTATTCCTAATGGGGAAATATTTCTTACCCATGTATGCCATTTCCTAGAAAATATCACTATCCGAAAATCATAAAACGGAGGCTTCTGTGCTATCACTTGCCAGAAATATACCCATTCTTGGTTATGTGTGGGAAAAGTACATAAGGCCATAAGGTTTATCAGATCTGAAATAATAGTGATTTCTAGTGTTAATCAGAAAGTTGCAGGGTATTTTGTAGAGCATGAAATGATGTCTTGTTTGTTGCTTTATTAACGCTGGGACTTTGATAAGATCAGAGGAGGAAATATATCATTTTAAGCCAAATCTTACAGAGGTTTAATATTATGTTCATTTCACAAACATAAGAATAAGACCGACCGTATTCAGTCATTTGCAATATTGCATTTGCAGTGGTTGTATAGTGAGATTAGTAATGTAATAGTGAATAGTAATTTACCCTTTTTGTGTTCAGTTTTGGTCAATATACACTGAAGTATTACTAGAAGACAAATGTATGGAAAGGACTCAACCAGTTACAGACTTAACCAGTCCTAGTTTTGAAGCGTTGTGTGAAGGTGTATTTCATTAATGAAAGATAATGCACTCAGCTCAGTCACTGAGAACTATATCAGCATTTGTGGAGTTTAAGCAATGTGAAAATAATTAGCTTTGTGCCTTTAACAGAACAGGTTTGAGAAAAATATGCTGTTTATTTTTCCATTTTTCTTAAACATGAAAGGAGACGAAATCTCTCCGGGGAGCTATTTGTTATGAATTTCACAAGGAGCTCTCACGTTCAGATCCTGTGTGCTTCAAACAGTATGTGTAATGAGATCATCCTGGAGGAAAATACGTCTTGCAAACTCTTGCTTACTTCCACTCGACATTTGAGGAGCCAGGGAGACCAGGGAGTTACATCCACTTCACTTGGGTCAGAGATCTGGTTGGTGTAATACTGGTCAAAAGGCGAAGCCCCTGACATGTAAAAGAATTTCCAAGTATCCCATAGGGAACATAGCCTTCAGTTATCAGGAATGATTTTTTTGTTGTTGTTTAAATCAAATTGTGTCTACTTTTATTTAGAATAGTACCTCTAATGAGCTGAACAATATAATAAGAACTGTCTTTCATCCAAAAAAATGTCTCTCTCAAGAGTTTTTGTCATGGTATTTGTGTTCCAGTGCTTTTAGTTTAGCAAGTTGTAATGAACTGCCATCGTTTGTGAATGAGTGTCTCTGTCCATAATAGTGGGCCCAGCCTGTCTAGTTTGCAAAACTAAGCGAGCAAGCTGGAGGAAACACATCAAATGGCTAGAGCTAAAATGGACGGTACCCTACATAAATATATATATACACACACATACACACATATATATACATACATTTACATTTGGACTCGATGATCTTAAAGGTCTTTTCCAACCTCAATGATCCTATGATTCTATGATTTCTATATATACAGTGTGACTATAAAGAAGCATTAGTCCTAATTTCAGTATCCTTCCTAACTCCTCGGCTCACCTTGCACCAGTAGTAAAGATTCTCCAGCATGTGGGGATCTGAAGATTGATGTGGTGCCTCTTGTTAAAGGGTCACCTTTAGCCACAACTATTATTCTGTTCCCTCGAACAGCACTCTGCTTGCGGGAGCTGCTGAAGAAACAGCAGGTTTTTAATACCGCTGCAAGCAGTTATCTAAAGTTGTATCGCAGTTGTATTTGTATTCTGCTGAGGACAGGCTCTTTACTGAGCTGTGTAAGGCACACTATTGTAATAAGTATCCCTGCAATGAATTATTTCCAAACCCAGCATCTTCCGTGTGCTTCACAAATACTAGCCAGAATTCTGGGGAGCGGTCCTCAGCTCACACCCTGCTTTTGATAGGGGATGGGTACCAGGGCAAATAAGTTGCATCAAAATGTAAGTTGAAATCAGGACTGACCTATTATAGTAGCTTCTAGGTTTAGGGCTTTTTTTTTTGATTTTACTTCACCTTGTCTCCTCCGTGTCTTCTCCGATAAAAAATTCCTCGGAAAAGAAGTGAAATAGCAACAAAAATACACATGTAAAAGGAATGTTTTTTCAGGTCTCTCCCAGTTGAAACATGTTTACCGGATTCTCAGGTCCTTTTTTTATTTCTACATACATAGCATGATAATGGTTTCAGGAAGTAAACTTCAGGTCTAAACCACGTAAATAAGATTTGAATGTGATTAAGGATATAATTTTTCATAAAGAAAAAGAAGAATCTCTTCTGGTTCTTTACAGTTCAGTTGTCCAATCGTTACAGCATAGGAATTTCATACAGGAAAGCTCTAGTCATATAATTAAACAGAAATCTGCCTTACCTTTTTGTATATCTACATTACAAGAAAAATTATTTATTCCAAATTAAACAGTGAGTGTAAACTGGGGGTATGTTAAAAGTGGATAGATGGATAGATGATGTAACTGTGGCGAGAATGGTGTTTCTTCCTCTGTAGGAGACAAAGAATGTCCTGTATATAAGACTGTGCCGTATAAAAGACACATACATTTTTATATTGGAGCATTATTACCTTTCTAGTACCTTAGCAGTTTCTCTTTCCATTGTGTCATTTAATTAATTTTAATAATTGATTTGTTTCTATTTGTTTGCTTTTCCTCTTTTTTAAACTTTATTTTGACTTATGTCATCTGTAAGAGGCTGACAAAAACGGGAGATAACTTTTCTAAATATATGGAGCCAAAATTCTATATTATCTATAGTTACACTAATTAAGGCATTACTAAAATCATAGTTCTTTTCAACCTTGAAATTTGAAATTAGTTTAGTAGTTGCAGATTTCATCTTCCCAGCAGAGGGAGATTTTGATCCTTTTTGGAAGTTGAGTTTTCCCATCAGGCTCTTTAGTTAAATGTTGTTTTGTATATTCCATGAGAACTAGAACTTCTGCCAAAACCACAATTGTCATGGCTCTTTAATGGTCTCTTATTTATTTAATTGGCTATGCCAGTTGGCTTCGGAAGCCATATGCCCATGTATTTTTCTTCATTTCTGTTAGCTTCAGTCTCAGTTTTGCTCAATGTTTGTCTGCAAAAATATGCATATAGATTCATTTTACAGTCATTCTTTAGAGATCCTATTTATTTATTTCTGTAAGCTAGTGGAGGAAGGCCAGCTATCTGGGTTGGGATTCAATTCTTCTAATGAAGTGTGAGTCAAAAATTGGAAAGATCCCTTCCTAAATTAGGAGGACATCTTCATTGTTCTTTGTGTTTGGCATGTTTAGGGCAGCCAGTGAAAGAAAGTGTGTATGTAAGTATAAACAGGCATGGTTATCATCAACAGCCATGCCAGCAGGAAAACTAATAAAGCCATGGTAAAGTTATGATGTTTTGTGTGATGAAGTTCAGTTTGGGAAACTGTAAATGCTTTAGTCATTTTTTGTTATAGAAGATACATTCATTTTAGAGTTTTGCTATCCTTTTTTGACTTCCTTTGCTTTGGAATTTTGTCCCCTATGAAGATCTGTTTGGAAGAAGCATGCAGAAGAACAGCAATTTACATTATATTCGCATTTCAATATGCATATGTAGGTTTCTTTTGATGTATTTTTTTCTGTTTCTCATATATGCGCATGGGTACATGGGATTATAAAAAACTGAGTTACGTTGTTTGTAAGTACAAAGAAAAGCAAATGCAAGAAATGCAAAATCTTGAATTTAGCACTCTTGGACAATCTTTGCATATACAATATATTCTGTAAGATCTCACATTTATCTGGTTGATGGATAAATGATAGGAAGACAATGGGAATATTACTTGATATATTTTAGCCTTGTTTCCTTATAAAATAAGATTTGCGCAATTTACTTACACCTGTCAGCAGTTATAGATTACGTTTGGCAACGCGCATCTATGTGAGTCACACCAGACTATATTTAGGCTACTGGGGAAAACTGAGGTTATGATACTGTTGAAAATGTATTCACTGGAAACCAACATCCACTAGTTTTGTTGGTTTTTAGTCAAGCGGTTTTAGCTAAATCATTCAGTTTATAGCTCTTTAACGTACTAGCCACCATGGAAATTGTACTGAAGATGGAATTATTCATATTCTTTAATGTTCATGATCCATAATGCCTCAGCATCTTAAAAACATTAATTGAAATTATTTCAGTAATAGTCCCTTTGACAACAAAAGTTGTAGTTACCTTTGGAGAATTGAAGCTCTGAGTTTGTCCTGTGATTGTGTGTAGACTATGGGATTTGGGAGTTTTTACCTTGGATGCTAAAATTGGACAGATAGGTTAATTTTTTTTCTTGTCCAAATTGAGAGACTACGGCCTGATTTTTTTAACACCTTTTTAGATGTGTGACCTGATCCCAGTCAGCTATGGTTAGGCTGTTCATTATGAAAATCAGGGTTTTTTTAAGGTAAGGATATATGAGCGTGAAAAGCTGTGAAGTGCACAAAGTTAGCAGCAGTCAGAATAGTGAAATCAAACAAGGACAAACCAAAAATGCATCTTGAAATTATAAGTCATTCTCCAATCCTAACTTCCACATCACGGGTCCCTTTCTTTGCCATAATGTTATCTACTGTCAGAGCTCATATTTCATGGGTTAGATTTTTAGAATGCAATAGAATAGGACAGGATTGCGTAAGGTCGGGTAGGGTAAGATACGTTGTCAGCTATCTGCTGACACCAGAAGGATGATGAGTCTTAGCAATTTCTGGTTCTGCTCCATACCCTGGAGGGGATGTACTCTGCTGACACAGATCGTCTGTCCATTCATCCCCGCTTGGTTTGAAGTGAGGTTAAAGCAGATGTACAAAGTTTGCTTTGAATGTGGATCACGTTTGTCGCAGATAGAACATTCACAGAATTTAAGAGCTGTCCTGTAAAGGCTCTCTCTAATGTGATTTTCAGAGGCTTGTAGCTCAATGAAACCTTAGTGAATATCCTTGGAAGCAGTATAAAACCTCTTAAATTCCACATCCTGGTGCCAAAGTATTGTTGAAGGTTTTCAGAGGGAAAGAATGTAAAACCGGCAAAAAATATTCCTCTCTCACCATTTTTGCTAATCCCTTTTTCTGAAATGCTGTGATTTCTTTAGAAGAAACTTCATTTGAAGTGATAAAAAGCCCAAGGTAGAGAAATAATATGCAAATTTCCAGTGCAAAAGGCTTATGTTAGCCAATTTTTTTTCTTCGTTGTGTCATTTTGTGTCTTTCTGACATATCAATTACATATTATATCACTGCAGATATTTTTATGTCAGGCTGTCTGTTTTCAGATTGCAGAAAGCTTTTACAGTCTTTAGGCTATGCAGTACTGTGTACTGTATTTTCATAATCTTTGTGCTTCAGTAAGAATTTAAGCTGAGAGAGATATTTTTGCCATTTTAGAAAGTACTGTTAATAGTGTTTAAAATACTGTAAATGTCAGTAGCGTTAAGTTGGGCCACAGTTTTAAAACCAGGCTCTGTAGATGAGTTTGCATGTCATTTTCGTAATATTTTCACAAGGTGCTCTCTAAAATTGCCCTTGTAGTTTTCATCACCCCTTGAGTAAAGCTGAATGTTGTGCCCTTCTATAGGAAATTCTGGGCAGTCTGCAAGTCATATAATGGTATGTTATAATTAAAATGGCTCAGCTCCTGGTATGTGTTGTGTGTGCAAATGTTTTTTATAAAATGCTTCCTAATGTGGATCCACCTGGGATAACACAGGCAGAAGGAGTTATTTCAAGATGCTCATTGCTTCCTGTGGCTCATCTGAGGCATTCGATCCTTGTGCTTGCTGTTACTTTATGAAACAGTAATACTGCAATAACCTTCAGAAATGCACTTCTTAGTTGCAGAACAAACATAGTTTCACTTGCAGTTCTTGACCCAGAGCTTACAATTTCAGTTTTTATTCATATTAATTATATCTGTTGTACCGGGAGAATCATAGCAACATCCAAATCCTATGTTACAGAAATGAATTCTTTAGGGTACACCATTTTGTTTCAGAAGCTTCAAGTGTGTAGACTGAAGACTCAGTCTTTCTCTTCTGTTTTCTTAGGTGTTCAAAATTGGTTCTCTGCCATAGCTCAATTTGTTTTAAAACAAAATTAATGGCAAGACTAATTAGCATTAATCAATCTAGAAAAACAAGCCTAAGTCTATGTTTGTAAATAGTATATTCATTGTGTTGGATGTTTTCACTTTCATCCTTCTGATTTCTTATATTGATCTCAAGTGTTTTCTGTCCTTTTCCCCCAATACCCTCATTTATGACTCTTTTTCATCTATAAAAACAATGAGTTCTGTCCTACTTATCTGATACGTAGCTGATAATACAGCACAGCTTCAGCAGAGAAGTGATTTTTTGGGTATTCATAAGAAATAGGAGAATGTGTCTTCCATCAAATAGCTTTGTGTTTCTTTTATATCCCAGCATTCCAGTTCCTTATCTCAAAACATCACATTTCAAATCCTGAATTGACTTTGTCTGTCCTTTTGCCAGCCAAAGAGCTAAGATAACTGAATTTGGTTTGCACATCAGTTGTCGTAGCTGGCTGCAATATATCCCTGAACGTGGCTAGGTTTACCTTTAAAAAGAAAGGTTTTACATTTTTCTCATACAGCCTTCATAACTTTATTCAGCTGTGAATGACATACGAAATACTGTCAAACCAGTATGGTCTGTTGCAGAAATCATGCAGGCTCCTTCTTAAGAAGTCAAGATCTAATCTTTTTCCTTCACCAGTGAACAGGAGGTCAACTCGCAGCAAATAAAGTTTCTGAAAGGCAGAGACAAATCCAATTTTATGATCACCACTTTTCTCTCTCAACACTGTACTCCCCCGTCGTTAGACTGTGCTCGGTAATTCCCACAGCTGCTGGGATAAGCCCGTGATGTTTAACAGTGCCAGGTCGTGCTGATTATTTCAGCTTTGCCGGTGATGCTCTACATAATTTTTCAAATTATTTTAACCACCTTGTGCATGAATTTACATGTTTTTGGATAAGTATCCATTTATGGATCAGAAAGGGATGTTATGAAACTTAGTTAAGTTAGAATGAAATTGTGTTGATTTGGCATAAGTAGTAGTGGCCTTTCAATTTTATTATAGTTCTAATAGTTTACATAGTCTAAGGGTCTGTCCCATTCCCTAAAAAAGGGGGCCAGAAAACCGAACTCTATGTCATGTAAATTTGTGTTTCTAAGTATTTATTGTTATACAGGCCGAGGTCCCTGAATCACAACTAATAGCATATTTGCGTTGTGATGCGAGCTGCAATACAGTATGTGGAAAGGGCTTTGGACACAAACCATGATCTTATATTATTCAGCATGTTTATTGAAAGCGTGGTTGTATTTGTGGAAAACATGGATGTTGTAAATTATATTTACGGAAAACATGGATGTTGTAAAATCTGCTTCTGTTAGTCTGTGAACCTATTCCAGAAAACATAACTCTTACATGCTATTATATAGCATTCTAGTATTCAGTGGCAATACTGCTCTGTGAAATAAGAGCTACAAGGCAGACTGCCGTCTGGTATGTTAGAACTCAGCTCATCAAGGGCCATTGGCTTTGTCTGCTCTGCCGTCCCTCACAACTGTACATTATCCCTGTTGAGCTTGCATAGCTCAGATATCCTTCTGTGACCCAAGAGCAACATTTGTGCTTTTCAGTGGCAGAAGAAAAACCCTTTATTGTACGGTTTATCAAAGAACATCCTAGGAAAGATGTAAAAGCTGAAAGAATAAAAAGCCTGATCTGCTGTTTTTAGAAAGCTAATCAATTCTTAAACCTTTAGATAGGAAATATCATTTGTTCCTGATCCTTTCAGCTCTTTGGATGAGTATTCCAGAAAAGATGTATTCACAGTTGTACACAAAGTAGATTTCATGAGCTCCCGGGTTATATTATTTACATGATGAGTATATTCACACAGCAGTGTTACTGCTTAGAGATACTGTAGTTCACTGTCTTTCTCATATTCAGACAGGCTCTAGCTTGCCAGAAATTAAAAAAAAATTCTTTTTTTGAATGAGCGTGTAACTAACAGATGTTTGTTTTTGGCTCCATGTCTGCATTCTTTGAAAGCTGGAGAATTAAATTGCTGACATTCAGACAACACTAATTCACATATCCAGGGAGCCTAATTTGCCATCCCTGAGATCCTGATTCCTGGTGTTCATGGGTTTAAAAACCATTTCAGTGACACAATATAAGAATAGGCTGGGGAGTTTTAATACTATGCTCCTGCTAAACATAATCACATTTTATAAACATCTGCGTCATTACTGATGTGATTCATCTCTAAGCTGTATACAGCTGTGTTTCCAGTTTCAATTAACAGTCCCTTAATTGCATATCCATCTCATGTTACTAATTTAGTTAATTTATTCATAATTAAGAGTATTCTATTTTCTATGAAGGTTTGTTGAGCATAATACATTATAAAAAATAAAAAAACTAAGGCTGAGGGATTGTGATTCTTACAATAGTCACATCAGAACAAAAATGTCATTCAAGCACCTAGAGAGGAAGACAAGATATAAGGGATATTTTTTTCTTTTCTCGCTGTGGAATGAGAAACCTTTGGAAGGGTTTTGCTTTGTGTTTGAAAGCAAGCGATGATATGTATGTGCTCTTTTCCCCTCATTTTTGTCCTTCTCCCTTTTGCCCAAAATCTAATGCAATTCAATAGTTTAGACTGATACAACAGGTTTTAATACGTAAGAAGAACTGATAACACTAAAAAGAGTGTTAGAGGAACAGAGGCATGTAGGCGTCATGAGTCAGCCTGTCTCGTGCCTTTTTGTCCACTAACATTTCTATTTTAGAGTACCATGTATTTAAAAGGACCCGTGTAATTAGGAACTGTGAGATAACTTAAAAATTCATCCTGAGACACACTCAGGTGGAATATAAGAGCTGTCTTAGTATTAATTATCAAAAGAAGTACATCTTTTAGAAAATATCTTTTGTATATCAGTCCAAGAATATTGCGTGCAAAATGGTTTAGAAATCATAGAAACAAACCTTCTAGCAGTTGTCCGCAGTCTAATCGTGTTCTTGACCAACCATTTAGCAGGATTGGTTACAACTGTCCAGTACTTTGTAAATACACAGATACTGTCCTCTTCATTGCCTTTACAAACCCTGCTGGAATATTAATTCTAGGAGGTGTCTGCAGTATTAAGGAGCTGTATGTGTAAATGGACCTCTTTTTCTAAAAAAAAGGGGGGAAAAAAAGAAAATCCTCATCTTTTTCTGACTTCCTTTAGCATGATGAATATTTTGATACTTGTACCTTATCAGTGAGCAGAACATTGAAAGTTCAGCGTCCTTTCCTGGAAAAAAAAAATGAGGGAGAAATACAGTCTTCCTTCTTTAAAAACAAAAATATTTGTTATTAGTTTGAGGTAAGTATTGTTTCCTGAGTGGACCTTCACACTGCTATAATTTGAAGTAAACATAGCGATCTGTAAGTTGTACGGAAAACATTGAAATAGTCTGATCAATATGTCTCAAGCAGAGATGCAGGTTTTTAATGACAGATGCTGCATCCCTTCTAGCTGAAAATCACAGTTGTCTGCTGCTTTTTCCTTTAATCTTCTCCTTCCTCCAGTCTCCTTGATGCTCTTTTTAGTTTCTCTCGTCACTCTTTTTCTCCTTGAAGCTTCCCTTCTTCGTCTTCATATAAGCTTCTCCTTGTCTGTCATACCATCTACCATCATACCGCTACTTTTTAAAAAAGGTTAGGAAGAAAATAATTAAAGAAACAAATAGAGAACACAACCAGCAAATGTATAATCTAACATGAGAAGAAAAGAAAGGGATGGAGAGAGGAAAAGTGGAAAATAAGGTGCAGGTGAGGTAGGCTTTTAGTCATGGCAGTTTTATGAATCACAACCTTTTCTTTTCCCAAGGAATCTCTGAAGATCAGAGTTAGCGTAAGATAGAGCTATGCTCTAAGCAGACTTCTAAAGCTCTTCAAAGCAGGCAGTCTCATAATTTTCTTTTCTTTTACTTGTCAAATATTAATGCCGGAATGTAATCTTGTGAAGATAATAAAAGTTTGAACCATTTCAACCTTTTAGCTGCATACTGTGTGTATTTAGCAAATAGAATGACAGTTGCAGTGCTAACCTTGCTGTACGAATTCCAGGCTGCCCCACCTTTTTTGATTAAAATGGTGATTAGGGTTAAAGGAGATTATAGCAATTTGCCAGGGTCCTGTTTCATTGCAAGCTCAAGGTAAGAGAGGGTGATTCAAGTGCCTGCAGAAAGATGGATTATCACGGGCTGATCAATCTTCAAGCTTCTATGGATTTTTACTACCTTTGTTGTTTGCGTACATTCTCAAAATTTTACTATGCAAGCAGGGAAATGCATTCATTTTCTGTACACAAGAAAAAAGTTAATAATTTTCTCCTTCCAAAGGCAGATGAGTCTTCAAAAGGGAGCGCATAGTCCTTTTAAATTCTGTCATATTATTGTCATACACTAGAGATTTGTTGGTTTTCTTTTCCTTTTCCTTACCTTACGTAAAGTGATAGGGCAATTTTATCTTGTATTTCAGATGGTAGGATTAAACCCTATGGAAGTCTATACGCATGTAAACCTATGTGAATTTGCATTTTAAAGAGAATTGCACATGAATTGCTTATTTGTCTAGAGAGTTACCTGAGCCACAAGTTGAAATTAAATATAATATCTAGATCTTGAATCAGCTTCCTGTTTAAATGAAGCTTTTCAGATTAAGGTTCTGGGGTTAGATCATTAAAAAAATCAGGTTTCAGTTCTGAAACCTCCATTTCATTACATTAGACATGGGACTCCCGTTCATGTTTTTCCCCAAAGAGGATTTTTTGCATGCAGTATTAGGAAAAATTTGGTTGATTTTTATTTTTTGCATACTTTTACTGACAGAGAAGAAAATAAACATCTGTCATGAAAATACTGGCACATTTTTGCGTGTTTCAGTTTTGTGTCTTTAACCTCAGAGGACAATTTTACTTTTAGTGTACTCTCAGAACTCCTGAGGGACCTGGAAGAGAAGATATGCCCATGTAGTGGTAAACTGGATAGCCTATGAGTACAATATTACTGTGCCTCAGTTGCTGCTGCTTAGAGTAAGCTGTTGAAATGACCAGCTCCAAATTTCAGTTCCAAATGCCCCATTCGTTTAGTCATCATTTGTTCTTCTACAGCATATGCCTGTTTTAATGGCGAAATTAGTGTCTTTTGCAATAAATATTAGTCTTGAACTGTACTTCAGTTAATATTCCTTTTTTTTTTTTTCCCCCGTCACAAAGAGTAACTCTTCAAAGACTGCTCTCTGATCCTAAATAATGCAGTAACAGAGCTCCCAGCTATCTGGACATGTCTTTCACTGGAGCAGCCAATACCTAAAATGTTTATGTTATGTAAAATAAGTGTGGCGATTTTGAATCATTCTCATGTGGGAAATAGATGGGTATTTAACTGACCACTAAAACAGCCCAGCCTGGGCCTGACCAAGAAAGAAGTCAGTCAGTAAATGATCGAGAAAGGGAGAGGGAAGCCACTAGAATATCAGAGGTATTGCAGTTATGAAAAAGCAATTTGTCCCTCTGATAGGATGCCCACATCTGTTCCTGAATGTACGTGCAAGTGCTGTGTGCCTTACCTATCCTGGTCCCGTTGAGCTTAGCGGAAGGCACATATAAAGTCAGAAGGATTTATCTCCCTGTTTCGTGGTCATGTCAATCCTCTATCCTTCACTTGCAGAAAAATCTTCAAAGGTTCTTGGCCTGTGCAGATTTGAAACCCTAGATTTGTTTTTGAGGTTTTTGTGTGTGCTGTCCTCCCACTCTGAGGATTGTATAAATCCCATTAAAGCAGCAGTCTCTCCAACTACTTCAGCAGCTTTTCGTTTTGGTTGTGGTTGGGTTTTTTCCCCATATTCGATGCATAGGTGAACTTCTAGAATTTTAATTATGTCTGTATCAGATGAGCTGCAGAAATGTAAAAGGATTTTGGGTGAGATTTAATTTTAGATAGCAGCTTAATTAACTGCATTTGTAAAAACTAGTGCAACTTTAATTAAATGTCTCTACATTAATTTAGTTATTTAATTGAAAATTTATTGGGATAGTCCTTACAGTTTATAACTCTTCCATTTGAGGATCTTAAATAACAGATCATAATAATAATTAAAAAACCCCAAACCTGTATTTGAGCTTTTTGCTAGATTTCTACTGGCTTTTTTCAAATAGCCGAAGGGGTTTTTTTCCTCCTAAGTATTTATTCTGGTTTATGGATTTTATAACAGGATTGGACATCTGAAAACTCAACCAGTAAATGCTGACTGAAGAAGTGTTTTTCTCTTCTCATATGTGTTGGGGTTGGTTTGTTTTTATCCCACGTCAACTTTTGTTCCTTTTTCAATGTCATATCAATGCTGGCTTGTACTACTACAAAACTACCACTCGCCAGACTTTTTAGGGCACAGGTCTGTTGAGGTTAGTTGCGATGGAGAGGGAAAGCTGTTTGAGTTCTGAGTCTGCAACGTTCTGTGCTGTGAGAGGTGTAAGAAATAGAGGAGGAGGTCCGATGAGGAGCGCAGGGGCCCGAGACACTTTAATCCCTCCATAGTCTTTCACAGGAGCCCGCACATTTCCAGCACAGCACAACATGTAGCCTCTCTCCACTTCCCCACTCTGCTTTGAGATATGTGGAGAGACAGAGAGGCTGGAGCGCTACGCATCGTTAGAGCAGGGGGTTCAGCTATTTAAATGAAACCCTGTATTGTGTGTCCACCAGGTCCTCATGACCTGACAACATGAGAAAAGGTTAAGCATTCCTTTTCACAGTTGGGTTACATCTACCTGAAGTAGAAATATATAATGTATATGTCATACTAAACATTATATATAAACTACAATTCATTCCAACACCTTCCAGTGATCACAGTCTTCCAGTGACAGCACTCATAATTTCCAGTAGTATATGCTTTCCTCTAATTGAAAATTTTCCACTGCCCTACATTTCCCTTATGATTGAAAAGTGATTTCCATTGATACTTTGCCAAAGAGACTGTTCATAATAATTTTCTTTTCCTTCCCAACACCTAGTGCATGCATCAGTTGCATAAATGGTAATTTGAAGCCTTTTTAGCACAGCTGGATATTTTTCATTGATTCTTTTCATCTGAGCATCATTCATTAGAGTTCCTTCATCTTTTTGTCTGCAGTGTACTCTATCTACAGAATGCTGGGATCTGTACAACAAAATAGAACAAAATGTACAAGGACTTCAAGTCCTTCCAGTGTCATATCTGTCAGGTTATAAATTTGAGACAGAGCAAACAACCCCATTAGCTTGTCTTCCTTGAGGTACCTATTTATCTTCATTTATTCCGTACTGACAAAGAAACTATGAGAAGTTGCACTTGATTGTTCCGGTCCTCCTTGTCATTTGCATTACTACTACCCTTCCAAATGTTCTTTAAAGTATATACTTATAAAAATATAGGCTGGCATTTAGAAAGGCTCGGGTTTGTGTTTCAGTACATGGACGCATAGTATGGTGTATGTCGCACAACTTCACCCACAACTGCATCAGGATAACTATACGACTATATCGAATTTTTACTTCTCTCCTGTTACTTGTTTTAGGAAAAAAGCAACTTTGCCATCATGACCAAAATTACTCTTTTCAAGAATTTTGTAATTAAATGTTTTGTAAAAACTGAAACTGTTATTGGGAGAGAACAATGAAGCAGTTGTGTGTTTTCAATTATTATAAACTTTAAAGTGTAAAGACTTTGGAAATTATGTAAGTGAAACTACAAACATCTTTTTTAAAACAAAGTTGCTTTCTGTTCCATTTTTTCCCAAGATTTTAATTTTATGTCGCAGAAATGTAACCACGTTTTCTGCTCAGCTTTGCCACTACAAATACAAAAGTGGTGAGTATTTAACGTGCATAATATAAAAGTAAATAATATAAGTGAAATAAAGTAATCACTGTTTAGGTGAATAAAAAAAATGAGCTTTCTTGGAAGTGTTGGGGTGAAATTTAACTATTTGTCAAACTTACAGTTATATCTTCTTTTCCAAACATCAAAAGACTAATTTATCAGAGTTCAACAAGAACACTGACTTCTAAGATGATCAGCATACCAGATCTACTTGTTATTTGGGGAACATTACCTGATTTCCTTCACCTAATTAACCTATGGCAATACTTCGCTAAATGGTGGGTTTGGGATGAATGGTGGGTAGTCTTTCAGTATTTTTTCATTTGCTGCCATTGAAATGCTTTATTTGTGGTACGGCAGGTTGTTTGAAGTGAAGTTTGATTGCTATGTATTCTTAAATTGTTCAGTGAAATAAACAGTAAGAGTGTAATTTTCCATGAAGGCATAGTGTAATATGTAAAACAGAAGGTTGGGTAGGATGTTAAGTTTATGAACTCACGAGCCATTTTGCTCAATGGTAGGAGCTGCTTCTAAGTGAACCAAAATAACTTGTTCAAAGGAAAGTCTGAAGTAATGAACAACACCATTATGATCTCAACCTGCTCCGCCAACTTATGAGATGGGTGGTGCTGCTGCTAGGACGGCTGCTGTAGTTTCAGTGTCTCTGATAGCTGATGTAATGTCTGCAGACAGTTAGAGCTATAAAATTACAAATCCAGAAAGTGGTGTCGATTGTGCTCCTTCTTAAAATAATATGCACTTATTTTAAAGGCTGATTGGTATAGAACGTGTTTAGATAGTAAAAATAATAGTGTATTCTACAGTGACATTGTGAGGGACTACATTTCTTCTATATCATTGTATCAAGAATGTTTATCCTAAGTTATTTCATAGCCGCTCATTATTAATTGTTGTAATAAAGTTCATCTTTCAGTTCTTTTGGATGTGTTTTGCTTAATGGCCGCCATGTCCAGGTACATTTCAGCCACGCCCCCTGTTCTTGAGCACAAAGGGAGATGCCCAGGTCTGAACATTTGTTAAGCTTCAATGTTAAGATACAGTTGAACTTCAGAAAGGTCGTGATTCAAAAGAGGCATCAAGTCTGCAGCTTATTCTGTAGCTTTGAAGCACTGCTGAAGTCAAAGAACTTTGGTTTTCTACCGAGTACAAAGCAGATGCTCCGTTACAATTAATTGTGATGTGTATTTTGCTTCGTCTTTAAAATAATAAATAATATTCAAATCTAATTACTCAGTAAAGTGCCGTGGGTATTAGAAAATTATAGTCTCATTCAGATTTACAAAAGGTGGTCTGATCAAGAAGATTTTCTTTTCTCTGTGCTTACTGCTACTCCATTCAGTCTTGTTAATTCTCGCTGTTTAATAGTAAGCATTTAACTGAATATTTATTCCCTCATTCTTTTCTGCTAAGATCATAGTCTGGCCAACAGCCAGAACTAATAAGATCTTATGATGAGAAGCGTCTTGGTATCCTAAGAATAAATTCATAGTGTATGAAATACAATTTTTAGAATATGACTTCCACTGTTCCTAATATTCTCTAGCTAATATATCCTGGTAACGCACAGAAACCTGTAAATGGATCATTCAGTCTGCATTTATAGATATAAACAGTAGAATTCTTAAAGACTAAGGCCATTTTGAATATAGATACTGTAGCTAATATGAATCTATTAGGGAAGAAATGTTAGCTGCCAGTATAGCAGTTGGTGAATGGTTTCCCAATTAATAAGAAAATCCCACTTCTGTTGTTAAACAATTTCAAGTGCTCATAACAGTGACAGAAAACTGGCAGGCAAAGTGGTTTTGCTGATGTAGGAGTCGAGATTAGTAATGCATTTTCTCAAGGGAACAATGTTTCAACAAGTCCAAAGTTTCATTTTAAAACTAGGGAAAAAAAAGGGCTATATTAAAATTACATCCTTTGACAGCTTAGCTTAACTTAGAAGGCGCTCCTCACATTTCCAGTTTTATTGATTCTGTCTTGAACAGCAGTGCAGACACAAATGAGTGATTATAACTCTGTGAATATACATCACTTCTGTAGCTTTAGAGGATGTAGTCATGACTACGTACTATAAAGGTGGACAGTCAATGCTGCTGAACCTGTACTGGATCAAAGACAGGAAAAAATGTTGATCCTGGAGCGACTAAGTTCTCTGGAAGAGAATTTCCTTGTGCCTCGTTAACTCAGTGTATTAAAGATTGCACAGCTGGATGTGAAAAACAAATGCGCGCACATGCACACACTCACATGACTGTTTTAAAAATGTGGTGTTTCATTAGTTATTTTCCAGCGGCCTTCAGAGGTTATCAGACAGTTCAGATTTTTGCTAGTTACAAAAAGGCTTCAGAAGACTGATTTGGAGAGTACTGGTAGCGTTACTGAAGCAGAGACAGCTAAAGTTTAATTTTTCTTTTGCTCACCGATGTTCTGTACTTTTTAGATATTATTCTGTACTTAAGCAGACCATATTTTTTATAAAGTTTTCTAAACATAGTCAGAATAGTTTAAGTTCCAGGATAATTTTGGAAGGAAGGAAGTTGTTGTATCCATATACTCCTACGCTTATGTTTATGCACACATATCAAAAGAGATTTTCTGACAACACGGGAAACAAAAATGTTGGAGAGCTGACAAGCAAGTATATAATTTATTCTTGCAGTACTAGGCTATCACAACAGACATACAGATGGATGGCTGGGAAGAAAACTGTCAAATTATTTTAAATCCAACAAGTTGCCTTTGTATAGACTTTAAAGGTTTTACTAGTTTCAGTGGAAAGTATTTCAGATTGCCACAAAAAAATCACAAGTTGCCATGATTTCTATTTCAAAGCAGCACAGAAACCAGGCCAATTGTTCTGTAGTATAAGTTTGGTTGGTAGGTGCTGCAGTCACAATATTGAGTCATGTGGACCTCGTGAAGCAGAAACACAAGACGTTCTTGTTGTTGAGCTGCAATTGGGGTTCTCATATTTGCACTGGTTGGAAATGAAACATCCTGTTATCCAAAAAAAAGTGAACTGGAGTGGGCAGAAAAAAAAAAAAATTTAAGAAGCCTAACCTGTACGTTGCTGTCATAACAGAGAATCTAGTAATTTTTTTTCAGTTGCCCTTTTTCAGTTTTACTGGTTTAGGCCACGCTTTAAAGAACACGGGGGAGAAACTGGCTAGTTATGGGGCAGCGCAGGCAGTGCATTTTTGAAATACGGAGGTTGTAGGAATGACTTCTGGGGAAGAAAGAAGGAAAACACAGAAGTCTGGACAAGAAAAAATGGACCACTTAAATTCTGAAGAATAACTTAAAACAGGCAGAAAGTTCTGAGGCAAATGACAGGAGCCCAAGCAGAATCTAATAGGAAATTGGTGGTGGCGAGCCTATAAAGTTGTATTTTTCCTTTACTAAATTCTGCACCCTTCAGATACGTGATCCTGCCAGTTGTTCTCTCATATGATGAACATTAACAGGACAACATCTGTATTCCTGGTTTCTCAGCTGTTGTTGTTTTCCCCTTTTTTCTCCCTGATTGTCATGATTGTTTTCCCTTGTACAAGACAAATGCTAAAAATAAGACAGTGTGATGGTATGAGCAGCTGAATTAGAAACAAACTGATAGAATGGATGTCCTTAGGGAGATGCCATGGAATACTCTACAAGGACATATGTTTCAAAATCAGATGCAACCCCAGTTTCATTGTGGGTGTTTTTTATAAAATACACTGAAGCTTGGCAATTTTGCCTATGTGGTTTTCCTACCAAATTTGTCAGTCTCACTGCACCTTGTTCAGTTAACCAATGCCTCCATTGGTTTCTCAAACAGTAGTTTTGAAAGTTCACTTTGGGATTTGTAGCTACTTTACAGCCTCATGTCTGCCACCGCTGGCAACGCAAAAGGATAAAAATTACCCAGTCAAAAACAATTACAGATCAGGGCAGAGTCTGGCTTCTGCAGCCAGAAAGCAGTTACAGACGTATAACTGTCGGCCAGCATTGCTATTCCAGCAGTATGTAATCAAAGCACTTGTTTGTTCAGTGGAATCTTGCTGCATGGTGGAGTTGTTGACTGAATAGACTGTCTAAATAATGGCTTCTGTCTTGGGTTTGGTTGGCTGTGAGTTTTGTTTTTTGCTGAGGCTGTGGGGGAAGACTATGGAGGCTGTGAAAAGACCTACCAGGGTGGAAAAGAAAAGATATAGTAGGATCTGCAGAAAGCAGAGAGAGAGTTCTAATGAGAGAAAGTGAGGGGAAAAGGGGAAAACCTTTCTACAGAGAGGTTTTACTTTTTATTTTTTTACGGAGAAATTTAAAAAGGCATAAAAAAATAAAGTATGTAACTACGTGATAGTAAAAGACAAACAGAACAAGTAAAACAATAAATGGAGTCAGACTACACAAATGTCAGGCATATAGTCATGTGTTTATTACAACAGAAACAAAATTTCATCTACTTAGTACTAAAATTAAGGATTGTCATTATTGGTTCAGAATAGAGCTAACACAGTAGGACAGAAAGGTTTCAGAGTTAAATGACTGTACCTCCACAATTTTATTCCTTGTGGTTTTCATTAAGTTAAAAAAATGTATGAACACACAAAAAACCACCCAGTTAAAGCTTTGTGTCTTCCATTTGTAGACTTCTACTTGGAAGTTAATAATTCCTAAATAGTTACACAAGACTCGGTGCTGCATGAAATTCCTTTGCATGTCTCATTCAAATGTATAAACTCATTGCAGCAAATAGTATATTGAACAAACATGATTTCATTTGCTTTTTACAGATGATCTGATTATTTTTATTTGACGTAATTTCTCAAAAAGCTTACATAAACTTATTTCTGCCTTCAGATTTCTTTGAAAATCCTAGCCATCCTGATGTATTAACCCTGTTTGTCATTTGGACAATGGGATTGCTCACCTAATTTTAATGGCATCCATTTGATTTTGTGATTAGATGATCCTACAAAAAATTTACATAATGGGCAAGTGACCATTTCTATTGTCATATACTGGTGCTGTTGGTTTTGTTTTTTGTTTTGTTTTTTTTTTTTACTTTCTGTAATCCCTGAGAATTAATTTCAATCTCAGAAGGGTTAATGAAATTTTATATAAAAATATGGCATCTGATCTTGTATCATTAAAGCAAATAGCATCTTCGTTTTCAGTTTTACTGAAATGATAGTCAAGTCCATTCTTATTTCTTAAACTGTATGCATAGTTTTAAGATGCTCTTTCACTGATTTTTAAAAGCATTTTATAGAAATAATGAGGAACTTCCATAGAGATCAATCTTAACTTTTACGATTTATAAGAATGGGTTTATTTGTTTGTCTTGTGGAATCCTTTCTTGAGCAAGTCCTTCATAATTAAGTCTTGCATAAACAGAATTTTTTTTCAAGAGAATGCTCATTTGTTTCCTTTATTTGCCTAACTTGAAGGCCACGTGTCAACTTGTCACTGTGATAACAATAGCTTGTAAGTTAGACCTTCAGAAAGGGTTTCTGACTTAGTAAATTAAAGTTTTGTACTTGCCAATTAAACTGCCTGTCAGTGTATTATATGGTGCCACTATACAGATACTGCAAATTCAGGTTTCGAGGCTGGCTTCGGACTGTGTTGGAAATCTTGTCTCTGCTTCTCTCCTATCATTGCTCCTTGTTTCACAAAGGGTTGCATTGCACTCTCTTTCAGCGGTGCTTCACCTCAGGAGCTCCATGTCTTAATTCTCCAAGATCTCTTCTACTCTTAGAATTTCCCCATTCTCTGCTCTTAGAAACAAATGAGTAATAAGGCAAGCCTAAACAGAAATAAATTATTTACTTGTGGAAAAAAAAGCAATAAGATACAGATAGCTGTGAAAATAAGGTGGTGAATTCAAGAGAGTTTTTTGCGGCATAATAAACAACCAAAGCAGTTTTCAAAATGTGACTTATTATCTGGAGATTAAAGGGTATTTTTCGTATTTGAAGCTGTGCAGATGATAAATTCATTTTAACACTGTACCACGATATTTATGCTCCAGAGCTTGTTACATTTATTTTTGAACCGCTATGCAAAACCAATATGCTTAATGTTTGCACTAATACGAAGTTTGTGACATGGCAGTAGTCAGTGCAGACCGGTTACAGTTTTCCTGGAAATGCAAAGTATCACAGCTTTAATTCTACCACCTCCTGCAGCGCTGCAGCTTGGAGCTTCCTTCCACTGGGAAGGAAGGAGCCTCCTTCTGCTCATGGGAGGATCTGAATCTGTGAAGTGGATAGATCTGGGGATTGAACAAAGCCATTTTAGAAGGTTTTTGTTTTATCTCAGGCCTTTGCAGATTGACAGTGGTAAACAGGGTATTCAGCTTTGCAAAGAGAGGGCTAAAAACAGATTTAAGAAGAAAACTGCTTGTAATTTTACTGGAATTACTTGAATAAAATTTATTGCACTTACCAAGTGTACTATATAATAATGCTTTTTTTGATCATACGTGAAGTGATGGTTTTCTTGAACGCATGCATATGCTGCGATCCTTCATGCTGGTATAACTTCTGTCCTTCACTATATACCATCCTTCCTTCTCCATAAATATGCAGTATAATATTATTGGGTTTTTTAAAATTATAAACACCTTTTCTTCTCAAATAGATTAAACTGTGGAAACAAGATAATGTATCTTCCAATTTAAATTAGAGAGAGTTTTATATTATTGTGGTTTAGTGGTATAGGCGATATATAACTTAGGTTTTGCTTTCATGTCACTTGAATCTAACTCACAGCTTAAAAAGCATAAATATTTAGGGTTTGACCAGCTGCAGGATGCAGACAGCTCCTTTTACAAGTCATATTATGCTATTATAGGAGTTTTGCCATTATCTTCAATCGGTGCAGTATCAATCCTATCAGCAATTGTTTCAATTTGAACTATTATTTGCCTAGAGTAATTTTATTATCTTTCAGTGTGCTATCTGCATGTCTTCCCCAGGGAGAAAAAGAGGCCTTTGTGCAAAATCAGGAGCTGTAGTTGCGTACAAAGAAGTGTCAGATAACAGGGAGCATTAAGCACGGATCGTATGGATGCTCCCAAGCTTGAGCAGCTGCTGGGATACAGAACATTTTGCAGAAGTCATTGAGACTGAGAGGCCATCTTCAAAAGGTTCATTGGACAGGAACAAAAAAAAAAAAAAAAGTTTGTTCAATCCATCCAGTCAGTAATCTTGTGAAATGAAGCTTTTCTTTTCCTGTTGTGTCAGCCCTTAATTGAGCAAGTAGTTTTAATACATCTTGAAACAGAGTATTATACTCTTGAGATTGCCAGTTGTAAGAATATGTATGAAACAAGCAAATAATGCGAATAGATCACACTATATTGAAACTGTCCCTGTTGACATTATCTTACTGGTTTCACCCTGTGCAGCTAAAAAGGAAATCAAATAGGTGATCTGTTTGGGGAAGTTTTGGGACTAAGGATTATTTGGCATGAATAGATTTATCACTATTGGTCATATTTCTCTCAAAGAGGAAAAGGACAAGAGAGAGAAGAAAATATGAAAGAGATATAGGATTAATATGACTGCTGCTGCACATAGAATCCTTTATTATGCATGATTACCCTATAGTGTCATCCAGTAAAAAACATTTTTGTCATACCTTCCACCTACCTTCTCCTGTGCCTTCCTGTATTCCTCTTCCTCAATGCATTCCTTCTGTCAGTCTTCTGAAGAATCCTCCTTCTTTGCATGCAAACTCAGTTATGAAAATTAAACTTCATAAAAGTCATATTTATACTTTACAGGATTATTCTGAGGTGCCTGTCTTAGTAAAAGCAGAATTTTCTCAGGAGATACGTATTTCTGTTCAGTTTTGATGAGGAAGGCTGATTTAGCTGTCTCACCGTAGGACTCCTCACTTAAGATGGATCAGTCTCCCACAATCTCCTTTTGGCTTGGTATTACATGTGTAGCAGCACACTCATTCTAATTAATTCTTCAGCTCTTATTTATAAACGTTATTAGATAAAATTGAGAGTTTTACTACAATAGTATGAAAAATGTACTTTCACTACATTTGGGGTAGCGACATGAGTTTTGAAGTGTGACTCAAAATGATAAAATGAAGATACTCAATGACAAATTAAGGAGACAAGAAGGAGAAAACAGTGAAAAAGACAGGACTGAAAATTGAAGTCTCTTGAATACTGATGGAATGACAATCCCATATGAGTCAGGACAATGCGAGTGGAAGGGAGCTGAAGATGGTCAAAGAAAAAACTTAGAAATGTCAAGCAGCTAAAAGTCATGCTGAGTAAAGACAATAGTGAATGAAGCCTCTATTTCTTTTAGAAGTAACCTGTATAAAATACAGGTCCGGGCTATGATACTTGCAGTGATGAGCAGTTATTCCCAAAACTAATGGTAGTAAGGACACTGGAGATTCACAAATCTGGGGAAAAGGAGCAATAAAACTAATATGATAAAAGATCAATGAAAGTGAGAGAATGTAACTAGAACTATAAAAAAATAATATTCACTGGTGATGCTCAACTGATACAGGAAATTGCAGGCATATGTTCTGGGGCAGCTATAGAATAAAACATTTCTTGCATGACATTCTACTTACAGTTCCCTGAGTCACCAAAGATACATTCCCCTTGGCACAAAAGCTGTGTATATTACCTGACCTTTCAGAAACAAATAGCATTTTCAGTGCAACAAGATTTTTATTTTTTTTTTAGTATAATGACAGAAAAAAATGAGAAAGAGGGAAAAAGAAAAGCAAAAGAAAAACCATTAAAATCTTGCTAAGACAGTAGAGCTTTACTTTAGAGATGGATTATGTAACATTAATCAGAGTATTTACAAATAAAGTACAAAAAGAAAGAATGGATTTTAAATTGTTTAGAAATATTTTTAAACAAAATAGAAATGAGTCAGTTCTATTTCAAAAACATAAAAAAGTATAATAAAGAGAAACAGCAGTATTTTAGCAGAGAAGCAAAAGAAATAAAAAAGGCCACGGCAAGTTGTCATTACAGTTGTATATTAAGGAGATGTAACTACGGTACACCTCATGTTACTTTCCATGCATGCCCCAAAAGTGAAGAGACAATGCCTAAAAGAAACACATATATCAAGAAACCGTGTTAGGGTAGGAACAGTAGGTGGTTAGAGCCTAAAAAGACTAATGTTTCAGCAACAACAGTGTCATAATTAACGTTTCAGCCTTTTCCTATTGCAAAATGTTTAAACATATATTTAAACTGAGGATTACTGTGTGCAGCTCTGGAGTCTTCAGCACAAGAAGGACAAGTGGAGGGCCACAAAGATGCTCAGAGGGCTGGAGCCCCTGTACTATAAGGACAGGCTGAGAGAGTTGGGGTTGTTCAGCCTGGAGAAGAGAAGGCTCTGTGGAGACCTTCTAGTGGCCTTCCAGTACCTAAAGGGGGCCTACAGGAAGGATGGGGAGGGACTCTTTATCAGGGAGTGGAGCAATAGGATGAGGGGCAACGATTTTAAACTGAAAGAGGGTAGGTTTAGAAGAGATACTAGGAAGAAAGTGTTTACTGTGAGGGTGGTGAGGCACTGAAACAGGTTGCCCAGGGAGGTTGTAGATGCCCCACCCATGGAAGTGTTCAAGGCCAGGCTGGATGGGGCTTTGAGCAGCCTGGTCTAGTGGGAGGTGTCCCTGCCCAGGGCAGGGGGTTGGAGCTAGATGATCTTTAAGGTCCCTTCTAACCTAAACCATTCTATGATTCTATAACAAAACAATCAGACAACAGAAGGTCTGTAGGAAAAATGCAGGGGAAAGGTGGGGACAATGTCAGTGTAGCCCTGCCAAGCTTTTCTCTACCTCTGAGATGCATGTATGCTATTTTAAGAACTATGACAAGAGTGTAAATGTGTTCTAATATGAGGTACTCAAAATCTAAATGTACCACTTTTTTTCTTAAGTGATGGGAGATGTTAATGGCCTTAAGACAGGTTTTGCAGATCAATGCCTTGTACTAGCCTGCTGCAAGTTGCTTTTCTATAAGCGTTTGACAGAGAAAATTTAATCCCCAGCACATCTTTCCTGAAGATTTCTCACTGGAGCTGATCTTCCCTATTGTTTCCTTTCCAAATCTAGATGCTTTCACTCATGCAAAACAGTAACTTTTTCCATGAATGGTGTCAGTGAAATCTGTAAGACTTCCTGTGGAGTAGGATGCTACTTAGTACAAATTTGACTGAAGAAATAAGAATGCACCCCTTGAAACTCACTTGAGGTGGAAATGGGAGAGAAAAAAATATCAAGTTTGTGCAATCAGTCACAGAAGACACAGAATTGAGTTATTTTACATTTGATATGTTGAAATAGCGTGTCTTACAACTTTTTCTCTTTTTTAAAGTTGCTGAAACCTTCTTGATTTAAAATGGTTGATGAATTATCTGTATGAAGAATTGATGAGACTGTCTGGGGATTAAGAGGGAAAGAGGGAGGAAAAGGGTGGAACTGAGCTTCTACCAAATCACCTGTGTTTCCATTGCCTTCAGTGGAGGAGACCATCATCATTCTAGATTTGCAGAAAATATGGGAGATACTTAGAGTGTAACTAATGACAATTCTGGAAACTTTATGAACTTTATGTGTCAAATAGCCCGTATATTCAGTTTTAGGAATAATTTGTATTAGACTGCATTCCATCCTCCCTCCCCCTCCAATAATCTGAATTTCTGGCTTGGGGAACTAGGATTTCCTCTACGTTTGGTACAAGAGCATGTTGCATACGAAGTGGAAAACTGTGGGTTGTACTTGGAGGAATTCACCTTCTGTTCCTCCCAAGATTTGAAAAATAGATTTCTCCTAATTTCCTCTATTTCCCAACAGAATGATTGAAGAGCATATACCTTCATATATAGCCTGCTTATGATATTTAACATAAATAACATGGAAAGCAAGTGGCAGAATTTTTTTCCTATAAATAATGCTCATTATAGCTTATAATCCAGAACCCTCCAAATATCCTGTGTTTTTAACACAATTAAATCAGATCTAATACCACAGACACGTCAGAAATTTATATATTCATAGTAGAACTAACCATCATTTCAGATTTGTCCCTGTTTCCTGATTTCCTAAGACTTCTGTTCCTTAGTTTTAACTGCAATTGCTCATTCAACCCTTCCCTGTAGGTCACCATCATTCTTGTTAATTTCTCCAGGCTCACTCCAATTAATCCACTTGTCTCTTGGTTACTGTACCTAGAGATGATCACAGTATACCACCCAGATGTCTTATGGATGATGAGTAATCCTGAAGGATAGATAGGCTGTTATAAAACAAAAAAAAAAAGAAGAATTTTATGTGGAAACATTTCAAAGCATATAGTGTGCAGGTGCCTTGATCTCAAAAGTAAGATTTGATCTCAGAAAGAATATATGCCGTGCTGAGCTCCATACCAGATGGTTTTACTTACTACAGAACACATTCTGTCCCTAGTTGCAGGCATCCAGTTCCCACTGACTTTGAAAATGTCAAACTGCATCAAAGTTACATTCATTTTAAGATCAATAACCTTACAGAGGTTCAGGGTAGCATATACATTTTAGTTTCTCTTTTCCCCAGCTTACAGTACAGAACTAAGAGTATATATAGTTTCAGCTTTATGCTGAAGGCAGAACAGAAATCACTGAATCTATAGGTCTGCATAGTCAGAGCTCTAAGGAGTATCTTTTGTGGGGCTGTACAGAAGATACATAGAGAAGAGCTTTAAACTAGGAATGACAGGGCTGAAAAAGGAGATGATTGGGAATTTATGGGTGAGGATTAAAGAGCAAACCAGTATGGGAGACATTGTAGTGGGTGTCTGCTCTAGGCCACCTGACTAGGAAGAACAATTGGTTGAGGCCTTTTACAGACAGCTAGAAGTAGCTTCATGTTCACAGGCCTCCATGGGGGACCAGCCTGATTATCTACTGGAGGGACAACACAGTATGTCATAAGCAATGCAATATGTTCCTGGATGGCGTTGATGAAAGCTTCCTGACACAACTGATAGAGGAGCCAATGAAGACAGATGCTCTGCTGGACCTCATACTCACAAACAAGGAAGGGCTTATTGGGGAGGTGAAGGTCAAAGGCAGTCTTGGCTGCAGTGACCATGAGTCCACAAGCCTGGACTTCAGGAGAGCAGACTTTGGCCTCTTCAGGCATCTGCTTGGAAGAATCCTGTGGAATAAGGCCCTGGAAGGAAGAGAGGTCCAAGAAAATTGGTTGGTACTCAAGGATCACCTTCTGCAAGCTCAAAACTGGTCCATCCTGAAAAGCAGGAAGTCAAGCGAGAAATCCAAGAGGCCTGTGTGGATGAACAGGGAGATCCAGGCAAAATTCAAACATAAAAAAGGAATATACAGAATATACAGAAAGTGGAAGCATGGACAGGTACCTTGGAAGGAATATATAGGCACTGTCTGAGCATACAGAGATGTGGTTAGGCAAGCCACAGCCCGCTTAGAGTGGAATGTAGTGAGGGATGTCAATGGGTATTTATATATTTGAAGCTAATGTAAATTGTTGAATTGAAAACTTTTTAATTGGTGCAGTGCTGTTTTGTGAAAAAATAGTTGTTATTGATCATAATTTGAAAAATTACTTTCTTGGTATACCATAAAATTCTTCAAGGATTTTGTCAGAAAAATAGTTCAGATTGATTAAATTACATAAAAAAGCAATATTAAAAGAGAATTAATGTGGCTGGGAAGTAAAGAACTTGAAACCTTTGTTAATAAAATGCTCAAGAATGGAGGAGTGCACAGCAGTTTCTTGTACTTTTAAAAGGCGAGTCTATGCTCAGCTTATATCCGTTTCATAAAATATTTTATACCTAACAAAAATGCATGAATAGAAATGAGGAACATACAGTGATGTGAAAGCCAATTCCCTTGTAGAACCCCCACCAGCGTGTGTGATGGCTTGTACAGCAGCAATGGAGATGTCAAATGCTAGGCCTCTCTGACAGAACAAAACAAGTAATGTTTTCTAAGAGACTGTTTTCCTAAAGATGTTTGTTCCTAAGATTTCAGAGGGTTTACAAGTGTTTTATTCCCTCTAAATTTGAATGTTTTTGTTATTTAAACCGTAAGACCTAACTTTCTTTCCTTAGGCATAGAGATACACAAAGCCTGCAGTTCACTGCTTTAGGATTATAAAACAAAAGCCTAAGAAGCAATGACTGGTTATTCACAGTAGACATATTAAGTCAAGGAGATTGTTCTTTTATTTACTGTTTTCTAAGGCTCTATGCCCAGGGCTTTAAGATGTTTCCTGAATTTTTCATTACATTTTATTCTCTTGTTTCATCTGAAGAGTAAAAAAAGCAGTCAGGGTACAATACATATATCCTACTAGATTTTAGGATTTCTTTTTTTTTTTGACTGAAAGGAGAATTGCATGAAGTCACTCAGATTTCAATCTGCTGAAGTAAACATGACCCAGAAATCTTGGAATTTGAATTTAATCTTTGTAACAGCTGTAAATGCCTGTGAATAACACTACATTTATCTATTTTTTTTTCTTTCACGTGGAAAATAAGCACGCGTCACATTAATTTTAACACTTTAAAAATATTTCAGATTACAGAACTTTTCACCAGGAAACTAATTGTCCTTTCCTGTGCTTTCGGCTCAGTAAATATCAAGACTTAAACCTGGTGTTCAGCAGCTGAGAACAATGACTGTCAATTGCCTTTTCCCCAGATGTTCCTCATTAAGAGCACAAAGTGTGCTTATTTAAATCCATCCTTATCCCCTAATATATAAGGAATAGCGAGTGGCTGAATTCAGTAGCTATTGGAAGTACGGTAGATCACATCTTCCTGTTTATTGATTTGTAAAGAACAGCCTTGTACTGCTTTGGCAGCTCTGAGTCAGTGAGAGAAAAGAAAGAAGCTTTTCAGCTCTTGGGAGGAGAATTGCTGGGTAACATTAAAGAGGGTCTTGTAGAAGCCAATTTCCTTTGATATGCAGTCAAATGGGACGCAATTGGAGTCAAGGTCAGGAGGCTGTGGAAATGCTATGAATGTGGTGGGAGAATTAAAGGAGTGTTATTTTAATAAGTATTGTATGTATGCATGCATGCTTATTAATACAGAAAACTGCCCTTTGCATGAGAACAGCTTTTAGTGAAGCAAACTTTGAAAAAGGAGATTGTGTATCGTTTTGCTGCTGCAGTAAATATAGCTGTTTAGATGAGAATCTTCTATTCTTTTCCTTCTTTCCTCGGCATTTTTCTTTAGAATCCCAGTCACATTCAGCCATTCAACAATTGTCTTAACTCTTCATATTTTGCCTTTTTTTAACTAGTGATCTCATTTCTACTCTCATGTTAATAAGTAGTAAAAATTGCTACTTGCATACCTTCCTATAATTTGCTTGCATTTGGGGCAGCATAATTATGTAATTAGTGTCTCTATATTATGCTGTTTGTGCCCTTAGATGCCCTTACAAAAAGGATATTTTTTTGACCTCAGAAGAGTTTAGGCTGTTGCTGTGTTTCAAGTGAATAATAATTTGAAGAAGTTAACCTCAAAAGTAAATGTCTAACTGCATTGAGTGGGACATATGGTACCTAACTGACCTCCCCACTCTTCTATGAGTGATCTTAAAATAAAAAGTGAAGTAATTTGACAAAATAGAACTTAATGAAACCCGTTCCCCCTCCCTTACTTGAAGTTGTGTTCTTGATGAATTGAAAGACATTCTAATATTTGCCTATATCTGTTATATTTTATTTAGAAGTGAGAAGATGCAGGGAAATCTGGTGAGGAAAAGTTCTGTTTTCTTTTAGGGAAAAACAAAACATTTTTCTCTATGCCTTCTGTTGGGATTCTAGCACTTGGCTAGAGTGTCAGTAGATCTAGTAATGGTGAATCAGGAAGAGGGAGAATTGAAATATTTTTTCCATTATAGCACTAATAATCCCCTATTAAAATAGCACATGACGCTATTAAGTCCTTTCAATGACAGCATGGTTTGGCTTAGAAACAGGGGTAGTAGAACCTGCTGTTTGTTTCCATGAGCATCAAAGACAAAAAGGTCTTTTTTCCTAGAAAGAATAAAAGTCAACTTAGAAATTGCAGATGTGTAATGAAGTGTGCAGAGCAAGCATAGAAAGAAAAAAAAAAAGCTTATTGCCTTACTTTGCTTGGCAAATCAGGATATTTCTAAAGAGATACACCTAGAAAGAGCCCCAAGAGATATAACACGCGAAGATATGTGATGTACGATTGTATAGACTTCTCATTTGCTAGTTTCGTGTTTTCAATTACATTGTCTTTTCAGATAATGTTGTCACTGGTGTCACATGTAGAGTTGTTTTGGGGTGGGCTGTTGTTGTTTTTTTGTTTTGTTTTTAAGTGAATGAAAACAAATAACCACTCTATCAACAGAATAGGTTTAGATTCATTGTTCTGCACGTTGTTTGTTCTAAAGCACTCACATCTCTTCCTAGCCTTTTAGGAGAAAATTGACAGTTATTTTCAATTATGGCAACTTGATCACCCTACAAGAGACTAATGGATGCTAATTTAACCTTTTTTTCTGTAATAACCTTCTTTATTTCCTTGCTTATCAAATATTCTGAGAAGAATGTATATATTACAAACATATGTGATTACAGTTTAAAAATTAGAACCAGAAAAAAATTATTAAATCTTTTTACAGGAAATAGTCTTTGCAAGATAGTAATGCTTTCAAGCAGGGAGAGATGAGTGTATAATGCATGTTTTTAGCTATTTTGCTAGCACGGCAGCAGTCGAACTGAAATGTGTTATAGTACAGCAAAGGTGGGTTTTGTTACAGTGTCATTTAGGAAGAACTGTAGGTGTTTCTGCTTTTTTGCTCAAGAGCGTGCATTTGCACGTTTACCATTCACATGGGCCAGGACAGCCAAACGCAGCTGCCTGCTAGATCTCTTTAAGAAGCACTGCAAGAGACGTTATTTGAATATATCAAGAAGGGAGATACATGAATAGTGTTTAATAGATACCTAACATTTTAGTATTTTTGTATGCTTTGTTCTTCATCGTTATAAAAGGGTGTGTCCAAACAGAGGACTGTGATAAAGAAGAGAATTGATTTGTAATTCAGGTGTGATTCTTGGATTACAGTTTGGAACCCACAGCATTCTATTTCTGAATTGCCGCGGTACGAGCAAGGGTGGAGGCGTTCATGTATTCACCTGTAACATTCCCCATTTGCCTGGTGTCTTCTCTCTACATGTCATCACCAGCTTCATTGGCCATTTGTCTGTGACCATTTAAGATTCATAAGTAAGACTTTTTTTGATTAAGTTCCCTCCAAAGTTTGTTGAATGTGAATTCTCTAAGCGTGCTGAGTGCAAATGGGCATCCAGCCAGCCACCTTCGCTCGTGCAGCACTGGAGCCACTCATTTTGCAGAGCACCTTTTATCCTAGTGATCAGAGAGAGTCTGTCCAGGAGGGAAGCGTCCCAGGGGTAGTTTCCTCTAGTGAACTTGTTCAGTTGAACATCAAAGCTATGGGGAAGACTGGGGCAGGGTTAAGCCACAGTGCTAGACCTAGGCTGAGTATTATGTTGTCCCAGTATGGAATTTGTGTGCTTTTATAGCTCTCTGCTGAAGTCACTTTTTCTTTGCAGGCTTTAACCAATGTGTTGAGGTGTGCCAGCTTGTTCCATCACATCTTTCTGACTATCTCAGCAACGCCAGCACACCTTAATAGGTGGTGTTAGGTACTTTTTGAGAACATGGAAAATACTAAGAATCAAACATCAGTAAATCTTGATCCAGGCCTGTTTTGCAGCGTGGACATAAGCACAAAAGAAGGCTTTAGATATAATAAAAATGTTCTCAGTTAAAACCCAGCAAAATTTAAAAAAAAATAATAATAATTTAATGGTAGACCCAAGTTCAATCCATGAAATCCTTTTATAATTTCAGTGGAGCTGTTATAACAAGTGTTTTCAAGGTTGATCCCCAATATTAAGTATCTAAAAACTATTCCTAACAACTGCATGACATAGCTTTGCTTTTGTTATTGTCATAATTTGTTTATCTGAACCCGATTATGTATTCAGTTCACACAGCTGCATTCAAATGATGTGAAATAGAACTTCGTTCATCAAATGTTTGCAAAGTCTTTAAAGGAGAGGCATTTAAATAACTTTACTTTTTTTTTATTCGCCTATTTGTTTAGCAGAAGCTGTTTGCGTTCCAAGTCAGTATCGCTTAAAATCAGTATAGGATTTTTAATATTACCATCTTCAGCTTCAAGTATAATATTTACTGCACTACTGTGGCTCTTTCATTTGTCATGATTGAAAGAAGATAAATATTATGTAAAACAGTGGATTAAATAAATAATGGAAATGCATGTCTCTTCAAGCATGCATCCTCAGTGAAGAAAAGCAACAGTTGAAGTATCCCAGTTACAGAAAATCCTGATTTTTTTTTTTTTTTTTTTAAGTCAAAATCAGATGTAAAAAGACTTTGGTTTGTTAAAACCAAATTCTTGTATCTTGATTCAGATAAAGTAATATCTGACTTTTTAGAAATCCACCTATTGATTTTTTTAGTAGCATTACTTACAGAGAAATACTGTAGAGAGTTTTACCTGAAAGATACCCAAATCAAATCCACAGTCCCATCCTGCATGTTATGTACTGGTAACAGTGCCTTGAAAATTATTACTTTTTGCACATTAGTCTGACTAACCTCATACTAGAAGGGAGAGACTACCAAAGTCAGAAGACATAATTTTTCCTTTGGCTATTGAGATATGGTGGGGGGGTGGTATTTGCAAAACTTCATTGACAGTATAAATGTTTTCTTCCATTTAAAGTAAGGAAAATGAGTGCTTGAATCGGCTTTAAAATTTTCCTGTTTTCTTCACACACAGCTTCAGTTCTTCACAACATCATTTTTATTTTCTAAGGGAAACTGCACTTGGTTCAGGGGCGTAGCATACAAAAATGCATAGGATACTGTTTGTGCTTGTATTAGAAGAACCTATTTCACTTGACTTGGAAGAAAACAAGACAAAATTTAAAATTTGAGAATTACATATGGCTTGGTTTTGAAAATGAATTTAAAAAAAAAATTTACATGCCAGTGAGATTTTTTTTTTTCAACATTTGCAATTCAGTTATGAAGGCTTGGGTGGATATGGTTCTCCTTCTCCAGGGTATAAACCACAAAGCCAAATGCAACTTTGATTTTATTGTATCAGACAAACATTCTTCTGTAACCTTAAGTAATCATTGTTCAGGTGGGGGTTTTTTAATTGTTCAAAATAACCCCAGTTATTGTGGGTTCAAATTCTATTATTTTATCATTTACATCTTAGTCTTGGTAAAATTCACAGAGACTGACTGCAATAATCTTCCTTGCTCTACCATCAACAGTGCATTCGTCTTTTGGCACCTATAAGGTAGTATGCCAATACATCAATAAGTGATATTTCCTGGCAGCCAAATGGAATAACTTCATATGTTCTCAGGTGATACTTCCTGGAGAATACTCAAGATTTACCAATGTTTTATTCGTCTCTCAATTGACAAAATCTACCTCTAGACTGAGGTATTTCCTGGCTCACATCCAAGGCTGTTCGGTTTGAAAGTTAACTCTGCAGTGTGTAAGGTATTTTATTTTGCTGGATGGGCATATAAGGCTAAAAATCTCAGTTTAATAATTTCGTGCAGCTCAAAGCTCACATGGATGTTTTGAAGTGATTGAAATTCTCAGTTTTAGCACACTTGAAGAAGTTGTATGGGCTGTGAGCTGATAGTGGTCGCGCATACCAAACAGTTGCCATACTCTATTCTGACCACAAGCTGGCTGTTGTCATTCTCCTACATGAAGCACTGCTCCCCACTTTGTAGAGCTCTCATTCTCTTTAGAGAATCTGCACGCCAGAAAATACCTTTTCCATCCTAGTTGACTAATCGAAGAGTAAATGCTAATATAAAAGAGGAGCCTTATGTTTCTTTTCTAACCAATCATGTCCTAATAATAAAATAGGTATGTTATGAGGTTTATTTTAAGAGGATTACAAAGAGCAGATATAATTCCATTAACACTTTTCCAGGTTTTTTTTATTTGCATGTGTCTGTTTTATGTATGTTTAAGGTTATCATCCTAGTCTTCGTTGAAAAGCCATTAAAAATAGTATTGAAGTAGAATAGTATTGAAGCATAGTTTATGCTTCAATAACTTAAGCTAATGATATTGATGACCAGAAGCAGCCCTATTATTGTTCTCTATGCACTTAAAGACTTCTCTAGCTTATATCTATGCTGTGAATTAGGTGTGAACTCAAGATGAAAGCCAATCTTGAATGAAGCATTGCTTAACAGAACATCTGTCCATGCAATTCACTCTAGGCTTAAATTGTCCTTTATCCAGATGCCTTCTGCTCACAGTTTCAGAAGTTATCCAGAGTTCAGCCTCTTCCTAGGCTTAGTTTTGTCTAGCTAAGCAATCAGCAAGATCAAACAGAAAAAGCACTGGTCATAGGACTGAGCCAGAATGTGCCTGCCTTAAACCTACCAATATAAGTGTTGCTCTGTGAGCACTTTTGGATTCAAGAGAACAGTAGAAGTAAGAACAGAGGCCTCATGGTGATATGTTGGTAGCTGAGCTATGTGGGGAGGTGCTGGTCAACAGGGACTACCAAAAAGTTGTGTTGATTGTGTCTGGGTGTAGGAAGCCGGAAGAGAAAAGAAGGCATAGAAATGGAGGAAGCTGCAGGAAAAGCATCTGAAAAATGGCTTGAGGAAAGAAAGGAAGGGGGGCTTTTTGGTCATAGTGTCAGTTCTGAAACTGTAAGCAAAAAAAATTCACGTCCTGATGTTAAATTTCTGTTGTGTTTGGTGAAACCAGATTTTGGGTGCTAGGGGTTATTGGCAAACAAACACAGCCATAACAAAGAGCTAGTCAATTCTATCATTTTTCCCTTCTAACTGAATCATGCCCAGTTATTATACAATTGCTCCTTCCTATCACCAACCAAAAAAAAATAATCCCTAAAAGTATAAAAATGTGGATTGCTTTTTATTCATGCAACCTATTTGTTTCCTTGTTACGTATCTCACAATTAGGACAATAGAAACAGATCAATCACTTTTACCTTCTGCTTTGCCAGTCTCGGTACGACACTTTGTCTTACAGGCAATATTTAAGTTAAGTGAATGTGCTTCCTATCAGTTATCTTACATAATGCATTTCTAAAACATTCTATCACTATTTTCAAACATTCTGCCTTGCTTTACCTAATCCTATTCTTAGGTCTAACTTAATGATGGTACCCTTTTAGCATATAGGCTACAAAGCTCCTGGTAGATGTCATTCGTAAGCTATGGAATCGTATAGCAACGACCCCCTCTTGGCTGCTTGCTTGATACTTTGCTGGGATTTTCAAGGGTAAAGATAAAAGCAATCTTACCTTACCAACTAGCATCTGTGTTTTCATGCAATACACCAACCCAACAAAACATTAGTAACAACATGTTCTTCAAAGGACTCTTCCAAGGAAAGGGTTGGGGGTGTGTGTGTGTGTGGTGGTGTAGGATTTAACTGATTAAAAAAAAAAAAGAGAAGCGTTTACACCAGCTGCTCTTTGGTTACCCTCATTTCAGCACTCAGCTAAAATACAGTGATCATGTCCACGTTATAAGAGATTATATTTCACATGCTGATTCATAATAGTACATTCTCAAAAAGTACTTTCGAGGTAGTTCTGTAAAAGTATTGATATAGAAGAAGGTTCTGACTTCAATATTGGCAAGCAACAGTCGTATTCAATTCAGGTACATAAAGTCAAGTGAATTTGCTATACCTTTATTTATCAGCCTTTTAATTTTCAACTTGTTCTAGCATCGGTTAAAGTTGGGGGGGGGGGGGGGGGGGGGAAACAACAAAGAAACAAACCCAAACCTTTTTTGACCTCCTTTCTTCTGGGTAAGACACACTGAATCTCAGTTAAGCCCTGAGGGTTAACAATTGTTGCAGGAGCCTGCTTAATTTTAAACAGAATGTTCTCCAATGAAAAAGGTATCTGACTGTAGTTGCTACTTGTTACTTGCTTAGAAGAGGGTCATTTTTTTTTTCTCCTCTCTTAACAGGTGGCCATTGAGGAACGCGTCAGGCAACTGCACGAAGCTCACAGGGATTTTGGCCCCACTTCCCAGCATTTTCTTACCAGTGAGTAATTTCCCACTTTTCTTGCTCAGCTGCACACACAGTTAATTGATATTTTTGTAGCCATGTGCCAATTATTGTTGCTATGAATTTCTATTTTAGATTGTATTATAATGGTTTTCAGTTTTTTATTACTGGGAGACGAAGACTGTTAAATAAATTGATATAGTCCAGGGTAAAAGGAAAATATCTGCCAGTATCAAGTCTGTTTGTTCATACATCTGTCAGTGCAAGGATGGCCTTCATTGTTTGAAGGTTCTCTTTTAGGACTAGCAAATTAAAATTTTGTTCAAAATTGTAGGAGTTTCTGATGATTGTAAAAGACAAAGGATTAAAAAAAAAATAGTTTGGTTTATCTGTTCAAAGAAATATTCAGCTCTGAAAAGGGGCAAAATAAGACCTGCAAGAAAAATATTTTGCAGGATTTGATTGCTTAGCAGAGAAGTGAGAGGATCAAAACCATAGTGGGAAAGTTGGCAGAAGGATGGCAGTTAAGTAAACTTTTTACAACTCTGCATAAAATATAATTGCAGTAATATTCCCACTCCACCTCCACACATGCTCTTTTATCAAGGGTGTTTTGAAGTACACTGAAAGACAACCTGAAACACCTTCAAAGCTACGAGGCAGTGACTAAAGTGAAGCTTCTTAAAGACCGTGTCTTTTCTATTGTACTTCAATTAGGGAAAGTAAACAGTAAAACTTTATTTAAGAGATTATATCAGCAGAACAGAACGTAGTCACAGGATAATGGTCTTCTACATGCAGAGGGACAATCTATCCAGACATCAGAAATAGATGTTACTATTATTGCACAGCTACATTCACAGTAGGGTAGAGGACAAACTTTTCTTCAGATAATACTGTGTTGTAATTTTAATTGGTTAACCATTTTTCCACTAAAAATCTCAATGGAAACCTGAAAATTGTCAGTGGGGTGAACTGTAGATTCAAACCCAGAGTTGATGTTGTGCCATATAAGCACAATGCAGGCTCACAGTGATTCAGCCCTCCATCGTATTTTATCAAATTATGATCCTGGGAAGAAATAAGCCCTATTTTTGGAATTTCTATTACTTTTTCAAAATTTCTTTTAATTGACTCTTATTCACTGGGAATAATCTGTCAGCTCAATATATATAACTGCAGATCAGACTTGTCAAGACTGAACATGTGAGAGTTATGGGTATATGACAAGAATGCAATAAGTAAGCAGATGCGTGTTTTTGTTATGACACACAGTGTGTTCCTGATGAAAGAATAAATTTAAGGGTTAATTAAGCCAGCCTATATTGCTATCTGGAAGAGACGAGAGTGACCTGAACTATGTTATCACAATGATCAGCACATCATTGTTCTGTGCCAGTGCTGAGTGCAGCCAGACAACTTGTGTAACAGTTCTGTCTATACCTATTCTGCCTTAGTGATAAGTGATAAACTAGATAAAAGTGATAAACTAGATCAATCTAAAAGTTTCTCAGTGTTACGATAGTCACCTTTCTTAGCCCACCCACCATTAGTGAGACGCTGAGACAATATATTATTCTTCTGTGTACTAACCAGAGTCAGCAAAGAGTGGAAATCATTCTGGACACTTCTCACCACTTGAGGATTGCTTTAGGAAAAGGAGCCAGGTGAAAACGTGTTGACTTTGGAAATAGTCAAATCACTGAGAAAAAACAGATATGTGAAGTTGTTCGTTCTCTCTCTTAGATGTGTGTGCAAATATATGTGCAAATACACATTTTTACACGTGCATGCAAAAGTTAGGTATTTGAAAATGTTCAGTCACTGAAAACCATCAGTGTGTCTGTCTATCAGTCTCTTCTTTCATAAGTATCAAGTTCCCCCGTATCAAGTGTTATTACTACACCTAATACCATGCTTTTACATGCTTTTCATGTACTACCTGTGCTGCATCCCTACAACGATGGAAGCAGATCTATTGGAGAGGTAGTGCTGCAGGAGAGAGTGCCAGAATCTTTGCTATCTAGCATGAGTCTTGTTTCTGTATCTGTACTTTTGGGGATGAACAAGTGAAACATAACGGTTGCCAAACAGAATTGGGCAGGTCAAATGACGGTGAACTTAATGGCTTGTAAACAATCTTTCAGTTCATGGCAGAGTCCCAGTTGGATCAGTCTAGCTGTGGCAACAACAGTGAAAAGATGAAGCATGATAGTTCTACTCTCTGGTTTTATTTTATAAGCATTGTTATCTAAGGAGCTGAGATACACATAAGATCAATGCAAACTGTAATAAGTAGGGAAAATAAGCCATTTATTGGCTATTTCATACCTAATTTATATGCCAGTAATAATCAGTTCATCCTCTCAAACTCAACATCAGCTTTCCCTCTAGCACACATGCTTTCTAACCTTAAGGTGCAAGTGATGAACTTCAGCTTCCAACTGTGTTTACATACTTCTATGAAAAATTGTCCTTTTACTGTTGATCTACGTTTAAATAGCTCTGCAAAAAGAGTGGTACTGTAGTCAAGTTCGTGTTAAATCAGTGACTGAATTGCATTTCTCTCCTACCTGGAAGAAATAGATATGAGCTTCTAATCTACGGTAATGTTTTTATGTATTCGTTACCATTTTATATGTAGAAATTACAGCCTCAATTGTCTGTTTCTGCTTGGTTGGAACTGGAGCTGCTTAGGACTGTTGAAAACCTAGCCCAAAAATAATGGGGGAGTGATGCAGGGACCTCATTCATCATGCTGTGTGCAGGCAAGGAATCAAGTGATAGTCCCTGTTTCTAAGCACTTGCAGCCTGTTCTAAGAGCTATTCTTACAGCTATTTCTGAGAGAGATGGGAAGGAAGGTGTGAGCTAGAGAGAAGAGGACTGAAAAAGAAAAGGGAAAAAAAAGTCTCCTCCTTTGTAGCATTTTTTAAATTTAGGGACACCTTTTCTCCGTTGTCCTTTCATGCAGTTCGACCTTTTCTTTCCACTCTTTCTTCTTCTAAATGACCAATGACAGTGTTTATATGTACTGGATAATTCAGAGGTCTCCCGGTTGTGAGTTAAAGTAATGACAAAGGAGCTAGGACACTTGTGTCTCTACACCAGGGCTTTGGGCTGCCCTCAAGTATGAAGGGCTGCCACCAAAACTGGCCATTACCTCTCTGCTAGCACAAGAACTTGCCCCTCTCTAGGCCTCCTACATTTTATTTTTTTTTCTGGGCGCTCTCACCTCAGCCCTCGATCTTCTGATCAGTCCTTCATGCTTCCCCAAGCTCATTTCACTCTGCCAGTCTCCGCAGAGTCCCAGCTCCTCCTCACTTTATTCCTTGCCAAGGACAGAGAGACTCCCAGCATTCACAGCAATAGCTATTTAAGTTCTAGCTGGTAAATGTGATGCGTGTGCAAGACATCACATCATGAATCCACAGAGTGAGTTTGTTGGGTTTGAAGGTTTGGCTGTTTAATTAGAATTATCTAAATCAGGCTGTGGAAAAAAAAAAAAGGCAAAAAAAAAAATCTCCTTTCTGTTAAAGACAAACTGGTAAATATTTAGCAAAGTAATTTAAAATATCTGTGATCCTTTCATGGTTGATGGTGCTTAATTTGGAAACTATGTGCAGTAACTGAAGTGTCAAAAAGAATACCTGCAAATTCCAAACATAATCCCAGCTCCAGAGTTTTCAGTGACTCCTCTGGAATAATTTTACTTTTTTGATTTCCCTTTTATTTTTTTCTGTCATGCTGCCTCTTACAAAGAATGAGATTCATTGTGTCTTGTTGGAGGACTCGCCTATATTTGTCACAACAGTTGCTACCTTTTTTTGAGATGCAAAATGAGAGGTAGGATTGATGTGAGACTACTTTTAATATCATTGGCTGTGCTAGCCAGCCTCCCATCAATCCTGTTTGTAATGTAATAGCTCATTTGCTTGCGTTACTTGTGATCACTGAAAAATAGAAGGTATTACATCTTTTAAAAGCATAAGTAAACCTTGTAATTTACTGTCCAGCTCCAGTATGAGCCATCTGTTAGTATGTATAGCATGTCAATGAAGCGACTGCATGAAATAGTGCTCAGATATAACTGGCAATTACTTACGAGTGTGACTGGGAGATCCCGGGTGCTGCTTGTGGTTCCCAAGCTCAGAGAACACAGGTTTCTGTCAAGGCAAAGAACTTGGAAATACGAGGAACAGAAAGAAGACTTAGGTTTGCGAGTCTAAAAGGCTGATTTACATCTAGCTAACATTTTGTGGTTTGTATTTCCCAGGCTACAAGCTTCTGCTACCTGGATACATCAATACTAGACTTAAATCTGCATACCTAAATATGTGCTAGGAACTATATTTTAATTGAAAATACCTGACTATGCCTTTAAGTTTTGGACTTCCAAGCAGAAACAGCACTGACTTCAACATGAAACGAGGCAACTGTGGCAGCTTTCATTGAGAAACAGAAAAGTGGTGAATGCTGGAGTCAACAGTTTGTTTTTCAAGCTAGCGATCAGAGTGCATCTGCTGCATTTCATGTCAGACAATTGTTTCTCGAAAACAAAAAAAATTATGATCACAGGCGTGGGCTATGTAACCTAGGTCACTTCTGGATAAGCTCAGAGCGTTAGGGTTCAGATGTGGTTTGTTTCTGGGCCTTTGTGTTTTCCTTTGGTTATTTAGGCCGCACTACTGAGAAACTGGAGATGTGGGTCTGAATTCCTTCAAGCTGGGAGAGAAGTCAAGTTCTCATGTCTCCCACGTTCAGGGTGACTGCTTAGATTATTATGCAAAGCAAAGATTAGTGAAGCTCTTTCTTGCACAGGCAAATGTCTTTAAAAGGGCAAGTCCTGCTAATTAAGACATCTGACTCCAAAAATGACAGGGCTCTAGGCCTCCTAAGACACTTTAATCATCCACCTGATGGATTATTTTCCAGTGCTAACATCTATATCTTTCTCTCTTATTTCTCACTGCATACATTATATTATATTGTCTTCCAGATATCACTTTTGACATGCACACATTGAAGAACATGTCCATTCATCCATGTCTTCTGGATATATGATTTAATATTTTTAGATATCACATGGAATGCTTTCAATAGAAAATATTACCAGGGAGTACTATAAAGATAGAGGATAAATGGTCACAAAAGAATCAGCCTAACTCTGAGAACTCTCTGGGAGCAAAGGGATTTTATTATTGCACTTAAATATGGTCACATTAGCTAGAGGAGCCTGATTGCTAGAAAACTTTTTTTTTTCCCTACTTTTGTATAAATGCAAGGTGACTGCATGTGCTTCTGAAGAAGGAAAAAAGAAAACTATTAAAGTATCAACAAAAAAAAAAGTCCACTTCATAGGTCTTGCCATTATTATTATCATGGTGATTTTGTAGCAGCACTGGGCACAAATTCGTCCTCAAGACTTGTGTGATGGGTAGATCAGGTTTAAAGTTAAGGGAAAGTGTCTTTAGTCCATTTCTTCCTTGTTCAGAATATTGTGACCATAGCTACATAGCTACAACTTTTGGCAGTGATAGCCTTTGCCTGACTGCAAAAAGTTTTTAAGAGAAATATAACATTGGCATATTTTGAGAGAGTGTCTTTATTCTTACTTTTGAAATAAAATTAGTAGAATTAATTTTACAGTGAAAGTATGTCATCAGGTCATATAATCACTAGTCCTTCTCATTGGCTTTAATTTTTCCATTATATTTTCTTCTCAGAAAAACCATGGAGAATCTCTCCATAAAATTTAATATATTTGATTCACAATGAAATGGAATATATGGAATTCCAGCTTTATACCTATGTTTTCCTTGTCCCTCCACTTTTGTGCTAAGTGAGCGTCTCCACTATAATACATTGGACTATGAATTTCTGAACAAAATGAAGTCACTTTTGAAATGATGATGTTCTCCCTCTCTCTTCACCTGGAAGCAACCAATTGTCCCTTGTAATTAACATCTTGTGCTTGTAAAAAAAAAAAAAAAAAAAAAGGCTTCCAGAAAAAAAAAAAGAACCCTACACTTTAGACTTGTAGTTAAAAATAATTATTTCTATATCTCTCTCTTGTTTTGTTTGTTTTCATTTGTCATCAATTAAAAAAATACTGTATAGTATTTGTTTTAAAGCAGATTTTTGGGGGTGAGTAATCAGGAAAATTACTGTCTTTTTTTTTATAGCAGCCTAATTAATTTCTATATTTTATCCTTGGTTGGTAGGCAGTCCTATATTCTGCAATGCTAAATAATTTGCAAGTAATCAAATGATATTTTTCTACTCTTAATGAGTATAAGACTCAAAACATGGGTTATTGCCTCTTATACGTTTGTCCGCTACTACATTTTCTATGAATTACTATGTTGCTAAGACAGAATCTTCCCTCTCTGCATTTTATAGTCTTTTTGAAGTAATATAGTATCTGCAAAGCCTAAACAAAAACTACATCATTTTTTACACCACCAAGTTTAACTCTGATGCATTTAACCATGTGCCCATGTTGTCATCAGATGTACATTGTGTTCAGTTCAGGGCATTTCTTTGTCCTCGAACTCCAGGACTGTGGTACAATAGAGATATTTTATATACGTGTATTATAACTTTCCTGTTATGTGAGACATGGAATATTTATCAAATATTAACTTTTCTATTAATCTAATTCCATTTCCATAAAAACCACCACTAATTTGATTAGGTCATTTTGTGCCCTCATTTGATGAGCTGGTTTTAGAGATTTTATGTTTAAGAGCATAAGAATGCAACAAATGTTACCAGTATGAAGTACCTGTTACTTGGCATACATCGATACAGACTATATCACTTTGCTGTGTTTCGTGCGGTATTTATTTCTTAAACAAATAGATGCTTGTATTTTTTCCATTTTACAGTAGTGTGACATTTAAGAAAACGAGCATTAGATGGATTTTGTATTTTGCATTACAAGTGGCATTTGGAAACTTCTGGAAACACTGTTCGTGATTAAAGGTGTGCATTATTTAGGTCATATCATATTATGTTGACCCTAGGCTGCAGGTGAGAAACCTTAAGTTGGCCATAAAGATTCCAGCAGGAAATGCAGGATGGAAAGGTGTCTTTCATAACTCTTGTAAAATAACCATCGTTATAATTGGCCCTCATCAAGTGCTGAACTTCTCATGACTAACAAGCATAGAATCATAGAATTGTTAGGGTTGGAAGGGACCTTAAAGACCATCTAATTCCAACCCCCCTGCCATGGGCAGGGACATCTCCCACTAGACCAGGCTGCTCAAAGCCCCATCCAGCCTGGCCTTGAACACCTCCAGGGATGGGGCTTCCACCACCTCTCTGGGCAACCCATTCCAGTGTCTCACCACCCTCGTGGTGAAGAACTTCTTCCTAATGTCCAGTCTGAATCATCCCATCTCTGGTTTTAATCCATTGCCTCTGGTCCTACCATTACCCGACATCCTAAAAAGTCCCTCACCAGCTTTCTTGTAGGCCCCCTTAAGATACTGGTAGGCCACTATAAGGTCTCCCTGGAGCCTTCTTTTCTCCTCCCTTCCTCAAGTTGGTTAGAAGTGTTCTGAAAATGGTATATTCAGTAAACGTCTGCATGTGTGTTACAGCAACAGACAGTACTGCGGGCGTTGCAGGGAAGTAGTGAGCGCTTGCTTGGGTGTAAGAACAGCAGTATCCCAGCTGAGAAGGAGTTCGCTCTCTCTGAAATGCCCGGGAGTCCATCCGCATGTGCAGCACCGAGAGCTAGCGCTTGGAGCAGAATAGACCCCACGCTGTGTAGTCCTTATGAAATACAGGTTTTGATTGATGCTTCTGCCTTGTTAACTTCTAAATTGTGTAGTTGATGTATCCTGACATTGGTTTCTCAACTGCACGGTGCAACGTTAGACCTCAGTGCTACACACACCATCTGATTGTTCTTTGGTCTTACCTAGTACAATAATAAATGCACATAATTTAGAAATCAAGTCTCTGTAAATCTGGGGGAGGGGGAGAGGGTTCAGAAATCATATTTTACAGATGCATACTGATGTTTGTTGCAAAGGATCTCAAAGATCTCATAGAGTATGCAAACACTTCTATTGTGCCACTGTCACACAGGTGTACGTATTGGAGATGGCATCCCGCCAGCGTCAGCCATAAATTGATTATGGAGGGGAAACATTGCTTTAGCATATTCTTTTGGGAAAAGACGCATAAGCTCTTTATAGTCTGTGGAGAGCAATAGTTTCTCCTTTATAATGATCTTATTTGAAAATAGCTGGAATAGTACTCAATGCATCTTCTTTGAAAGGTTAAGGTGATGTGTATGTGTGATTCTGGGGGAATCGGAGTCTTCCTAGATGCAAAGGTCGTCTCTTTATTTCATCCTTCCTGCCTGCTTTTATCTGAAGTCATCCACTCCATACCTTGCTGCAGTGAAAATAAATGGTATCAAAACAATAATTATAAATAAACAAATAATAAATAAAAAGAATAAATAAATTCCTAGCTCTATGTTTATGACAATGTAAGTCATGCAGGTAGAGTCCCTAGGCTCAATTGGGGAGTTATTAGCATTATTAAAATGTGTACATAATTAAGCACCTTGCTGAGTTACAGCTACTGTGGCCACCAAGCAGGTAGTGCAGGTCTTGACTGGGAACATAAAAATGAGCTCGGTTTTAACAATCATGATGCTGAAATGCATTGTTCTGATTGTTCTTTGGTCTTACCAAATGCTGAAATGCATCATGATTATGATAAATTTCTAAGAAAAATAATATAATAAATTTCTAAGAAAAAAATAATTGGGAAGAAATATGTACCAGTGTGTGGTGATGAGTACTGTTTCCAAATACTTTAACCCCTAGTGACAGATAAGAGTAAAAAGATTTTCTTTCTTTTTAGAACTGAAAATGTACACTCATGCCATTATATAGTCACTAGAAGTGTGTGCTGACTATGTAAATAAGGACCACTGAAAGTAACTTTTAAATGTGGACATACTAAATTTACTCTTTGAATAGCTGGAGGAGAAATAGTTTACCGTTAGTAAACATACAGATATTTTTCATTATGTTTGTAGTGCTAAAGTGAAATATTTATCGGATTATTTTTTGTAATATCAACACAGATAAAATTATACTATCATCCTATTTAATATTTCATTTGGATTCCCGCATAGATTAAAATACTGCTGAAGTTCAGAGAGCCAGCATGCTGCCGTTTCATTATATATTCTGCAAACAAATAAGGATGTAGGCTTACCATGAAGAACCACGTTCACTTACGTTGAATAGGCAAAGCAAGTCTCAGATGCTAGCACACCAAAAGAAAGAAATAAAACTCCCAAATTATGTAACCATTAAAATGCATATCAATGCAAATAGAGTATAGGGGAATTTAAATTCACTCTTGAAATTCCCCATATTTTGTTGTAGTATTTAATTTCAGTCAACAGCATTGCAGGTAGCTGGGTGTATGGCAATTGGTTCTTGCACTGTGCAAGCTAGAACAATAAAACACTTTTGAATTACACTTAGCAAGCAGGAGAATGTCTGCTTCTTGAGTGCGGTAGCACACAGGGATACTAGAGTGTCATATAAAAAAGTATTTGCCAGCAAGAGTTTTGGATGGACTACTAAAATGGTCTTAAACAGGAATTAAATATATATGTCCATTACCTGTGCTAGCTTTGTAATGGATAATAAACCTGTACTGGTAACCAGAGATAAGAAACAGCTGTTCTCAGCTTCTGGGCTTCTGCCAAAAAATGAAATTATTATTCTCTTAGCATAGCTGTAAAAAGTACCACGTATTTTGTCAACACAAATTTATGCAAGGCTAGAATCATCCAGGAAACCAGAAGTGTATTATAGACAGCTTCACAGCAATCTCTTGCAGGAACACTAAATCCAATTATGCAGAACATCACAGCATTGTTTGTTATTCCTAAAGCACTTAGTTCTCATGAAAGCAAAGTATTTGTTCCTCTTCTAATGTATCAAGAACACTATCGTATGTAAGATTCTGCAATAATAAATTATGACTGCAAAGCTCTTACCCACATTAATTCAGAAGCAGCAGAAGAAATACACCTTCCAAAAATATGCAGCAATCTAGTCTATCCTTTAGGCATTGAATTAAAAACAATGTTAAAGTGTAAGAACTGTAGCTTGGTGGTATTCCTGTTGGGAATATTAATTTTTGTTTGGGAGAGAAATATATAAGAAAATAAATTTTCAGTTAATACGGAAGGGTATTTTATATTCAAAAATTATAACTTAGTATAATCCTATTCAAATTAGTCCTCAAATAATACCAATTCCCATGGGTAAGAAACCTTATCATTCACTGAGTAGGAGTTTTTAAACTATTTGATGAACCGCATATTAACACACAGGTTAGTATTACTGAATAAAAACATACAAAGAAATCGCCAAGTAATTGGCAGCGTAAAATGAAATTGCGATCTATGCCAGACTTCTGGGCTTTGGTTTCCTACCCTCTTCCAGACGATGGAGAATATTGGATCAGTCACCAAAATTACATTTACAGTTTATGTTATCACCAGTAGAAAGAATAATTAAGCATTGTGGTTAAGAGTTTTGTATGAACCTAAAAATAGGGTTAAAAGTAGGACATATTCCCTTATTTTAAGGTAGTTACCATCAAAACATTAAATGATATTCTATTTTTGATTTTTTTTACATTCCTATAAATTATGTAATAGATTGTATCTTTACATCGTTTGAGGCTACAGCAGGACCCAGAACCTGAGAAGCTGTATGCATCTCACAGCTGCAGCTCGTGCTACCAAAAAGAACAGCTTAATGAATGGCAACCTCAGCCTTCATGGCTCGTCAGCTATGCAGTCTACAAACACTGAACAAAACAGCAGTCCCTGTCCCAAGAACCAGTATTTGATCATAATAAATTATGCATATAATTGAGTATTTGTGTTTGAAAATGCTCACAGTTCGGTGCTCTTGCATGTGTTGGAGTGTGTCCAGAGAAGGGCTACAAAGCTGGTGAGGGGTCTGGAGGACAAACCTTATGAGGAGCGACTGAGGGAGCTGGGGTTGTTTAGCCTGGAGAAGAGGAGGCTGAGGGGAGACCTTGTCACCCTCTACAACTACCTGAAAGGAGGTTGTAGAGAGATGGGGGCTGACCTCTTCTCCCTGGTGACAAGTGATAGGACGAGAGGAAACAGGTTCAAGTTACGTCAGGGGAGGTTTAGATTGGATATTAGGAAACATTTTTTCACTGAAAGGGTTATTAAACATTGGAATAGGCTGCCCAGGGAGGTGGTGGATTCACCATCCCTGGAGGTGTTTAAAAAAAGGGTAGATGGGGCACTGAGGGACATGGTTTAGAAGTGGCTCTTGTCAGGGTAGGCTAAAGGTTGGACTCGATGATCTTAAAGGTCCCTTCCAACCTCAGCAATTCTATGATTCTATGATGCAGACTTCAATGGCAGTGAGGTGTTCTATTTTTCCATGAGACCTAATGCTGCAATTCAAATTCTGTGTTTCTTGCGCACTTTGGGAGTTACCTGTTTTCCTGGTTCATACCTATGAAATTTAATTTCACCTTTCTCTTTTAAAGAATGCAAAACTGTGTAAGTAATAGGAAAGCAATACGCTCAGCTTAGCTACAGATGGTTAGCTGGGGGTTGAAGACAACAGCAGGACCTACAGAGATGCTGTTGTACGCTTTTCATAACTCCTTGGCCACCAGCAATCTAAAACAGGATTATCACAGCCATATTGCTTCCAAACATATTCCTTCCCTTCCCTAGCTTCTCAGCATTGTCTAAAATGTATGTGGAACCCATTGCCCCGCTCCCCACCCAGCCTGTGCCCTGTTCCCAGTTGTTTTTCCTTCTCCTTTTCAAACCATCTAGAATGGCTCCAGCTTCCTCCACTGCTGCTGATTTATCTCCCCTCTGTGGGGTCCCTATCCTCCTTCCAGCCCTTCTTCACAGTTCACATGCATGCGACTCTAGCGAAATAGCAAGGCTTCCCTCTACAGCCATTTTTATAAGCACGTTTTATCTCTTTCCTCCAGCTCTTGTTGTCCACATTCCAGTACGTGGGTGAACGAGGGGCAGTATATATTTCATTCTGCAGACTGGCTTCTGTGAAGCTGGTCAACAATTCTGGTACAAATTAAATGAAACATGTATACTGGTCATTTTTATTTGTATGGATTGTGATTTGTTGACTTTGTTAAAATACCTGCAGCTTGGCAGTGCTGTTTTTAAAGTGTCTATTGTGAATGAGAGAGGGAAAGAAAATACTCTGAGCCAAATGATCAAGCAGCTAATTACGGTAACAAATTATTTTCCTTTGTGAACAGCAGGGGTCACTAAAAAGAAGGGTTACACTGGCTGAGGCAAACAACTAGATCCCTTTGCATATAAAAAAATCACTATATTAAAAATGAAAATTCTTGGTCGTACTGTTTTTGACAGATAACAAACCCTTAAATTAAAAAAAAAAAAAATAGCTTTCTGATTATGGCCTAAGATATGTCTGCCTTTAATAAAATCTCTAATAAAAATTATATAGAAGTTTTTTACCTACAATGAGTTTAATATAATGCTTTGTTACAAAATATTTTAATTACATTGCACGTTGATGTTGACATTTAATGCAGTGATAGCCAAGAGTGAGTAATGGCATTTCCTCTGTATTTCTCATGATCACACTGTCATTTTCTCCCTTATTTGCTGTTATTGGAAGTCAATGAAAGACAATTAGTATTGTGGAAAAATAAAATTGTTCTCCATTTAGAAAAAATCAATGAGAAAATAAAATATTCAGGTGGTATCTCAGTGTAACTTCACTCAACATAAAATGTAAACAGGCACGTAATTCTGTTCGTGGAAGGGTGGAAAGCACTGACCACATAAGGAAAGAAATTGAAGAAAAGCCAGTCAAACACATTAGCAGGCGGAACCCTATAAAAGAACACAAGAGAAAGATAGGTTGCTTGCTCTGCTTCATATCTGTTCTGTAAGATTAGTAGTCAAGGAGGGTTGGGTTGTTTTTTTTTTTTGTATTTATCTTTGTTGCAGCTGAATGAGTTCAATTTCTCTCAGATTAGGGCAGAAATTTCAGAACAGCAGGTTAATCCTTCCTGTCTTCATGGGCAACTGAGCAAACAGACTTGTATCAGCGTGGCCGAGTGTAAAATTGTAATTCTAGAGATTAAGGTTGTCTTTCCTGTTTGCTTTGAACTTGACCTCCATGTTTCTCTTCTAGGTAAGTTTGTATGTATAAATGTATGTGTGCAGATATTTATTTATTTGTTTGTTTGTTGTTAACAGCTTCTGTCCAAGGCCCCTGGGAGAGGGCAATCTCACCCAACAAAGTGCCGTATTATATCAAGTGAGTATAAATAGTAATTAATTCTAGCTATTTATATTTGTCATTTACGAGCATAGTTGGTAGTTTCCTTAGATCATGGTGAACAGCTCCTATGGTGTCTAAATGGGAAGAACAAAAAGGAGTGAAGTGTGCAATAAATTTCACAGAAGTATGCTAGTTATTTAACAACGCAGTAGGATGCACTGATTTGTATGTTGTTTAGTTTTATGCTACTGTAAATCAACAGCAAACTAAGTAAAGCTGTGGGGTATCTGGATATTTGAATTTGTGCCATTGCTCACTGAAGAGTATGTATGGCAGGTTTTGAAAAACCAAAAAAACATTCCAAATTGCAGTTGTGAATGTGATATACTATTTTTTTTAACCTAGCAATGCACATACGTAATACAACAAATTCCTTTAGGGAGAGTACTCGGTAAAGTTTGTTGTGGAGGAATAGCAAGGGACAAATTAGTCCCTATGGGCTATTCCTTTAGAGTTTATTTCCTAAATTGAGCTAGTTCTCTTTAAGATACGTGTATGTATAAAAAATGAGAGGAAAATTTAAGAAATCCACAATTCGGAAACATCTGCTTCTCATTTGGTGCCCTAAACAGAATCACTACACAGCAAATAAGAAAGAAGTTTTAATACGTTTTTTCCTTCTCTCTTTAGTTCTTTATTATCTGTAATACGTGCCTTGAACTATTTATACATACCTTCTGTAGGAAACAGGTGATGCAATGTCTATGATAAAGATTGTAGTGCAAGTAGCTGAAACATGGGTGTCTTTTCATAGGTATGTTCACATGGTTCCATCTTATATTATATTCCCAGTAAACTTTGGAAACCCAGCTGTGTCACCAAAGCCATCTGGCTGCCAGTGGCACTTGCAGTGGCACTTCAGTTGCAACTTTTCACAACAATATGAAGTGCTACAGCAGCTTCAGAACAAGCATCTGAGTTACACGTGAAGAAAACTAAGTCTGTAGTGCAATACAGTGGGACAGTTGTACACCATTTGAGTTGGTTTACTGTTGCATTAAATTTGTAATTTTTCTGCTGTTAGTATTTGGCTATGAATAATGGAACAGTCACAAGGAAGCTGGAAATCTCTATCAAGGAGGAGGGGAGAGGGAAATCTATGGGAAACAAATGCTGGAAACCAAGTTGAGGCTCTGGTGCTTCAGAGCCAGTTTATGGCACTACTGTGAAGGAAGTATCAAGAAGAGTGTGGTGCATCAAGAAGAGTGTGGCCAACAGGTCGAGGGAGGTCATCCTCCCCCTCTACTCTGCCTTGGTGAGGACACATCTGGAGTACTGTGTCCAGCTCTGGGCTCCCCGGTTCAAGAGGGACAGGGAACTGCTGGAGAGGGTGCAGCAAAGGGCTACCGAGATGATTAGGGGACTGGAACACCTCTCTTATGAAGAAAGGCTGAGGGATTTGGGTCTCTTCAGTCTCAAAAAAAGACAGCTGAGGGAGGATCTTTTCAACACTTATAAATACTTAAAGGGTGGGTGTCAGGAGGATGGGGCCAGGCTCTTTTCAGTGGTGCCCGGGGACAGGACAAGAGGTAACGGGCACAAACTTGAGCATAGGAAGTTCCATCTAAACATGAGGAGGAACTTCTTTACTGTGAGGGTGGCAGAGCACTGGACCAGGCTGCCCAGAGAGGTGGTGGAGTCTCTGTCTCTGGAGACATTCAAAACCCGCCTGGACGCGTTCCTGTGCAACCTGCTCTGGGTGACCCTGCTCTGGCAGGGGGGTTGGACTAGCTGATCTCCAGAGGTCCCTTCCAACCCTATGGTTCTATGATTCTAAAAGATCCTCCTTTTGTCTTTTCTGTGGAATGACTTGCCTTTATGGGGAGAGATGCCTTAGCAATTCTTAATGTAGGCATGAGATTCATTTCAGGCTGTGTATGCTACTCACATCCAGCAGCCATGGATGCTGATGTAGATCCAGCATCCAACTGTTGCCTCTTAGTGCTAAAATGGTTGGTGGTGCTCTTGCTAGAATTTGGTGTCAGCTTTCCATTTCTTCTTCTGTTCTAGGCCCTTTACAAATCCAAAGGAATATATTTGTTTTATTTTGTCCATTTTGGAAAATATCTTAATAGCCATAAAGAGCTGTATCGGTACTAGTTTAATTAAAGTTTAAATTCAGTCACATATTTTATAAAAAAAACTTGCTGTCCTTGAGACGTAAAACAATCTGATCAAGTTTTAATGAGTCTTAGTGAGCTGTTACATCTATTCCCTTCTCCAGCTGTCCTCAGTCATTTTTCTTTTCATTCATTCTCATCGCTCATATTTCAGATTTACACACGACCAAATTGCCTGTTTTCTGTACCATTTTGATTTTTAAACTTAGAACATTCTTTCTCTATTCTTTGAACCATTACTTTCCTATCAATTGTTAATTGTCTAAAAGAGGTTCCATGAAGACTAAGCAGCTATAGATAACGTTCTCATCATGTTTACATAATTTTCTTTCTGTCATTGATGTAGAATATTGGTGATAACCTCCTTTGTTAACCAAATTTGCTACACGTTTTGTTGGTTTTCATTTTATCTGGTTTTCCCTTGATGCTTAACTGTTTTATCTCATCATTTGCACATTTGCAATGACACAGCGTTTGATAAATCCATAAATCAGGTGGTACTCAGTGCTAAATCTTCAGCAGCGATGTTTACTTACTGCTAGGTATCTTCAAGCCTTGTGATTTTCCTGGTTAAAATTTCATTTTTATACAGTTGATTAATCTGTAGCAACTCGTTGCCTCTACACCAATCGCTTCAATAATTTCTTTTTGAGATTATTCATGCCAGTATTTTTTTTTTTTTTCAAATTGTATTGGCGTAGGCGTCATTGCCACAGAAAATAAAATACAACAGTGTACAACCTGTTTCAGCTGTTCCCAATCTCTGCCATTTTGTAGTTTCTTTGCCTACTGTCAGCCTCATAAAAATTGCAGTCTAATGGCCTTGCACCAGCTGCTGCATTCTGGTGGATTTCCTTCCACTTTTTTGCGTGCTTCCCTCCTTATGGAGATGACAAGCTGGGCCAACCGTTCAGCCTCACCTCTCCCTTCCCCAGCAAACTGAGAAATCAAATTTCTGTGTTCCAGGACAGCAGAAGTATCTTGGCTTCCCAAGCAGCAAGCGGATGTTGCTGCCTGGGTACTGAGCACTTGCCCAGCACACAAGGTGCTACTGAGGGGAAAAAAACCTCTCCCTTTTGCCTCTGAATTAAAACACGTAAAATTGCTTGAAAACACATTTTATCTGACCTTTCTTTTTGATCTTTTTCTCTCCCTCGATGTATTCCTTGTGTCTAGTACAGGATTTAAAGGTTTTATTAGAGTAAAAAAGAGGGGGAATATATAAAAAAAAAAAAGAAGTTTTCAGTTTAATCAGTTCTCTTCTTTGAAGGCCTTAATCCTACTCTTACTGCAGCACAACCCAGAAAATGGGAAGGCAGAAACAGGCACAGACATGTCTGTACTCTTTAGTAATGTTTTAGGTATTCATTAAAATTTCTAAATTTAAGTTTTTAGGAGACAAAACAGGCAATTACTGTACATCAGAAATCTGAAAAGCAAATGGAAAAAATGCGCAGCACAAAGACTACTCAATACATATCAAAAGATAAAAAAAGTCTCAAATTCTAAAAAAGACAGATAACGAAGCTAGGGAGGCCGCAGATTTTAACATTGTAATTCAGGTTAGATCACATTAGCTCACCCCGTGATGAAAGGGATCTTGTGTGCATGCATATACACGCTCATTCTTATCTTCCAATCAAACAGATAGAGGAGCTGCTCCAAAGCAGTGATAGATAGCCAAATCAAATGTCTGCTTTGGATTCTGCAACACCAGAAGCAGCATTCGGCCATGCTACACAACCCAATTCCTCTACAGGGTCTGTCCTCCCCGGGGCATGAGGGGTCATTAAGCAGCTACACTCTGAATCATGTGCGCATCTCTCTTGTGTAGGGCTTATCCTGTGCTCAGTAAACGTGTCCAGTACACCGTGCTGGGAGATCCCTGGTGCCTCGAGTAAGGAGGAGGAGTTGGATTGAAGTCGGCAACATACTCTAAAAAAAAATAATTCAGTAGTCCTGCCATCATGATGCGTTGAAATTTAATAGTTGTGACTTCTATATTTGTACTAATCTTTGACATTATTCTTCCTCTGTATAAGTGACTTGCCAGTTAATTGTGTCTGTCTTCTTACCCTCTTGCTGTGCCCATTCTTTTGAAGGATTAAAAGTGCTTCTGCAAAAATACAGTAGTCTTTCATCTCAGTACTTCCCACAAAGGAAGCCTTCCAAGTTATTTCCCAGCCAAGCTTATTTTCTTATAGAGATTATAGCAGTTCACTGAACTTTGTCCTGCTGAGGACAAAGCTGGATTCTCAGGGGCATAGATTTGACTCCTTGAGAAGATCCATATGAGCCTATCCATATAAATTAGCTACGCAGTGAGCTAACTCCGAGGACTACGCGTCTCCACTTTGTTACTCTTCCACATTGTAGTTTCCTATGAGAGTATTTGACTTACGTTAAATGTATCAGCTTGTGACATACATTTTTGTTAGTTTTAGATTCTGCAGTTATTCCGTACTTCACAGTGGAGGTCTAGTGGGCCAGTTTATATGAACATACTTCTTTGTTGTCTTAATTTTTAATCTCCCTTTTAATTGTTGTTTAGCCATGCAGAATTTCAACACAGGGAGAAGCCAAGAGCCCCGAGTTTTCATTGTAAAAGCAAACAGATTAAAGTCATGATTCTTTTACTTTCGCTCAACTTAGAGACAGGATAAATGAATCTATCTGAATTAAATTCTACTAAGATAAAATAAAGCAAAGAGTTGCTGTTCTGGTAAAATCACTTGGGTTAATTGTTTCTTCTGCAGAATGTAGATAAGTACGAGACGTAAAAGCAAGTAGGAATTATCTGTCAGATGGAACAGAGAGAGACATGGAGAACCATAAATAAATAATGTATGATTATGTATATGTAATGAGTGATGCTGTGACCAAGCTATGAAAGCCGTGTGTATGGCTGACAGTTAACCTATCTACCAAGTACCAAGAAGGTATTATTTTGGCTTCTTAAAAGCACAGCTATTACGAACTTTTCCTGTCTTTCAGTTCTCAACTCTCCCTACCGAAATTGAAACTATCGTGAAGGAAAGAAAAAGAATAATACTTTTCAGTCTGCCTTTACGTGATGTAAATTATCGTGCTGTCTAGCATAAAAACCTAAATTGAATATATCATATTTCTTAGAGGTTTGTCCAAGTGCAGAGTTTTTCTTTATCATTTATAGGGCTGTGAAGCCTTGGTTCTAAAACTTGTCACAAAAATTTAAACTTGGAGTGTAAATAAATGAGAAATCTTGAGCCTTTAACTACTTCTAAAATGAAAGCAAGGGTTAGAACCAGATGTGTTCCCGCTGACTGAGCAGGAGCACTCTGGGAAGATACCGTGGGTCTGCTCTTTGTTACCGTCTGTCAGCAGGGAGTTACTGCCCTCACATGCAAAGCAACTGAAGGGGATTTAATTTGTTTTGAAATGAATTGTAAATACTCCGCAGCGATTTTACCATATCCTAGCTGGTGCAGAGACCGGGGGCAGGGCTGTAGCCTCCCGGTAGGGCCCGTAACTGACGGAAACCATGTGCTTTCCCACCATAACGGCGTGTACCGCAGTGCCTGCGTGGAGGGCAGAGAGCAGCTTCCTCGGGCACTTAGGCAGCACTTACAGAACTTGGTCCTTTTGATATGGCAGTGCTCATATTTAGTAAATTTCTTAAGCTTTGACATCAAACTCATTCAGTATAAATTTTCACAAAGGGTGTATAGTGCTAAGCATTACAGAGAGGTTAAATAGTGCAGGGATAACATTCATGCAGGTTAAATCTTAAAATCTGTGGGTAATTGTTGTTTGCACAGTTTAGTAATGAGCTGGGCAAAAGAAATTTAGATGGAATCTAGCTTTCCTATTTTCCTAATTAAAAGGAACGCATCAACGTTTTAAATCCATTAAATCCAGCTACTCATTGTTTTCCAGCTCTGGGGCTAGGAGAGTAATAAATGAAATATTTTTATAGGCAGTAATGTGAAAAGTAAACTTTTGATACTGTACAAGGAGTTCATATCTTTATAGAGTGATAGAATATAATTACGTAACCTTAAATATTTTACTTTTATTATAGCTGAAATTGTCATATTTATTGTAAGCTGAATGTGATTTTTGCCTGAATTTTACTTTTTACTTCATTTCTATTCGCTCCATTTTACTTCAGTTGTTAAATGTAGCTTGACTGTGTTACACATCATCAAGAATAAAAAATTAACACAGCCAATATAATTTTTACAAAGTTGCATGACATATATACAATATGGTCCTATTTTATAGAGTATATGCCAGATCGTCTATAAAAAAATAGATTTTAAAGCTGCTCCTGATAGCTAAAATTTATTGCCATATACTTCAGGCCCATGTTTTAAACATTGTGTGCTTAATGAGCAGGATTCAAAAATAGGAATTATGTTTGATTTCCACTGGAATGCTTTGAACTTGAAAAGATTAGACATATTAAGGGAAAAAATAGAAAGATTTGCCTGTCAGACTTTTCTTTTTTTAAAGATCAATTACATACTTAATTTAGATGACAAAGAGAAGACAGCTTCTGACAACTGTCCAATGAAATCTTCAAGGAAATGGGGAACAATATCTCAGATTTTTTACATATTCTTATTATACCAAGAAGTCTCATAATTCCTTTGTTTCCTCCAAAGACTGACAGCTCCTCCAAAACAGTGCTTGCCATATCTGTTGTCTGCATTGCCCTTGGTTCAGTGTCTTTTCTGATGCAGCTAGCTCCACAAATAAGCAGACCAACTATTTCCTCATTCCACATGGGAAAACTTTCATCCATATAATAAGAGAGTCAGTTTTAAATTTATCCCCCTTCTCCTACTGTGCCTTTCTTGTCTTCTTCATGATCTTATCAGTCCAATATAACGTAGAACTATAATTAACATTTATGCATTTTAAGATATGTTTCAATACCAATGAAAAAAGTAGTGGATATGGACCCATATGATTTACATCACCAGCTGTATTTGCTATGGATGCACAGACTTTGGTAGACTGTGTAATGCTCTAGTCTAGTATTGGCATCCAGGGCAACGCAACAATCAAGAGAAGACTGTGAATGCAACAATCAGACATGTCTCCTGGGCTGCTTCTGTTTCTCTAAGGGGCCTGTCAGGGCAAGGTCAGATTTTTTTTCCTGGGTTGATTTATTTTCCAAAATGAACTCACTGAAGCTGAGGAATCTCTCTTGCATTTGGTCTTTCCCTGACCTTCTAAGATGCCAGCTCTCCTACAGACTGCAATAAGTTCCTAGTTTGCAGAATATTCTCCACCTGTCTTGGCATATTTCTTGTCCTGAGAGATTTGTTTAGTCTTTACTTAGTGAATCATGAGTATGGATTATGTGGCCTGTTTTTCTCCTTATTGAATCCCTTTCAATATTTTTTTTTCCTGTCCAATAATAGCTGCAATCAGTTTTGTGTTGCATGTCGGTTTTGTGATATCCTTATCTTTAGACCTTCAGTCCTGAGAACTAATTTGTGTATGTATTATGCTTAGGGGTATATATTATGCTTATAGATTCTAAAGGAAACATAAAATGAATTAACTGAGAACTGTAAAAATGTCACTAACGTTGCATTTAGACTTAAGTAAAGATTCTAACCAATAGGTTAGGAATGATCAAATCATCTATATTCATTTTGCTTACTTCTCATTTTCTGATTTAAAAGTTGAACTTTATGAGATAAATTGCAATTTCAAATATGATGTATAGGCTTGGCAGCCTCTTGCATGCTACATATTTGCTTTGAATTTGAAGTATTCATCAGATAAATTCTTATATTAGGAAATCTATGGCTGGATAATTTAAGAAAAACAAACCATTAAAAAAAAGATGCATCACAACATCTCTGAATGAATTGCTTTTCTTACATGGAGTTTTGACAAGCATTCGTGTTTTTTCCGTGGCAATTGAGCTCAGAAAATGAGATTATGGTAAAACATAACAGAGACTCATTATCAAGTAGCATTCTTTATATAACCAGCCTAGCCCAGACACCAAATGGTGTCTAGAGCCTGCCGAGTAGAATAGTGAGTAGAGGTCAAGCTTTGCTACCTAACGCCTACTTGTTCTGCGTGTCTAGGTCCTCCCTCCTCTTTTCCAGCAGGGCCAAAATTTGCATAAATGCTGTATGTAGGCCTAAGGTTGAGGGTTGGAGGGCGCACAAACTCACTTAATACAGCAATAATTCACTAAGAACGCAGGTTGCCGTAAATATATGTGAAGTTGTCAGTGTGAGTTTTAGTCTTCGCTTCTGTACTTCACACTTTATGATGTGAACTTACACACTATTATGTTAATGAAATTGTATTGTAAATTAATGTGGGAGGATTAACATGCACATTTGAATTTTCATGCAATAGATAAAGGTTGTAAAAAGAAATCTAAATATCTAAACCCACGATAATCCAGTATTTTGTACTTATCTACACATCTGCTAGAAAACTTTCTATTATTTTAACATTTAAGTAGAAAAAAGGGCTTTAGATATGTAGCTAGTAAGTAGCCCACATTGCCTTTTGAATTTCAATATGTACCTGCCTCCTGTTTTTCCTTTTCAAGATGCTTTTTCTGTTCAGTACTGCAGAGATGATATAGAAGGGCAAAGATACATTTTTCTGTGCTTCATTTTTAACAAAGTTAACTCAATTTTTTCACTTAAAGGCTGTATTATTGGAGAAAATGTTGTAAAACTTAATGCTTGAGGGTTATGACACCCTGCATGAGGTATACTAAGAAAAATCGCTAGAGAGAAAGGTTATAGGCATGCAGTTAAAATTTAAAGGGCTAGCTAGAAAACTACTGTGTTGACTTGGGAACAGATGACTTCATACAAGCATCTCAACTATATCATCAACATGAAACACCATGTTAAGATTTTAATCATAGCCCAAAGCATTTCTAGTTGAGACATGGGTGTAACACTTTGTTTGTAATTAGGAGACACCTTTGCAGCAGGAAATATCCCATGAACATCTCCAGGAGATGGGAGTTAAACAGTATATGGTTATACGAATGTATTGGGTTTGTTCCAGTATTTTAGCTGTTGTGACCTAAAAATGTGGAACAAACAAATATGAGGAAGACAAAAAGTAAGGTATTAAATTTCAATTGAATAAAAATACTCAAATAAGTTTTATTTCCAAGCAGTATTTTCCGGTCCACCATCTGCCATCCTGAAGGTTCTGTAAGCGAGCAGATAGGCATTTTAACATTGTAAAGAAAGTGACAAAATGCTAACGGATTCTACTGCATACGGAAACGCAGAAAAGCTGGCCCTTCATTAGAATATCAGAAGCTGCGTATGTCCTCCCAGATCAGTGGTTTTTATCTACTATTTCATCTTCAGTTTAACTCTGCTTAATTGCATTTAGCTTTAGGACTTCATCAATGGCAACGTTGTTGGCTGACCTCATCTCTTTTTTTAGAAAACATAGAAAAAGTTAAAGCAATTGCAAGCACTACTAGATACTAGCAACAACAGCAGCAGCAGTAGTAAACAGATTACGGCCATAGAGAAGACTGCAAAGGTCCCTAAGGAAATCTGTGCATAATTTAGTTTCAGATATAACCACGGAGATAATAGCAATATGAAGTAAACTCAGAAGCAATTCTTCCCTTGACTAAAACTTCACTTGAAGGTTTAAAAATGCAAATTTGATAGGAATCCTAAGGTTAAAATAATATATTATATGCACATATATGCATTCTATTACTCTTGGGACTACCTCTGCCCGAACAGTTAAGGAACAATTTGAAAAGTGTTTAAAGCAAAATTCCTCTCAGTGAGGGGTTTTTAACCATGTTTTCTGAGAATCCCTAGAATCTATAAATCGTGTACTGACTTTGATAAATGTGATTAAACCGCTAAATGCAGAGAAGTTCTGAAGTAAACAAGCCTACATTTGTGATAGGTTTTCTTACATCTTGAGTTTTGTATATCATTAATTTGCATTTCGTTTAGTTTTGTGTTTAAAAGCATCCTCTACTTCCATTTTATCACCAGCTCCAGTCATACTGCAGTTGCCAGTTTTACTGAGCAAATTTCGTTAGTATATGAGAAGTTCTAATGTGAAATATTTTTCTGTATATTTATCAGCTTTTAGCTATAGCAGTGATGTTCAATTATTTTTACTGCTGTGTTTTGCTGAATCTTGACTATAAAAATGTAGTCATTGAATATTAAAGGTTTGCTTTCACGACACAATATTGATATTCAATGTGGCTTTTGTAAGACAATGCTAGTTCAAGTTCATTAAAAAAATATCCTGAAATTAAGCCGTTTAAAATATAAAACTAAACTCTGCATCTGAACTATCGTTCAGAGATATTCACTAACCCAAACCTATAGGGGTTTGGATATTTTTAAAAATCTAAACCTCACAATGATCGTTTCAGGAGGTAAAGAGAGCTTGCATTTATCATTTAAAAATTACTGTATGTTTTGTGAAAAGAAACCCCATGATTTTCATAATTGCCTTTGATGTGAAGCACAAAAGAAAAGCTGGCTCTAAGTGACAGCCGTATTCAGTACCTTCAGAGATGACTGAAAAGCACGTTAGACAGCTCTGAATTTTGTTTTTTCTAGAGGATATCTTTATCTTGAAGTATTCCTAAACTAAACTTACACCAACTACCCACCTGAATGATCTTCAGTTTCAATGTCTTTGGGGTTTTTTTGTGAACACTATTTAGAAATTAGCCAAAAAAAGAGAGAAGGAATATTCAAGCAATGACAGGCCACGTGGTCTGTCTGTGACAAAGGAAAACATATTCGTCAAGCTGATGCTGTACTCATGTGCAGCAGTAACAACTCAAAGCAAAGGGCTTGCCACAGTGAGGGAAATAGAATTTAAAGGCATTTTTTGTTTGAAGGAGAAAATTCTTATTTGAAACAAGTTTCCTTGGAGGTCCTAGCAAGTTTCTTGATCAGTTGCCGATAATATATTTCAAAACAAGAACTTGGAAGAATGACACTTACTTAGAACATTGAATAGCTGGATGTTAGGGAACAAGTCTATTTGCTTAACTTCTTCAGTCCCTTAGACATCAGGAGCATATCAAAATGACTCGTTTAAGACTTTTGATTTCCAGTGATGTATTTTCTTTGAAGGTTATCTGCTAATCCTTTCCTTACATGGGATTCTTTTTCTTCAGGACTGTCCTTGACAAAACAAAACAAATCTTTCCACTGACACTGTTCAATATCCAGAACATTGCCCTCCTTTTTCCTGGAATTCATGTCTGTTTCCAGTACATGTTTTTTTCCTGCCCGGTCTTTTCTAGCTTCTGTACCCTTTTCTCACTAAAACAGCTCTTAATAAGGTCGCTAATAATTTCCTGTCCAACTTGAAGAATCTTTTCAGTGTTCACATTCTTCTAGGTCATTCCACCACTTTCAATGAACCATCTTCCTGCTGTCCTTTCTTGTTTTCTCTTGGCTTGCTGTCAGGCTTTGCCTTGTAATAATTTACCACACACTTTTTCTGCATCTTCTCCTCGCCTTGTAGTGCTCCCTTTGCAGAGCCAGTCCTCCCACTGGCAACACTCTGCCTCCCGCCCTTCACCCTCTTTATCCTACATTTTCTTAGCACTCCTTTTAGTCTTCAGTCCCTGGGTTTATCCCAATAGCAACCCCAGCGACTCTCCTTTCAGAGTTTTGTTTCATTTAGTTGTGCTGATAACTTGTAAATGCAACTTGTTAATTACAGAGTTCTTTCCTGTTTTCTTTATAGCATTCCCATTAGACAGTTTTTAAGTCCCGAGCTCAAAAAGACCAAAATAGATGTTTTCTTTCAAACCTCAGTGTTTCTCCGTTGACATTTTCCACTATTTTACACAAGGTTTTGCTGCCTCCGTTAGCTATCCTTTCAGTCTCCTATGTGTACTTTATGCCTACTTACACATTTAGTGTTGCTTATCCTTAAAATATTTTATCTCCTTTTCCTGCATCAAACAAGTAGAATTTTTTGTTCTGCTTTCTGCTTAAAGTTGTCACCCTTCTTAGAAATTTTTTCTTAGTACTCAGTCACTCTGATTAGCAGTAATCTAATTCAGCCTCAACCATTACTCGCTCATTGAAAGACGCTGTGTTCACTGTATTGCCAATACTTATAAAATGAATTATAATAGCCCAGAGTACTTTGTTGCGTAAATGATGAAATATGTGAAAAGAACTTAGAAATTCTTTGTGGCACTGTTGCTTTCTCCATCACCTAACTTCAGAGTACATTTTAGAGCATCTTTTTTGCTTGATTACATACCGCTGTATTAGTTTTACTATATCTGTGCACAAAAGGCAGATACTTTTCACATTCTACCGGTTCATGTGGATTAACAGAGAATTTTAAAGAACAGTAAAAATACTCCTTTCTTATCCAGGTGTCTGACCTGTCTTGAAGAAGATTGAGCTGATCTAGATCCTGCAGAAGTCCCCACGCTAGCAGGCTCCGTTAACTTAAGCTCCCTTGAATTCTTTGTCCGTCAGGGCTGGCAGGGATTGACATTGCCAGAAATAACACTTTCTCGTATGGGGAGCCTGGAGATTGAACCATAAGAAGCTAATTGTCTTGGTAATGAGGTTTAGTAGCAATTTTCTGGGAGATGGTTATCTCAAATTCTATATTTCGGAATTCATGGAACTAATGGAATTTATCTAAACCTTTGTAGCTTTACAATATTGGGAAGTTATTGAACTTAGTTTACAGTGACGGTTTGTTAACACACATCAGCTCCATATTTGTTAAATACTGTTTGCTTCTGTCTCCCTCCGAATTCCAACTAGTTGCTAAAGTTTTTGCTACTGAGTGGAAGAGGGTGTCTCTGCCTCTTGTTCTGAGATAATATACCATTGGGCAAGGTACTGCAGAAATATGAATTTGCCCTGAGCCCGTTGACTCTCAAGAGTAACAAGCTGCCTCGTGGCTGTCCATCACACTAGGTACAGCTGCATTCAGCAGTGGCACATAAGCATACCGGTATTCTCTGCAAAAATAATAATCAGTTGTTGACATTTGCATTTTTCAACATGGAGCCCTACTTTGAACACCTCTTTGTTATAAGTAGTGGGTTTTCACAGAAGAAGGTCTTTGATGAGAACACTATTCAGTGGTCATCCAGTGGCTCCTGCATAAAACAAGCAGCAAGAGAGAAACTAGTTATGATTAAATGCATCTCTAGCAGAAGAACTTACACTTACGGTCAGACTCAGTAGACACAACCATTCACAGTCAAATCTATATTTTTTGCTTTATTTCTCTTTTGTACAATACAATGAAATTCCAGCCATCTTGAGTGCAGAGCTGTATGCAAGTACAGTAGCTTGCACCACAGCCAACAAGTCAAGGGCAAAATTGGACAGGCCACTTTAAACTGTCACTAAAGCATACCAATAGACTGAGAATGGGTTTCATACTAATGCTGCTGGAAGAAAGTTTGACTCCTCATTAAACGATAGTCTGTCGTGAATGAGAATTTAGAAAAATCTTTTAGCAGCTATTCCTCCTCACGCCAGTCGCATTTCCAGTGATCTCGCACTGAAATAGTGGCGTAGCATAAAGACAAATCAAGTTCTTCACCAGCTCATCTCTTCACAAGAGAAGGCAAGTTTCCTTTCTGTTAGTACAGCATGCAATACAATGGATCTCAACTCTAAATTAGGTTCTCTAAGCGGTACTACAATGGAGATATTTAATAATAACAATTAGTCTGAATAATGTACTCTTGGCAGCTGCCTCTGATGCTTTTCATTGCAGTATGCTTTCCTCATTGCAGTCAGTACTACTGAAATGCCTTTAGCAACATAGCACCTACTTTATATGCTCAGACATCTCCCCAGAATTAGAAATGGTAGTTGCAACTTTTTCGCCTTCTCATGAGAAATGTATGCTCATGATTTGCAAGAGCCTGGTTCATTACAAAAGAGATTACCACTACTGTATATGCTGTTTTTTCTAAACATCATCTACATGGCCTAGAACTTGGCAATTAACAAATCACAGCAGTATCCCACCAACCCAAACTAGAATCATATACTAGCACCCACTCAATTTCTTGTCCTCAACTTCTGTTTTTAAGTTCTTCAAAAACACAGACTCTGTTTTCCAAATCCTAACTGGTTTTCTGAGCAGGTATTTCTCTGAAAACTATTTTATTTTTCTCAGCAGTGTTGGCACTTGCATTTCCCCATTACTGGAATCGGTGCTCACTTAGCATGGCTCAATCACGATTCTAAGCTCTGCTGTACCTTTTCCTATACTGTCAGCCTTGGAAGCTTCTTTATTCCACCTTGTTATTTAGAGGAGAGCCTGCTTTCAACTCCAAGTCAAGCTATGGTTGTATTATTCTAAGGCTTCCTTTGAAAAAAAAAAATTAGAACAAAATCCTCATCAGTGGTAATTAATTTTGACAGTGTAGGCTTTGTAGCAATTCACAAACCTGTACTTTGTGCATCAGCATTCCTTATTATTCTAATTAAAGTGGAACATTGTGCCCTCGCCAGTCATTAATGGGTTTTCATTTTGTAAATGACATTTGCAAAAGTTAAAACGGGCAGTTCATATAAAGTCCACAGGCAAGAGCGTTAAAATTAGCATCACCATAGCAACAGTCTTCCATCATTAGTATTCAGGGCAACAGCAAATGTTTTGTTGTGCTTTTGTTTCCAAAAAAAGATTTTTCTTTACTTGTCATTCATAAGTAGAAAAGGCTCAAACCTGTATATTTCAGGTAAAATTATTATATTCATTTGGATGTCACTGTTCTAGAATTTCCCAGGGTTTTTTTGAGGTATTTATTTTTCAGGACAGAAGCTGAATTTCACGATCTCTACGGCTGTGTATGTCTAACCTCCTGAGCGACATTTATTCATTGCCAGCCTGCTGCTCAACAGTAGAGTTTTATATGAAGTCTGTCACTTCTGCTCAAGAATCTGTATGAAGTAACGAATTCCACTGAGAATTTGTAAAAGATGCATGCACGGTGGAACATGGTCAGTCCCCCGTTAAGTGGAGTGTGCATCTGCTCAATGCTGTGTTTGGTGTTTAAATGATCCTATTTTTATATTCTTCTTTTTTTTTACCCCTCTCAGGAATTGAAATGTAAGTGCATACATCACCTCTGGTGAAACAATATTTAAATATTATCTTGTCTTGCGCAGTTTAGAATTGGGGAGAGAAGAAAAGGGTGCCCCCCCTAAGGGAAACCGAGGTAGATTATGAGTGTAGTCCAATGTGCTTTATTGGAAGAGGTGAGGCTGGCTACTTTTTTTCCGAAAGTTTAAAGAGGACGTAATCATCTGGGAGCACGTTGCAGCAATACGTTGCAGTTCAAGAAACAGTTTAGCACCACATCTCCTCAATGTACCCTGAGGCATCCTGTTTGCGTATGTCTCGTTCAAGCAAAAAAATGCAATCAGTATAGTAGAAGCAATAGTTGTCCTCTAGAAACAAATAGTTTGTGTGCAGACAGAGAGGGGTTAAGAAAAGAAAAGCAAGGGGAAAGACATTAAGGAAAGTAGACGATGGGTGGAGTGAGGTCAGTAGAAGACTACTGTTTTAATTTGATGTATCTAGGCTTGTAAGTAATGAGCCCAGGTCAGAAGTAACTAAATGTTCTCTAGCATTATGTCTCTAGGTTTTGATTTGGCACAGGAAATTTCCTTCTTTCCTCTTCATCTTCTGGAAAGACTTCATTTTGCAGATTTCTTGCAGAGAAGAGTCTTCAATGAGTAAACACACTTTACTGCCTTGCAAAAGCTGGGGTATAATCCATTCCATGAAAGATATTCCCGTATTTTAATAAATGTGGCACATTTTCATACAGTGATTGCCTTGCTAGTACCTGCCCTTGTATCACTGATTAATTTTTCAGCTAGTAAAATCTGCAGAATTGGAAAACCTTTAAAAATGGTAAATACATCTGAGGAAAATCACTCTCAGATCAACTAAAAATTATCCATGGTGGATTGACCAATGATAGTTGGCACTTGGAGAGCTTTAACACAGAAGGTGACTGCTGTAACTCTGAGGTTCTGAAACATCTAGATGTTCAGACCACTTATTTTCTCTCTTTTACAGAAGCACCTTTTTGCTAGGTCACGTTATTTTTCCCCTGTGCTGATTCACTCTACTTTTTTCCTTTTTTGCCGCTTGTCAGATGCTTTCTGTGAGATTCAGCATGCTAAAGCAGTTCATTTTCTCTCTTTTAGACTTCCATCCCCTACTGTAGTGAAGATAGTTACTTACTGAACTGTAATACTTTGCAGAATTTTGCCATTTGATCGTCTTAGATAAATTCAGTGGTGAAGTGGAGCATCGTAAAAACTGAATAATTTTCACTAAATCCAGAATTCTGTCTTCATTTAACTGAAAGGTTTCATGACCCTGGCATTCTGTCTAAGCAAGCTGCGTTGTAACTGAGTAAGTTCCATACTAGTTTCTTGCAATGCTGAATCTTATAATCATCAAGCAACCTACATGTTTTTAAATCAACTTTGGAGATCTTTTTAAATTATTAGCTCTTTACAAGCATTGAACTATAACTTCATTAAAATGATTTACCTAAATTGCAAGGCTTTTAAAGCGTTGTTTATTGTAATAATGACAGGCAGAGAGGCCGTTTCTGGGAAGAATCAGTGACAGATTACTGTTTTCCATTCCAGACTCCATTAACTCAGGGACAGACACTTGAGCAGTGTTGTGGCAAATAAGAGGAAAATACCAGTTTCTTACTTATCCAAAATGGGTAAACGCTGCATTTTCCAAAATATATGTGTATATACTTTCTACTTGTGCATGTCCTTGAAAAAGCTACTGAAGCTGTTCTTCGTTGAAGATGTTTCTGTGTTTGGTCTAGAAATACAGAAGGAGACGCACATCGGTGAGTATGGATTTCAGATCCACTATACTAATTGCAGATTTCCCATCTAAAGAGTCAACTCTGGAAGCAGAAGTAAGCAAACAAAATATCCTCGATGTTTTGTTTCATATCTTAATCTTCTTCAAAATCACACCCAGCTTCAACCTATGGAAACCCCGGAGAGTGGAAATAAGTGGTTTGCAGCTGTTTTCCTGAGTGTAGCAGACTACGTATTTTGTAGCTGGGAATGTCAATGATTACAGAAATAAAAAAATAGGAAGAAGAAAAAGAGTTAGAACTACTAAACCTAAACCACATTTTTATTTCTCCATCTATAAACTTTTAGTGCAAGTAATTTGGAATAAAGGCATCTTGAAATTTTACTTCAGTGTTTAGAAGGAAATACCTTCCAGATTTCTGCCAGTGAGAGCATTTTAGCCGCTAGGACACAGTTGTTGAAAAGCATATTTTATCTCTATATTTCAGTTTATTTTAAGTATCACCTGAAAATTAGAGGTTAAAAAAATGATTCTCGAAGGTCTCTTACTGATGAGCTCACCACCTTTTCTAAATACTGGTTTGAACTTTGGACTTCTGAACTGAGCTATTTTGACATAAACCATCACTAGAAGCATAAACAAAAAACACCAAGAGATTATCTTTCTGACCATAGGTGCACTCACCTTATATGTTCTTTTAATTACTGCCTGTTAATGGAAGTGCTTATTCTTTTAGTACTGCTGTGACATTACCAGACAATTTAAAACACTTAGCAGACTGTTCAGTTGCAGGTGGTGTTCTGTATCTTCATATTTGACCAGTATTTTGTCCTGCACATTCCTCATTCATCTACTTTTCCACTATTTTAATTGTCCAATGGCACAATAGCAATGAAAACCTTGCTAATATGGTCCTTACATGTTAGTGGTTGCTTTCGTATGCTTTTATTTCTTCTCCTCTTTCCAGTTTGAGGGAGGAATAAATATTTATTGACACTGTAACCATCTTGAAACGAGCAGAACAACCTACAGAGGATTCCAAGTTATGGTGGGGGCAGTTTAGGCTCCCGTCGGGCTTAGTGGCAGAAGTTTGGAAATAAAATTTTAGTTCTGCATCGAAAGCAGCTCGCATGGATTGAGAGAGACGCTCATTGATTTCAGCAGAGTTATTTCTTATTTTTTAACAGCTTAAAAGGGACCAGAATCTGGCTCTTCGCATTTCTTCTCATATATCATGGTTTTGCACATCAGTGCCCAAAGTATTGTGGAATAAACATTTGCTGCTGGCAAAACGCGAATCTGTATCTGTACAGTTTTCTCATGAGAAAACCACATACAAACCCCTCAGCACTGCTTTGCTTTGGGGCATTTGTTCACTATTCTAGAAATAAGGAGAGGAAAAGAGTCTGTCACTGTGAATTCTTTATCAAACTCGCCCGTGTGGGTATGCCCACGTCGTGTGCCCTCGCAACAGTCCTCTTCAGTTTGGATCAAGTCAGCCAATGGGACTCCTTTCTCCTGTGTCAGTTCCTTCGTTGGTTTTGGGCAACGGCATGTACTTATAACACCCGGAGACCTCATGAACAATTCTCCTTCAGTACACATGGTTTTTAAAGTACTTATCAACTTCTCCCCCCAGTTTTATAGACCCAAATTAAATTTCCGCTGACTTTAAACACATCTTTCTGACTCTTACTCACTCTTCCTTTTTCTTTTTGTTACGTGTAACTTCATCTCCTACAAACATTCATTTAAAGTCCTGAGAGCACAGTGTTGCTCTGGCATCTGCAGGCTCAAGTTCTGCTCATCTGTTTTCCCAGACCTGCAGCAAGTTTCAAGGACACTGACAAGATCATTGCTGCCGTGCCTTGTCCTGTTGCATCTTGCAGATTTTCAGCTTTCCTCAATTCTCTCTTTAGTAGATCGTCCCAATAATTGTTAGACATTTACACCCACACACTCTCCGTAAATCACAGCTTTCCTATTCTTTGTGGAGAAGTTAGACAAAAGAGACAAACAACAAAAAAAACCCATCTAGAAAACTACCTCTTGCCCTGTTCTCCAGATTTTTAGTTTTCCTGGATAATTTGCTTGCCACGATCTTTCTTCTCTGAGCTCAGCCTGCTGCAAGGCTCAGCACTCTCCGAAACCACAGCTCAACTATATTCTAATTTTGCACTCTTCAGGTCTTTTTGCCACTATCTCAAAAGAAGTATGTGATGTGCCTCAAGTAAGAGTGTTTACCTTCAGAAACCTTCTTGAATTATAAGGAATTTCCTTTTTGTATGTACTAAGAAAGTAACATATGTGTTGGTGAATAATGAGTAAATCTCTTCAGCAAAATAAGAATAGTTTTGGTTTTTTTAGTGTAAACTGTTCATAAGTGTAATACATACTGACAGCCTTTAACACAGCTTCATCGAACAGATTCCCATTGCAAGCGAGACCAAACAGGTGGCAACCCCCGATCAGTGCCTTGTTATCACTGAGCAGCTTTGATCTACCTAATGTATAATAAATAAGAATCTGCATTTTAATCATCTTGCTGCTTTCATATCACTTGTGTTGGAAAGTCTTATTTTATTTCCAAAAACTCATCCTGACTTTGCTGATCCTTTTTTTAATTAGATTATTTTTGATCATTTATTTATTTCAACATACCTACCAGTAGACAGATGATATACCAGCTGGAAGTTATTATACTGTATACCCACCACTTCCCTATCCACCTTTGTCCTATTCCTGTGCTTGCAAAAGATGTAGCTGTTGTTAACTTCTTTTTTAGTTTACACCACGTAAAGTGTAAATTACTGACCAGATGATCCTTTTAGGTTAAGGTATTAGCTGACAGAAAATGCGCTTAGGCTTTAAGTTCCCCTTGTTTCTACATGCACTCCTCATTCTAAAGCTGCATTATGCCTTTGTGCTGCAGTAAAGACCAAAAATTTGTTTTACCAATGAAATAATCTTGAAGAGTTCCTTAAAAACAGCAATCTCAATTCTGCTCTTCCATATATACAGCAATCTAAGGTTGGTGCTGTAGTATTTTCAGTAATTTAGTATTCATATTACTGTTCAAATTCCCTGTACTTACTTGTGGTCAGTCTGATTGTTTCGAGGCTGGGAGGATCAGACCAAACCCTGTCTATAGAAAGGCATTATTGAAACCATTAATATTTACACAATATATAAGAATAATAGCGTAGAATAGTGCTGCATTGCTTATGAGTAGGTATTTTTGTCAGACGACGTGCTTTATCTTGTATTCACTGAAATTCAGTGCTAAATTTCTCACCAAATTATGTAATGTCAAACTTAGCACTTTATTAAATGTTGAGTTAGAGGAAAGCTATAGAATAGACACTTAAATTGTTCTGTAAAGGGTATTTTAAATTATCCTCTTAATTGCAAATTGCACAAAGAGACAAAGTAGGGAAAAATATAATTCCAGCATAATGACCTAAATTAAGAAAATAAGAACTGTCTTTTTCAGTGCTGGAGTTGGTGGCTGGAACTGATTTATATAAACTGTGCCCATCTAGGAACAAGCAAACCCATGAAATTAAAAATCCATCAGATTGTTTTACGTGAGAGAATGGGATAGTCTGCCAATGCGAGAACAACCTGTACTCACTAAGGAATGGTGCCAAAATTTTGTCTGGAAGTAAAACTCAGCTCAGTACGTAGTTTGCGATGCACTAAAAGGTTTAGAGCATTGTCATTGCACACTCTGCTTTTGCCATTTACAAACTTGGCAAGGTGCTGTAGTGGATGTGAATACAGTGGAGTCCAAGAGAGCAGCTCAGTATTCTTCTAAGTCCTACCTTTTCCCAGTTTCTTATAGAAATTGCTACCTAAACCATTCCTTTATTGATAATGAAACTTTAAGAAAGAAATGCAATGAGAGGCCAGCTGCTCTGCTGGTATGTGCTTCTTCAATTGGTTAACTCCATCAAAAATTGTGTCAGCTTACAAAGGTTTTGAATGGAAATAGTAGTTGTTTCTCCTTAGAAAATTTGACTGCTGCAAACTTTGGAAATTGCATATAAAGCATTTGGCACACTTTAAAAGAAATTATGATATGGCTGTTCTTCGTTGGTAGTGACTTGGGTTTGTCAAATGAGTTGCTTTCTGGATAGAAAATCCGCTACTTAAAAATAATTACTTTGATTACCAGCTGATTTCTTTGGTAGGCTCATCAAGAAAACTTGAGGATCTAGCACAGCAAAGCACTCGTGACTGTATTCTACTGCATGGCATTTTAAATCACGGGGGTTTGAGCTGATCTAGAACTCTCCTGGTTCCTCTAATGTAGGGAGATGTTTTCGCCATTTGATGTGATGGATTTATTCTGCAAGGACAGGCCCAACTAGTTTCAAAAAGATACTGTGGTTGTTGCAGTAATTGGGCTGCAACAACTCCCACATTAGGTCACACAATTTGAAATTAAAAAGAAAAAAAAAAAAAAGAAAATATTTTTTAAAATATTTTATATATACGTATATGTAAATAAAATCATGCCTTAGGTCTGCAGGGGCACTGAGTGGGAAGTAGAGTACCACGGCCAGTCTGCTTTAAAGCATTCCAGCTCTCAGCAGGATGAACAAGAGTCACTGTGTGAAATTTGGCCCAAGAGGTGACTGTTATGCTCAGGGCAGACACGGATAGCAGTGTAGATGTAAGATAAAGTGCCGCTAGAAAGTCCGAATAACCAAAATATTGTCACATTTGGAGAACTGATCTCTCTTGGCTATTCCATAGACTAAATAATTTGATTAAATGGCAGCACAGATGTAGTCCTACTGGTCTTGTTTGTTTTCTCCAAATTGCTAGCAAGTTTCATTTACGATGTTGACATGGAAATAACTATCAAAAACGGTCACTTCATCTCTGAGCCAACAGAGTGCACTCCCATCACCAAGTGATCGTTTTCATTGCATATAATTCCTTTTAAAATTTTAAAATACTCGCTAGCTTCAGCGAAGTATAATATTTACTATGAAAATTAACAGAAAAATAATAAAAATATGGAATAAAGTAAAAAAAAAAGTATTATATTTATTTGGGGGGGCATGGAAGACTTTTAATGCTGATACCTTACTGACAAACAAGAAATATGTTTCTTCTCTTTGATTCCTAAATTGTAATTCTTAGAATAAAGCCGGACGAATACTCGGTATGGCAAGCTGCTAAAAATAAAACTCTCTGAAGGTTTTAGTTCAGTATTAAAAACACTGATTTGATAAAACCAGTGGATTAGATGGGGTCTAATCCTTCACTCCCTGCTTGGGGTCTATTTGGCAAAATTCTTAACTCTGTCAGTTTCTGCAAATCTTTGCAAATTTATTTTTATCCATAATAAATTATTTGCTCTGTTAGTTACCCTAAAAACAGAACAAATTGGGCGATATGGGTGAAAGGATAATAATTTGAGAAATAATGACTGCGGATTTTTAAGAACGAGAAATAAGAGCAACAGCAGCAACAAAACTATGGAAAAGTAACAAGAGATTCATTTCCAAATACTGATAAAAAGTATAATGTCCATAAGCAAACATATGTTTCATTACTAACGTACAAAAGTATTTAGACACCACATATCTTAACCCAGTTTTTATTTTAAAAGTAAGGTTGAAGTTCTTTTTTTTTTTATTTTCGCCTTGGCTGATGCGTATTATTGTAAAGACATTAACTGAAGTGGTGCTAGTTGTTTGCAAAATGGCATTTGGTTCTAAAGCTGGCAACCACAGGCCAGAGCTGTTGATAGTAATTGAAGGAAAAAAATTTACCTCAAGAGAAGAATGATAATTTAAAACACCACCATGTTTTCTTAATATGACAGACTGATTTCCTTATTTTGGAATCAAGGATGAATGCTCAAACAGTTGTAATGTTTTCTAAGACAGGAGGTGTGAGTTTAGATGATCCTTCTTTCTAACTTTAAGGACACTCAGAAAATCATCTTCTACACAGTAGGTAATATATTATCTATGTCTGTTAAATTTATGACAGCATAAAATTCCAACTATTAAATAAACAAATGGTTTGGATCCTGTGCATACTCTGCATTTGTAGTGTACTGTGTAGATACAGAGAAATCTTGGTTAAATTTAATACGTTTTTTTTTCCTGAGAGAAAGGTGACAAAAACTGTGTGATGTTTCATATGACTGATACTATGGAATTAGGTATTTTGAACTTCTAAAATAATCTGGCATTCTGTGTCACGTGGTGAGGGAGATGATAAAGATGGGTGACTCTGCTTAGTCCTAACAATAAAAATTTCTGCTTCAAGTCTGGACTATTTTAGAAAAGCTGAAGATGTTGATATGGTAGAAAAGTAGGTTGACATTTCTGATAATGTGTTATGGGGAGTTAATGTAGCAGCAGGGGTCTAAGAACATTTATATGTCCCATAACCGAGGTTTAAATCCTTAATATTTTAGGGCTGTGTGGATTTTTCAGGACTTAGATTGCACTTTTGAAAGCAATTTCTTAAAGACAAAGAAAATAGTTCCAAATACAAATTTGGAAATTGTTTGATTAGTTTGATGTGGAAAAATGCTCAGTGTAGAAAGAAAAAAAAATTATTTTGACTGATTCTGAGCTCTACACAATTACTATTTTCATTGGTTTAATAAGGGGACTACGGTAGGTCCTAAAAGTCATCTGTGTACCTTTGGCCATAAACGTCAAGGCTCTTTGCCTTGTGTAGACAAGGCATCTCTGAATTTCACGGAAAGTTTTTCACGGTGAATTCGGCTATGTTGCTAGAAAGGCAATCTTCATCTTGCAGGTTTATTCTTTCACTATCAAAGAGATCCCATTTTCTGTTTAATAACAGAGATTAGAGAACCGAATGTAAGCATGCCGGTAGAACTGCAAGCTATTTGAAGCCTTGTTGAGGTGTACTTTGAGAGGTTTGGCTCAATTCAAACATACGAAATACTGAAAGTATACCTAGACATTGAGTTCTATTCAATGTCTTCCCATTATTAGACTTAGTTAAACATAAAGTTTAAACTGTGCAATATAGTTTAGCAACACTTTTTTTCTATCAGCTAGTGTACAGAGGATTCTTTCCTGAATTAACTGCCAGTTCCTGTGCCAGAGACAGAAGGAGCTACACAAAGATACCGAAATGCAAAAGCTGGGAGGACTACTTTTTCAGGAAGACCCATATTATAGTTAAGTAAATGGAAAGAGCAGAAGCTGTCTGGAATTATGTGAAGCATGGGCCAAAGTCTAAATGCTTGAACTTACCACAGGAGACTTGAATGAAATCCTTTTCTTACACTTAGCTAAGAAACAATTCTCATCTTACCTCAAAATTCCTTTGTATCGCTCTTTATTGAAGTATTTCAGCGCTAACATACGTTTAGATTCAACTAGGATAATAATAATAATATCCACGCCCTAGGACATGGCACCATGGTAGCTGATACTGATTCATCCGTCTCTGGGAGCACCAGTTAAAGTAGGGGTCTGTATGGCTATATTTTGTTTTACTGGCATCAACAAGATGAGACTGTTGCCACTTGCCATTAAAGGACACTGCCAGAGCTATATGAACAGTTACCTCGCTTCGTAGTCAACTTAAAGCACATTTTTTCATAGAATATTGCTTTGAAATGAAAGAAAAAGTTTTGATTTCAGAAATGTCAGATGAGAAACGTTTTCTTCCCAGAATTTTTTTCCTGCTGTTACCAAGTCTGACCTCAGCTTGGGAATAGTTGCACAACCCTAAAGCTGAAGCTGCATTTCTATGCAAATAAACCATGAGAAATGTCACCTGGATCAGATGAAGGAGTTAGCCTGGATGGAATTACTGGTGAGGCTAGTTAGGCATAGCTGCTCCCTCCTCCCATTAACTTCTCCAGGCTGGTTCCTTCCCCAGGTGCAGTGCTGCACTTCCCTCTGATTTCTGGATCCCCACATAAATCATTTAGGAGAGGGCAAAGCAATCATCTATGCAGGAAGACGAAGCTTTGCTTTTGTAACACCAGGGTATTGGGAGAAGCTAAAGACTCTCCAGTTTTGAAGCTAAATCAGCACAAGTTTGATTTACCAGGGAAGGAGAACCATCGCTTTCTTGCATCAGGGCTCTGTGTGGCCCAGTCTAGGGGAAAGGTTAGGAGTAGACCTCAAACTTATCATATTTGCTAAGGTAAACAACCTCGACGTATTTGGGAAGATGATGGAAAAAACCTAGTGTGTACATAAAAATAGGCAGGGCCTCTTGTTGTTATAATTATATATTATAATGTTATGGATAGTATATTATAATCGTTGAGGAAACAATATGGTAGTTACGACAGGTTCGAAGTGTATTTTAAACAACAAAAACTACAAGCTCTGTGAGAACACAGCAAAGCATCCATTGCTAAAATATAGACACCAAAAAATGAGTATGTTAATTCAAAGGTGAAAAGTTTGCCTACCTAGTGGTCTGATTGGGAACTTGCCTGTGTATAGCTGTCATGAAATACAATAGATTTCATTGTCCCCTTCTTCTGCTAACTATGTGCATCCTTAGCATTGCAACATCCCAGTATGTAATCTCCTAGCATGATCTAAGTGGCTTTTTTTCCCAAATGAATATTTTCTCTTCTAGATAATATTTGCGTAGGGACATTTGGAAAAAATGTCCTCAACGAAAGAAAAAAAAAATTTTGGTTTGTATGATATTAGTCATAAAAAAAGACTTGACGGTGTCAAAGATACATATTTTATGGAATGCAACCAAAAAGTAAATTAGTAAAAAAGGGAGGCATGCTTCTTCTTTAACGTCTGTGGAAGACTTTGGAAGAGAGCGCTGCTTGTCAGGGACCGGGAATACATGGTGACCAGTAGCTATCATCAGACTTTCTGAGCCCTGAGTAGGACTGCAAGATGCAGGGTTTCTTGCTATTGAGATCTATACATTGATAGGAAACAGTAGAGAAATTAATGACTTGGGAAGCCCGCTTTTGTGTTTGCAACACGTAATGTTATGCATGGAAAGAAATATCGGTGAAAAGACAGTCAGCAAGCAAGAGAGTTATCATAGGATCATAGAATGGTTTGGGTTGGAAGGGACCTTAGAGACCATCTCCTTAGAGACCACCTACTTCCAACCTCCTGCCATGGGCAGGGACACCTCCCACTAGACCAGGCTGCTCAAAGCCCCATCCAACCTGGCCTCGACCGCTTCCAGGGTTTATGAATTCCTGCTTATTTTAATCCCCCGGGATGCAAAACAGTAATGTATTTCTAACTGGGCTCATAAAGAAAAGAAATGGAGTCAGCCTTCATTGTTTTGTTTAATTTATCCTTATTAAACTGTATTTTTTCGCAACCTTACTCCCTGAAATGATAACCATTCATTTTGCCAATACAGATTCCTCAAACTAAGAATTTACTATGGTATAATTATTATTTTTCAAGTTTTATTTGTATATTGTAAAGATCAGCAAGCAGTTTTGCTTCGCATAAGTTTTCTGCTGGAAGATCTTAAGTCTTTTTTTATAGGTTTGTTGGGGTTTTTTGTTAGTTTTCCGAAAGTCTTGCCTCTGAGCATTTTTTAAATACTTTTAGCTATCTAGCATTTTGCCAGCATTTTGCTTTTTTATCTTCCCATTCTAAGGACTATTCACACTCCAATTAGTCTCCATCCTGGAAGAGTAGGGGTTGTTCCTTTCTTAAATTTCTTTATTTCTTGTGGTTTGGTATGGAAGGGAGAAAAGAGCTTTTGGTATTTCCAGGTGCATACTGTAAGATCTTGTAACCCTGGTGGAACCTGGATGTGCCATCCACCGCATCCAGCGATGCACGTAATCATACTTGATCTCTGTCTTGCTCTGGTCCTCTTTGCAGGGTCGTACACCTGGCAGTCTGACTGAACACACACTCTGCTATCGCTGGGCGTCTAAATTGTCATTGCCAGCTTAAAAAACAAACATAGCCTCTCCAAATTAGCCTTTCCAAGATTTCAACAGGGTGAAATTCATATGTATATCTAATATATCCAAAATGACAGGCACCCTCTCATTCATCTTTTATCAACAGCACACAATGCAGCGCGACACGAGGCACACACAGACTGCTCCCGAGGCTCCGTGATACTCATCGTGTAGGGTGACTAAGATTTCAGTTTTAATCAGGTGACTTTACAATAGTAAAAGCACGTACAGCCCGAAGGAACGTGGAGGTTGTGCTTTTATGCATTCGGCAGGGACAGACATACTCATGTCACACGTGCTGCGTACCAATACTTCCCATGCTGCGCATTAAATTGCTGCAAGCTCTGTAGTATTTACTGCAGAATTAGTTTTATTAAAAAAAAAAAAAAAAAAAAAAGGATTCCTTTTCCTACTCTGACTATTCCAAGAGCATCTCAGTGAAACATGTCAGGTAAATTCTTGTGAGCTCCGCTTGCCAGTTTCGCGGCGGCCTTACAGTGTGGAAAACGAGCCCTGTGTGAGAAGCAGCACCTGCTGATCTCCATGCAGGACACAGATTGGGTTCGCCTCTGGACGGGCAGGGGTGTGCTCCTTCTCCGACTCAACCATGGTGCAAGTAACTGATTGTAAGTGCACAGAGCTATGAATGTTTTAGTAGGTCTTTAACTTACAGTGCAATGTTGGGGGAAATGTATGCAGAATTTTGAAACTATTCTCTTCATTGCATTTACAGTATTTTAATGTGCTTCCGGTGGTAATGTGCAAACAGCCCAAAAAAAAGCCCAAACCAGCAGCATCCAAACTACTATTCTCTTCTTGGCTCTTCTGAGAGAGCTATCAACAAATACTGAAAAAATCCTGGAGGTGTCAGCCCTTGAAGCATATTTAAGACAGTTGATCCAGGAAAGTGTCACCGTGCCATCCCAAGTGATTCTTAGTATTTATTTATACCAAGAAAAAGAAAATAGACTCAAACAGCATAACGGATTAGCCAGCCCGACACAGGGCTCCGCAGCATCTTCTTATATGCGAGGCAAGCGTTGCTAATCCACTACCCAGATAACGGAGAAGTAGTAAAGCCACGCTTACGAGGAGGACCACACGCTTCACACAACTATGGAAGCAGGACTGAGTTAGTAGGGAAATGTTGTATCTTCACTTCCAATGACAGTAAAATTAAAGAAGTGTCTCTTTAGTTTTCTAACTCATAAAGTGCTAAACTTACAAGCAAAAATACTTGTGCACTTAATGTCTGCCCCACGAAGCGGTTTTAGAAAAGGCCCTACCCATTTCTGTGTTCAGGTTTCCTGTCTGTCTGTAACATGGAGTAGTGATGCTGATCTCCTTCATGGAACCTATGAAGATTTATACTCAAACAATATTACTAAAGAGTCAGTTATTTTATCTTCATATTATTATTTTTAATGTGTGTATGTCTGTGGCTCTTTCCCCACAGTAAAGGGACAACATTCTGAGAATCATAGAATCATAGAAGTACATCTTAAAATTGAAAAATGAGGTTTCTCAAATGCACAGCTACCAGTAACCACTTGGGCAGCAAACAGTGCAGTCAGACTACCTGAAAATCCACTTCATCTTTTTATTTTTTCTCTTAGAAAAGTTTTTGAGGTAATAAGCCAGCCTGTAATTAGTATCTCTCATTTATTAGGGGGCTGTGATTTCCCCTTAAGCACCTGGTGTTGTTAAATGTTGAAGAGACAGATAACTTGATTAGATATAGTCCAGGACAAAACTTATAGTATAAAAGAAATAAACACCGTTCTCCTTCTGATTAAGGTCTCTGTGTAGGTGCACAAATTGCCTGAATATCCCTTGGATAAGAAAAACACCACAGGGAATTAAAATTCTGCTTACTCTGTAAAGCTGTTTTATTTTCTACAGGAAGAAGACTGTCTTTTATCAAATAAGTGGCTTAAAATTAAGTATGGCATAAAGATTGGCTTCAGTTACAAGTGCCAAAGGCAGTAACCATTTACACTGCAAACAAAATATATTTTTGTAATAAATTATAGGTTGTTTAAAAATAATTTTGAATAAGAGTGGTATTACTTGCGTACATTATACAGCAAAAGTATAATTTTGAGGTCAGTCAAAACAGCTAAAAGCTTTTGTGAATTTGGAGACAACAATCAGAACTACATTAAATAGATTTTTTTATATAAAATCAAATTATAAAGTCAATAGGCCTTAATCCTTTAATCCTTCAACATTCTTGTTTTCCCTTGGACATTCTTGAGTGGGTAATAGTTTGATTTTGGAGATCAAAGGGTTAATTTGCTTTTCAATTGCGGAATGACTCAGAGTTCCCCTTCATTGTTTAAAAAAAAAAAAAATGGTGTGTGGGTGTAAGGTAAGGAAAAAAAGCCAAGAAAATGGATTCACTAATTGGGGTTTTCACCTGCTGTGAGTCTAATTGAATACAGTGCTTTATTTGTAACTCATGGAGAAAGAAGATTATGCAAAGTATGAGAAATTCAGACTGGTTTTAAAATTCTTATTACTTGGCACTATTGTATGGGAAAGAAGACCAACGTGATAATAGCAGCATCAAGCTTCTGTTAAGGCAGACCAGGAAGCTCCAGCAACAGTAAAAATTGAAGGAATGTGTATCGGGGGTGTCAGTACTAGATACTTCTTGAAGGAAAACAAACCATTTTTGGTGCGAAACGGCAGGCTTCTGGCTATGCCGAGTCCCTTTGTATGACACGGGCAGCTGCTCTCTCTTTGTAATAGACCGTGAGGTTCCTCCCAAGCAATATGCTAAACATCCTATTTTAAAGACTTCAAGAGAGCTGTCTCACTTCTTAAAACTTAGCTAAAGATGTGAAAAGATGAGGTTGTTGATGTAACACAATTGGCAGCCTTCGGCCAGTTCGTTTGCCTCAACACTAAGCTATCTGGAACACCAGTTGATCTAATACCAGGTCCACTGAAGTAAATGGAAGATTCTCACAGGGTCTTTCTAATAAGCCTTAACATAGTGATTTATGTTTCCACAAAAATGAATCCTCTTTTCTTTGCGTGTAAATCACAGGTAACTGAAAACTGTGAATTAGACCTTTTAAAACAAATTGAATTGTCTAGAAACTGTGAGAATTTAACATTGAATTCCACTAGGTTTTATGTTTGGGGGGCTGAGGACTTGAAACTTGAGCATCTTACGCTTTTAGTGGTTCTAGAAAAAAACATGAGGGCTTTCCTTGAACTGCTTGTTGAGCTTTTCATAAAGTCAGCTAACCCAGCTACCTGGAGCCTTAAGGGATCCTAGCGCTTAGGATAAAAACTACCAAGTTCAGGGCTTACCAGCATCGTGTGGAACAGGAGAGTGGTCTATGGGATATACCTGTGGTATGGGAACTATGGCTGAGATGAATTTTCCATGCATCTAGCCCTGCATCTTCACAGTGTAAAAATAGGGATGACTTTTGTACATTTGAAAGGCACCCTTTTGTGTGGCTTCTCCAAGAAAGCACAGTCTTGAGGCTTGAAAAACTACTGAGTTGTGTGAAGGACTGGGCTCTGTACGCAGCATTATTTTAATGAATAAAGGATGTAGATGGAAAACTTGCCCGAGAGCAGACTGGCTGCACTGATTTGAAACGCTTGTGACACTAAAAGGAGATTGTTAGCTTTTATTTGTGTACTGAATATTAAGTAGGAATTGATACAAAGAAACGTTGCGACAGTTACTCAGCATGAGCAGAACTATTTCTTCTGCTCTGAAAATTCCGAGGGAGAATCTCGTCCTTCCCAGCGAGGCCAAGGCAAGTCCTTAGAAATGAAATTACCCGATTTCACTCACAGATAAACCACTCAGCATTTTAAGGGCTGAAATTAACAGCTGCCAAACGAAACCCCACGTTCAGGCCTATTTCAAATCCACCCCAGCTTCGGTGCGTATTTTAATTAAATTTTCTTCCCCCGAGCCTGCTGAAGGCGAACTGCTTCGCCAGCCCTCCGAGTGTACCCGTCTGCCCGGGGGAGCGCAAAGAACCCAAACCCCCCCGCCAAAAAAAACCCAAAACCAAACAAAAAAAAAACCCCAAACAACCCCCCCCCCCCCCCCCAAACCATAAACAAACAAAAAAACCGCCAAAAAAAGTCGAGGGAAGCCCCGAGGGCTTCCTCAAACCACCGCCCAAAGAGATGCGACGGGCCCAGGTGAGGGCAGGGGAGGGGGGCGAGGTGCCCTCTCACGCCCCGGGCCGAGGTGATGGAGGGGGGTAAGGGATGCTCGGGGGAGGGAATGGAGGGGGTTCGGGGGGGATGCAGGGGGTTCGGGGGAGGGAATAGGGGGGGTCTTCGGTGCGCTCCCCGCCGAGCCGGCTCCGCCGCCGGGCGGGGGCGGGGCGGGGCGGGGGAGCACCGCCCCCTCCCTCCCTCCCCGCCGTCGGGGCGGCCGCAGCGGCGCTGGGCGGCCGCGCTGATTCTGCCTCAGCCGAGCAGCAGCACCAGCACTAGCACTAGCAGCCGCCGCCATGAGGGAGCAGCTCAAGGGGTGAGGGGGCCGCGGGGAGCGGCAGGTGTCGGCGGGACGGGAACAGGGTCGGGACGGGTCGGGGATGGGGGCGCGGGGGCTCCCCGTAGCGGCCGCGGTCATTCTCCCGCCCGGGGAAGGTGGGGAGCAGCGTGGCTGAGCCCCGGCTGATGGACCGGGGTGGGGTGGGGGGGAGCGGCCGTAGCTTTCATTTATTGCGCCGAAAAGGTGATCTCGCTGCCCGATTTCTTCTGGGAACTCGGAACGGCGCCTAACCCCGCGCCTTTCCCCTCCCGGGCTGGCCGTGTCTGGTTGGAACACGTAGGAGATGGCGGTGGGAGGTGGCGGACACGCGTGGGGCTGACCCGGGCGGGCGCGGGCTGGCAGGGCGAGACCCCGGCATCGGGACGGGGAATCTGTGGCTGCGCCGGCGGTGCGGGGTGCGCCCGGGAGGCGCCGCAAAGGATGGGAATTGGCTCTTTGGCGTTTGTTCCTCGGGTTTTAAGGGAGAGCGCGGTGCGGTAAGACGTTACCTGTATAGCGCGGAGCCTGTCTCAGAACTTGGTTCAGGCGTGAACTTTAATAGAATTCCTCAAAACAAACGTGCTTAGAGATGTATTACTTTTCCCGGTGATTTCATGCTTAGAAATAATCTTTCAAGTGAACAGGCAGAAGAAGCCGGGAGGGGATTCCCTCTGGGCTACCGCATTGTGAGCGCTATATTTCTTGCTGGTACGTTATATTGTCTTTTAATAGCTATTGTAAAACACCTTGCAGGCTGGGACGCCAGCAGCGTCCCCAGTCCTCACCTTAAGCTGAAGTTGGGCTGAGAAGGGTTTTTTGCAGGCGTTAACACCTACAGAGCCGAGGAAACGAGAAACATGGTTCTGTGTGGGATCTTTGACCTTTTAGCACTAAGGAATTGTTTGAGGCCATGGCTGTTTGAGGCTGGATTTGACAAGAGCCTGCAGTGAAATTGCTTTGGCAGAAGTGGAGAGGGTAGGCTTTGAAAAGCAAATAGAGGAGGGGAGGGTAACAGCTGGGGGGGGGGTGGCTCACCAAGCCCTCGCTGCTGAGCAGGAATCTTTGCCCGTGACAGAGCGTACAAAATAAATGTTTAACAGCGAGGGGAGGAAAAAAAGAGTTACTATTCAGTGCTTGGCGGTTGATATTTGCCCTTCTTCTACTATTCATTTCCAGTATCGGCAAGAAACTCTAATATGTATTGGTGCCTGCCGTCAGCAGTCTTGATAAATCTCGCAAAAGCCAATAAAACATGCTAAAGTCAAATTCCCGCTGAAAAGACACTGATCCTTGGCTTAAACAGAAATAATCTCTGCACAGATCAGTAGTCTCTAGATTTACAGATGAAAACACTGGTCCTTTGTAAAGCACAAAGGAGTGCCACCTTTTAACATCACTAATACTTTCCATAGCGGTAACTTGTTTTATCAAAGGAATTAATGAAACACTGTAAAAAGACAACTATTAAGTCATCCTTGCAATCGCTGTCATCTACTGCTGAAAACATTTTTCTTTTAAATGAGCAGTAGTGTCTATTCATACAAACAATTTCGATTGCATTTAGGTTAGTTTAGTACAATCCAAACAACTCCATCATGTTTATTTTGGCTTTTTGACAACAGTCATAAGGTGATGGGGATAACCTTTTATTAATCTTGAAGCCAAAAGGTGAGAGGTATTGTAAATTGTGTTGTTTGAAAATGGATCAGTCCAGTGCTTTGTAAAATACTACTTCAATTTTGGCTCTTTCGTAAGTGTATGTAATTATTTATTTATTGCTATCTGATAGAATTTCTTATTCCATGCACGTTCAGTTTGTGTCGCATTTTCTAGTGAAGGGTGAGGGGAGAGGGGCAGCAGAACTGGCCCTGGTATCACCAATGAAGAGGGATCTAAGAGTTTAAAAAGGACTCTGCAGTTGCGACTTAAAAGTCTAGACTGTGGAGCCGAGCAGTGAAAACACATGAGACTGAATCCTAGATATACGTTTGGGTGGAAAAAAAAAAGGGGGGGGAGGAAAGAAGTGCAATCAAAAACAGTTAAAAGGTTTGTGAATGTTTCAGTGTGGTACATGCAGGAATGTTGGGGGGGGAGGAATTTACAGGAATTTGGGTGAGGGGGAGCATTGCTCTCCATTCCTCCTGCTGCTGGTGTTGCTCGTAAGTAATGTGAAAGGCAGGAAGATAAAATAACACTATTTTGTCCAAACTGGTCAAGTTATAACAAGGGAACTGTAATTCAGCTAGTGTGTCAGTTGGGATATCATCTCTCGACTTCAGGTTTTCAATCCTGTGTGTTATTGGCTCTGCTGACAGCGATGAGAGACAAATCTCTGCTGTTGGCAGGAACAGAGGAATTCACACAGGCATAGTGTGACAGAATTCCCCACATAAAAATTATCCTTGATAATATAATATAATCATCCTTTAATGAAGTGGTCCTGTGGTTCCCAAAGGATGTATTAAATGAAGACTATGCTTTCATCCCACTGAATTATCAGTGTATTTAGCGTGCCAGTCACACCAGTGCCTAGGTGTCACCATTATCCATTGCTGCTCTTCTCCTTTTCAGGCCTGGTTTTAATTTCCTTTCCACCTTTGCAGCTTAAGTCAGGTGAGAAAGAGAAAAATACACCACATGAGCCCACTTATATTTTTCTTTGTTGCAAACTGTTCACGATGTAAAAGCTAGTGATCAATTTAGTTGACCTAAATGTAGAGACAAATTGAGAAATGTATCCTCTGAGCGTGTGCAATATTGCAAAACCACTGGCCGCGTGCATTGATGCCTTTTTGTATTGGTGGTTTGTTGGAAAAGCATCTTGAGTACTTATTTCTGCACAGATTCTTGCCCTGCTTTAGCTGCTGCCAGTCAAGAGGACTTGCGCTACACTTCTCGTGTCTTCCTGACTTGCACAGGCTGTAAAGGGTCTTGTTCACTGGAGTTTGAAACTCTCTGGCGAAGGCTTTACTGCAGATCTATTAAGGATGCTACAGCATTCCCAAGTGTGGCTGAGGCTGCCTGAAACTGCTGAGCTGGCATTTCACTTCAGACGGTGTTCACAATAAGGGCATACACACAAATCCTCCCCCACTGGTCCAACCCCAAAGCTCACAATTAAATGGCCTTTGAAAATGGCAAAGAGGCTTATGAAGAATAGCCTCGATGGAATCTAACCTTTCCTGGAGCTGCCCTTGTGTGTGGAATCGTTGATAACTTTCCGAGCTGAAAACGTTCAGTTGAGAGGCAAACGCCTTTTAACGGGAGCGAAATAGCTGCAGCTTTCTTGTGTTCTGCATGTAAAGTACCAACAAAATCTGCCCTGGCTCGGTACGGGCACTCAACCTCTACAGGAATCACAGTGACCGAAGTGCAGTTGCCGTTAAAACCCTTGCTTTTTCTTGCAAGAGCTGCAGAGGTGGACAGATGGACGGACACTGGGTCTGGTACAGGGTGCGAGGCTGAGTGAGCTCCGCTGAGTTGCCAGTGGTGGCCACAGCAGCCGGGCATGGGTCACTCTGCCCCACAGGTAGTCGCTGCTGGGAAGGTGGCAGGGGCAAGAGGTATGGCTTCTACTGACTTGACTTTTATAGCCTAAAGGAAGGGGGATTTCCTCTTAAGTTGCAACTAAGTTTACAAATAAAGCAAAGGAGGGGAAGTGTACCTGCCCTGCACATTCAGCCTTAGTCACTTGCAGATGAAGTGAATAAAAGCATTCCTTGCAAAACGTGCATCTCCAAGGGGATTAATCTTATACCATGAAAGGAAAGCACACCGAGTAGTGGTTTGGCCTTACTGGTATTAAAAATATCTGAAAACAGTTGGAGTCCAGTGTTTCTTTGGCAATGGAAATTTCATTTACAAGATCTTAGGAAAATCAGTTACGTATTTTCAGGAAGATCAGTAAATGCCACAAGCTTAAACCATACACACTAAATTCACCGATACATGGTTGGTCCTTACCATAAAAAAAAATCAATAAATTACTCATCGGTGTAATGCTGATTAGTGATCAACCATAATATTTTTCCACTTCTAAGATGAAGTTCTTCTATCCAATGCAGGCATGGGATTCCACAATCCTGTATAGATACACCTTTGCCAGATAATTTATGACTTTTAAATATTTCAGTGGGGAATCAGTGGCTTTGAAGGCTACCAGGTTAACAGCTGTGGACTCTGGAGCGTCTGCTTTATCCATAGAGCAACCTGCAGCTGCCAAACTAATTTCACAGAGGAAAATTAGGCAGATTATTTTCAGATGTTTCTCATAACTGTGTGCGTAAGTTCTTTTTCTCATTTTTGCTACATGATTTGGCATACAGACCATGGTAGAGTTGCTATTCGAATATCCCGACTTTTGGGGCTACCTGCCCGTGAGGAAGCAAGCCAGGGTGGCCAGGCTCATGCCTGGGCAACTACTGATCTGGGACTTACATTGGGTGGGAACAAGCTGTGGTCCCACGTCTGTGGGTTTGAATGTTTGTTTATTTGGGTCTGCAATCCATTCACTTAAATTGTGACATCTCTGGCTACAGGGTGTTTCTGCGATGGGTGCGCTCCCTTCCTCTTTTCCTTTGGGTTGCCGTTGTATAAGCTTTTGGTAGCCAAGATTTTAGGGACTCAATGTGTAAATGAAACCATTTCTGGTTTTCTTCAAAAATGCGCTTTATACCTGGGTATGGTAAAAGCTGCTGGTGCTACATTCTCTCTGCAGAACCTGCCCGTACCAAGCGTGGTAGGAAGTTCAGGAGCTCGGGTGCAGGTGGCTTGGATCCGCACATTTTCACTTGAAGCTACCCAGTCATAGAATCATAGAATTGTTAGGGTTGGAAGGGACCTTAAAGATCATCTAATTCCAGCCCCCCTGCCGTGGGCAGGGACATCTCCCACTAGATCAGGTTGCTCAGAGCCCTGTCCAGCCTGGCCTTAAAAACTTTCAGGGATGGGGCATCCACCACCTCTCTGGGTAACCCGTTCCAGTGCCTCACCACCCTCATGGTGAAGATCTTCTTCTTAACATCCAGTCTGAATCGTCCCATCTCTGGTTTTAATCCATTGCCTCTGGACCTACCATTACCTGACATCCTAAAAAGTCCCTCACCATCTTTCTTGTAGACCCCCTTAAGATACTGGTAGGCCACTATAAGGTCTCCCCAGAGCCTTCTTTTCTCCAGACTGAACAACCCCAACTCTCTTAGTCTCTGCATTTCAAAAACCAGCCCAGGCTCAGATTTCTGAATGCGACTGCAACCACCTCCCTTAGCACGACTCATTTTTTACCAGAGCAAAGAACAAGACTGCCTTTGCTCATCTCGTGTCCTCCTCCCTCTTTCGCTGCCTTCAGCCACCGCAGGAATTAGGAAGGGGAGGGGATGCTGAGGCTGATGAGACAGGGCTTGTTTAAAAGCCTGCACTCAACTAGGGCAGAGCTATGGCAGCATTTTTTCCTTATGCTTAGTGCATGTCATCCCATTCATTCTTTCTTGCAGTTACAGAGCGAAATCTGGAAATATTATATGTAGTAAGCTACTGATTATATAGAGGTTACTGGGCCAGTAAAGTATTCACATGGATCAAATCAATAGCCTGTCTTTTAAGACCAAAATTAAATCATACTAAGAAAACATGGCATGATTTTCTTTTTCCCTTGGGTAGGGGTGGTGTTGAAGCGATTAATTGAAATTTTACCCCTTCTTAGCCTATAAAGGGTAAAGCTGTACTTGGGAGCATCACTGCCTCGAAAAGAGAACTCAAGGACTGTTTGTTCTCTAAAACAACCTCGCCGTATCAGTCTCCCGGCACACAGTTGGGTTGTACAGGTGCATTCAACCCCCTGGCTGGGCTGTGGTTTTAGTCTCTTGGAGCTGGGAGGTGTGTGTTCCAGGAGCCCCACAGCACCTGGGGATCAGGTCCTGCGCTCCTGCGTATTTTCTCCTGGATGATGCGTGTGTGTGTGTGTTGGAACCAGGACGTCTGCTTTTTAAGTACAGAAATTGCAAATGTGATTGCTCGGAACTGTGCACTATGTATGCGTTCCAGAATTTATTTTTTTATGAATGCTCATGGTCCTCTTTTAGTGTATTCTGTATGAACAGGACTTTATTTGATACAGGACAGATAAGGAAAATTTTCTTTCAAGTTTTCTAGGTTAGTGGAAACATGATCATGTTAGCTGATCGTGCAGTCATTAAAAAAAATAAATCATAAGATGGGTAACCTTAGGGAGACAGGAGTTGCTACTACTCCCGCTAACACTTTATTGTGTTGGCTTTCTCACACTGTGTATCTGTTGGCAACATGTTGTGTTGCAAAGCCGAAGACGGCCAGCCTCAATGCAGAGAGCGTCCAATTTACATTCTAGTCATACTGCAGCGTTTCATAACCCCGCTTTAGCTTTTCCCTGGCTTCCAAATAGCTCTGCTGCCTGACACTGCACAGGGACCTCCAGGGCAAAGGGAAAGGGCCTGGGAGTCCCGGGGAAGAAGAGGAGCAGCGATAGTCTTTGCTAGCAGAGAGCAGCAATGGAGGGGGGGGGTGTGTGTGTGTCAGTGGGCTGTTGCATGGGGGGGTTAGTGCAGATGTTTGGACCAAAAGGAAGGATGGCAGCCACCGCGTTGAGTAGCTCTTACCTACCGCTTGGGGAAGGGTGGGAAGGGCGCATAGGGGAAAGCAGGTCACAAACACCATGGATCTCTGTATCTGGTCAAAATTTCCATAAAGATTCAAGTACTAAACCCTTTTAAACATCTCGCCTCCAGTTTGGAGGAACTGGAGAGTAATCTGTACAAAACAAGTGTTTAAGAATTGGTCGGCGTGCTTACAGATTCCTCAAAACATTATGGCATATCTGAATTCTTGCTGTCTTTTTAAGATTAGCACTGTTTTTAATTTTGTTTCTTGAGCCCGTGCCTAAATAAAGCCCTCTGAGTTTAACATTTCATGTTGAAAGAAGATGTGCCTGCCGCTGCTGAGCCCCCCCTGCCAGAGCAGCTTAGGCTGTGGCTGGTGGGTCTGGCACCGCGCTCTGGTGCCCAACCTGGAGCACTTGCTGTGCCACCGAGAGAGCAATTCTACTTAACTAACTTTCACGTTTTGTATCGTAGCCATGAGACGCAAACGACCTGCTGGGATCATCCCAAGATGACTGAGCTTTACCAGTCTTTAGGTAAGACACCTCTACCAGTTGTTTGTTGTTTGGTTGTGTTTTTTTTTTTTGCCCAAAACAATGAATTTTCAAGGCAAGGATTTCCAGAAGTAGTAAAAACCAAAATGAAGTGGAAGCGAGAGGCAAGGCTTTTATCAAGGTTAAAATTTTCTGCAAGGGAAATATGCAAGGCAGAATAACGCATTTCAAACATGCAGTGGGAGAAATAATATTTCAATTAGCACATTTGGAATGTGCACTAGCTTTACGAAGTAATTTGAGTGCATTGTTGCAAACTCTTGCTGAAAGACTGGGACAGAAATGGTAAAAAAATCCTGAATCTTTTCACTGTCTAATCTACTTTACAAAAGGCAGATGAAAAAATCAAACCAAGCTGCTGTTAATGTTGACTTTTGGATGGTAGGAAGCCAATTGAAGCAATTTGCCAAACTGCGTTACCACTGCTTTATTTTTAAAGCACTTTCAATACTTGGAAGGCATGGCAGCTGTCATGATGTCATTTTGAATACCCAAATTGCATGCTTATTATGACTTCAGATGTGTCTCTCTGGTGGAGATTTTTTTTTTTTTATTTTTTAGCAGCTTTGGATTTTATTAACAGAAGCACATCTATAAGATAAAATAGGTTAATCCATGCTCTAGTAGAGGCTGCTTGGCAGACCATTTAATAGCTAACGCTTTGCTTTTAATGGTTCTGTTAATAAATAATGGAGGGTATAATAAAAATTAAGCTATTTCTCTGAAAGAAGTATCAGTGAATATGCTGCATTCATAAAGGAGGTTACGTCTGTACAGCACATGTACATAAACCAGCTTTAAACGAGCCAGCTTGAGCACTAGGGCAGTCAAATCTAGCATTCAGTGCAGGCTTATTTACCATGGTGAAAAATAGCTTAAATTATCTCCTGCTAAACTCTAGTTTAGCTGCTGCAAACAGTCTAATTATGCCAGCATAATCTATTTCAAGCTAACTCAGGTATCTCTATGGTGCTCTGCAGTTAAGGGCATACCAAAAATATTTTAGAAAAAGTGATATGATAAAATGGAATGAGACAGTGTGAAGATTTTTTTTCCTTATAGTATTAGCACTGTGGCGGCAATTTGTTTAAAAATTAACTAGAATACAGCTCTGTATGCCAAAAAGGGATATAAAATGTCTAAGTTCAGGCTAACGAAATGCAAAAGCAGACAAGTATTGACTTGCCATTTAATTATAATGTATTGCCCTGTTTGTCTCCTTTATATTTTTGCTCTTAAAGTGAGTGGTTTAAAAGATTCAGGACAAATAGTAATTGCACATGCAGACATCCATTTAATACAGGTAGATCTTCAAACAGTTGCCTGTTGGTTGAACCGCACTCTGACTCCACAGCCTTCTTTGATCCAGAGGTTGCATGATATTTCTGATACTGTTGGTCAGACCTAAAGTCCTGCGGCAACTCCTTTTCTTCTGGTATTTCCCCGTGTCAGCTACAGCACTCTTGAATATCAAGAAGTGGAAGGGTAGCTATATTTAAGGGAGAAGAGTGTCCTGATGGGTTCAGGTCAACGGTTCAAGAGATGTGTGACTGCTGAAGTCAGTTTGCATTTAGTTTCACTGAGTTTTATCACTATGAGCATCACCCAAATGTCAAGAGTTTAACATAGCCATATTTCTTACTGCATAAAGAGGGAACATGTTTAGGCAGATTTTGTTTCTTTTTCTCATAAAAGCCTGCTGGTTTTGTTTTGAGGAGAAAGGAATGTCCAAAGGACAGTCCTCTTTCTGGCTAGCCTTATTTCTTTTGGGGTTGAGACCAAGTGCTCATTAACATGGAAGTGATGCTGATTTTTAGCAAAGGATGTATAATGTGTATTTTTATTAGTAAGCTTAGTTGTTCATGTATGTGTACAAAACAGATTAGACAAGGTGATTCTTTGGGCACTGCCACATGGGGTAAAGCTTTGATAAAAGTGCTACTGAATAACCTACCAATTTTTTATTATTTTATTTTTGAACTGTGTGTATTCATCATTGCCTAACTCTTATACAAATTGCATAATACAAGCATAACCCGTTTAGTCTTGAGCAGAACCCTTGATGTATTTTCAGTGCTTTGCTTTGCCTCAGGTCAAAACGGTAATAATGGGATGTTTGAAGTCTTTTCAGACTGTTCAGTAATATTTTATCTGAGAAGATACTACTAGTAAAGTTGATTTTGTATTGCATACTCATTAAATCCTATTATTTTTACCCGACATTAGGATCCAAATTTTGCTTCTCATTCATATGAAGAAGCAAGTAAAGAGCTTAGTGCGTATGCATTTTAAAAATCTGGTAGAAAACGTGAATTCTGCAATCCGGGTAAATGTGAAAAATGACACCAAGCACATCAATGCTGTCATTTCCATTTTCCAACTCCTACACCTAGCCTGTAGGGAATAATTGTGCTATGTGATGTAGCTCTCTATATGTGCCAGTATATGATAATTTTATAGGGGATCCTTATGTCTAATTTAAATTCTTGCAAATTACTGAAAGCTTGATTTTTATTTTTTTTTAAGTGAATGAGGAAGGTGCAGCCTGGCACAAGGTAATGTTCTTCATCTGCCTATGTCTTTGAGACACAAGAGACTCCTCTGTAAGAAAAAGGAGTGATAATGGTTTTATTCTTCACGTATCCAATTCACATACCTACAAATTACTGCATTACATTTTGCTACAATAGATGAATTCCAAGTTTCAAACTTATTTGCTCAGCTTTTGGTCTTTAGAGGTTTGGGTGTTTATAAAAATGAAGCTAAATTACCTGGGAGCATTATTTGGTACTAATAAAAGAAGGTAGGAACATGCTGCATACAGTTTTGTACCTGATCAGATTGTCAGTCTGGGAAGTCCCGTATCCTGTCTTCAATAGGGACTGCATCAGAGAAAGCAGAAAGAACCCATAGGAAGAAATTACAAAATAACCTGCCCGCGAAGGAAGTATTCTCAAATTCTCTTTGAGCTCATATGCTGAAACATGGCTGTTTATAAAGATACTAGTAATAACTACAATATTTGATTCAAAATTTAATATGTGTGTCAAAAACTTGTAACTGGCTGTGTTTTTAACAGCAGCTTTTCCTTTTAGGATATTAAAATGCATGTTGTTGACTGCTCTTCTTTGTTAATTAAACAACATAGCATTTTATCAGTTTTAATGAAGCATCTAGTCCTGACTCAAGTTGGGCAATTTTCACTCCTCGCTTAATGTTATGGCTACTTAAAGTTACATAATAAACCATCAATATTAAATGCCTTAATTGTTGTTCAATGGTCAAGTCAAAGTGGCAACAGGTAGTTGCAATGATGACCTTAGGTGTGTCATTAGTGTATCTAGTAGATGTTGGTATGGATTAATTAAGTAGAAATTATACAAATTAAGAACACAGAATAAAAAATAAATGCTGAAATAGGAAAGGTAGTAAAAATCGATGATGTGTGAGTCTCAAAGGTTCAGAGGCTGACAGACATCCCTGGTTTGTATTAACACCGTTATGAGCCGCTCTCACGTTCTTCTGACTTCCCTCTGAAAGTCTTCAAAGTACCAAGAACCGCTCCAGCTGCTTTTCTTTCCAAAAGCAGTTCCCCTGCAGCAGATCTGCTTTTTTTTACGCTGTTCTTTTACAGCCCCCTTACAAATTTTCTCATCCTTCATGATGTCTCCAGGGCATCACTGAAATGAGAGTTTATGTTACTGCGTTGTCCTGAAGAGTTCAAGGACCTTTGGGTGAGGGGAGAGATGGGAAGACCAGGAATCAAAGTAGTCTAAGATTGCTTATTTTTTTTTCAGATTATCTTGTGAGAGTAAACATTTAATTGCAGGCAGTTTAGCTCAGAATGATGGTATTTTGCCTTTAAGCTGAAAATGAATCTAACCTTTGCAGTGATGGCCCAGGAGAACTTGGGCTGCTGTGCCATACTGTTAGTGTCCCTCTCTTCCAGCCTTCCCATGGAATGTCAGTACGAGTCTCCTCAAGGTGCATTAGTGTCACTGTGAACAGTAATTGCAGTAGCAGGATGCAGTCAGAAACATTGGCGTGTGCATCTGTTTATCTCTCCAAATTCACCAAGGCAAGACAAGAGGGTGAAAAACATTGTCACCCTTGCAGACTGCAGTGCGCTGTTGACAGCTCTCCATTTAATTTGGGGGGGGGGGTGTGCAGTGCTCTGTGGAATACATGGAAGAAATGCCGGAGTTGCTTAACACAAGGTAGGAGAATGCCAGAAGCCTCTCAGCCTCCACCAGGGCTTTTGGCAGCAGCTGCCATGTTCCTCTTACGACTGGCTGCTCTTGTGTGGCAATGTGAGCTTCCGACTCTGAATGACCAAGGTGGATAAACTTTTTTGATTTGTGTATTTTATAGAATGATAGAATGGTTTGAGTTGGAAGGGACCTTAAAGATCATCTAATTCCAACCCCCCTGCCATGGGCAGGGACACCTCCCACTAGACCAGGCTGCTCAAAGCCCCATCCAGCCTGGCTTTGAACACTTCCAGGGATGGGGCATCCACAGCTTCTCTGGGCAACCTGTTCCAGTGCCCAGAGATTTTGATTGCCCTTCTTAAATGCTGCCTGAAGAGGCTAAACTGCCTGTCTCTGCCATAATAGTTTTTATTACAAACTACTAAACCATGTATTTATTATGAGGTTTTATTCATATTCAACTAAATGTTTTCTGTGTTTGTACTAGTAAGACATGCCTATTGCACACATCAATCATTTGATTTCTACTGAAATCCAGTGTAATGATACCTATGGTTTTTCTTTAAAGATTGCTTATTCACTGACATCCTTTTCAAGCTGACTACAATCTGAATAATAAAACTCCTCTTTTCAGAAAATAGGATTGGTTGTGTTCTGTCAGCCTTCCATAGTAGTCAGACCTGGAGTAGGTCATTTTTGTAACAGTATGTGATTGCATTCTGTGTAGGCATACACCTAATAGACTTAACTGTGGCAGAGAAGTAGAAGTTAGGTGGTAGAAGTTAACCTTGTGTCCCTTGAAAATGAAACCATAGGCGTATTAGCAGTGAAGGAGGGTATTGCGGAGAAAGCAAAATAATGTTCTGTTATGGAATAGGTGACCAGTATGGGAACATTTTGCACAAGAGTATTGCAGTCCTGGTTTGCAAATGGACACCTTTCATTAATATTTTTGAAGTTGTTTTTTTGCTATTTATTCATTTTCGGTTTTTCCATTATAACTACTTCTGATCTAGCGTACATGATGGGTTTCTGACCTTTCTGACTGCAAACTCTACTTGCATCCAGACCCCATGATGGGGTATCACCCAGGCGTACATCATATCCTTTCTTACACTTTTGGGTTTGCAGGCTGAAGAAAAGCCATTATGTGCTAAGACTAAATTCCTAAAGGTCGTGTCAATTGGTCTGGTTATTGGGATGCTGGCACATGCTATGGTGCATCCATCCACTTGGTCTAGATGCAATCATCAGTAGGATTTTGGTGCCCTGGGTACCTCCCACTCATAATTTGCTGAAACAGTATCAGCTTTTTTTACTCAGTGGTACAGGTCTGGTACAGCGTGCCCTGTTGTTTCATGGAGACTGGTTAAGCTGTATGTCTGTGTGTGTATTAACACTGTTTACTGTTATTTATTCTCAAAGCAATGTAGATGATAGTGTTAATTATTGTTATAATAAAAGAGTCAATAGCTGAGACTCAACCGATGTTAAGCAGTGTTACTTGATTAATTTATCTCCTTTGTGCATTTGTCTCATTTGCATTTTTAAATTACAATTCCTAAAGAGGTGATATATGTCACTGTAGGGCATCATTAAAAGATTTATATATGGGGTTTGGGCAGCAGGAATAAACCCCGTATTCTTATCAGCTGGTCAGGGAATCACAGTGGTATTGAATCGATGTGAGATGAAGCTTCTTGAGAAGTCAAGAGTGCCATTAATGTCTGATGAAACATGAAAGCTTAGTGGCTGGTAGTGGAATTATGGTCCATTCAGGACTGTACAGTAAACAGTTTTTAACCTCTGTTAGATAGGCACTGTCAGAGACAACAGGGACATGAAATTCCCAAAATAGTTTATCCACTGCAGGCAGTGTATTTATGAGCAGCTATATGAACGTGCCACAGGCTATGGTTGAGTAAGTATTTCAGGTTTGGAGGTATATCACTGTAGGTTCACCTTTTTTCCTGTGCAAATAAGTGAGAGTAAAAAAAAAAACAAACCCAAACAAAACCAAACTAAAACAACAAGCAACCCTCAAAACTCCATAAATCCTATATCCTATTAAGTGAAGATGAGAATTTGACCTGATGACATCTAATATCTGTCAAAGAATTTAGTTACTAACTTTCCAAGTTTTACTCTTGGAGATAGTTATCACCTGAAGCATGTAACTTGATCTTTTCAGTATGATGGTGTCCAGGCAGTGAGAAAATTATTGTCCATAAAATGAAGTGTAGTGGCTGTGTTTTTCCCTTACTAATTAAAAAACAATTGTAATATTCATAGAATCATAGTCTAGGTTGGAATGGACCTTTAAGATCACAATAATACAAACAAGTAACCCTCTTTGAAGTAAAAAACAAGGTGGTTTCCAGGTAGAAAGGCCTTCCTGAGATGCCTTCAGTTTGCATTGTGTGTGTGAGAGACAAATTGCATGAACAACCTTTGACAGGAGGTAGTGTGTCCCGTCCCAGAGCTTTTAAACACTCATTGAGATTAGTCTGCTGTAGAGGACAGTGCGCTATCAGATGAAACATCCCAGTCATTCAGCGCTCTTAGCAGCTGGGGCAGCTGCAGAGTGGTTAGTCTGTTCTAAGAACCACCATGGAAAGCTCTTCAGTTATAACACCTCACTTAAAACCTGTTGTCGGTGTTATAGATGTGACTATTTCAGAATAAAAATAAATATTCCTCCATGCTGGATGCTATACTTCTTGTTAAATATGTTCTTTTTTTGAAAACTTTGTTTGTCTTTGATTTTTTTTTTTTTTTATTGCTTTTAGTTGCTTACCAACTTATTTTGTGCAGTAAGGCTCAAGCATACGAGGATCTGGTTTTCCTCTTAAAATAATACTCATCCCAATGTAAAATCTGGAATTTAGCATGGGAGGATTTAAGAAAAATTAATCTACAACATCAGGTGGTTCAAATTTTTTTGAGACAAATTACTTACCTCCTCAGAAGTCAGTGGGGTTTTTTTAACCTGGCTGTCCACTGTCAAAAGGATGTGTTATGTGTAGCTACTGCTGTTTCTACGATACTGTAGAATACAATACCACATTGGAAAACGTGTTGATGAGGCTGTCTTAGCTCTTTTGAGGAAGAACATAGCCCTTATGTTTTGTGATTTCTCACAACATGCAGAATTATGGAGAAAAGGTTAGGACTTAATTTTCTGATCATCTTTCCATAATATTTCTGATTTGAGTTCTTCCTTTGAGCAGGCTGGAGTCCTCTTCGTTAAAGCTGCATGTGTAACAACAGCACTAGTTCTTGTTCAATGTTACTCATATTAATATGAATGAACATAAGAATATGAGCATGAACATCTTTATATGTTGGAGGCACATGATGGATGTGGAGGAGATCACTTTTCTAGAAAACCTGCTTCCTACCACATTATTTGCCCTGAAGCAAAGGGAGGCACTTGTCTTGTCATGTCTATAATGAAAAGAAGAAAGCAGCGAAAGGAGATTTCCTGATTTCTGAGAGTAACTGATGCTTTAGCACTCAGAACTCCTTTCACCACGATGGTGGGAGGGCTGCAGGAGAAGCTTAGGAAGGTCATGGAGAGATCTTACTGTTGTGTTGGTGGGAATTGTTCATTGTTGCCAAGGCATTCGCTGTAAGCACCTGACCCATCTTACAGGTCTCCTGTAACACAATGTTAAATTTTCTCCCCTAGAAAGATTTATATCCCCTTGAACAGAGCAGTTGTTCATGGCTGAGTGATGGGAGAACAATGATTTCTATTTGCTCTGGGATGTAACTATGAGTGTCACCAAATACTCCCGTGTGATCTTTTCCTCAGTCTGTTCTGTTCCAGGGGCCAGGTGACCTCTTCACTACATTGTTGTTTCAGACCACAGATTATGTTCTTGAGCATTTACACTTTCTGATCACAGCTTGGAAGTTACCTTCTGAACGAGGACTGGGAGTATCATTAAACAACTTGCAAAAGTCTTATATACTCCAAAGGCTTTTCAGCCCTCTGACCACCTCGTTTGGATGATGAGATGGTGAATAATTTCAAGGAATGGGAGGAAAGGGCTGGAGAAAAGATTACATGGTATTCTGAGCTCTCTGACCTCTTCAGAGATGATAAAAGCTTTGGAGTCAAGGCTTAGTGGGCCCTGACTCTTTTAGTGGGCTGTTTGGGAGTGGAGAAAGCATCAGATATTTTCCTCAGGACCCAAGAAGGGGGGGGGGGGGAACCCCACAGGGAAGAAGGAACTAGTGGTGTTTCCATAGGAGGGTTGCTGCTGCTTGAGCCACCTTCCTTCCTCCTCCACACGTTCCCAGCAGCGGCAGCTGGCTTGCGGCCAGGCAGTGCCGTCTGCTGCCTCGCTCAAAGTCTCCTCCCTTGCTGTTCGTGGTGATGTTACCTCCAACGCTCCCGAGCCCAGTGACCGCATCTCATTCCCTGACAATCTTATGTTCCACGGTTCATTTAAATAGGGTCATATGCCAGCAAGGGAAATATTTTAAACCCCATTAGGAGCAGACTGGGCCCCCCCAGTTGCTCCACAGAGCAACATGTTCTTTGTAGCAGTAGCTCTGGGGGAGGAAAGACACCACTGACAGTTTCATAGGAGTAGGTGGGGGGAAAAGCTAAATCATTAAGATCCAGCAACCTCAAATGACCGTCACCACCTGGTAAGAGGGCCGTCCATCAGGAGCATGGAAGTGGTGGTGTAACAAAGACAGGAGGTGAGCAGTTGACACGGGGACAGTAAGTGGGCATGGGCTACTACTGATAACAGCCACGAAGGTGGGAAGGAGAAGCATGGGATGGCTACACTTAGCCTCATCACGTAGAGCCAAAAGCAGACATTGCTGATGCTTTCCCAACACCTGAGGTGAGGGCTCCGAAACGAGCTCCTGACATTGCTTGTTGATCATTTACAGCAGATGCTTCTTGGCAGCACAGACGTTAAGGATGATAACAAAATCAGTATGTATTACATATACAGGAAAATAGGTGTAAGCTACAGCACTTTCAGGATTAAATGTCTTCATGGGTTGTACTTTCTGCCTTGATCAAGGCCTGAAATATGCATATATATTTACTAATATTTCTTAAAATGTGAATAATAAGTAGAGAAGCTTTTTTTCAGAATACTCAGGGGAAGTTTAGGGAAGACTGCTTCATTTTATCAAAAGCTAGCCGTAATCTAATATATATTATTTTCCAGAATACGAGTGCAGATTTACAACAAGAGTACAAAATGTAACTGAAATTGCAGTGTGTTTGTGAGAGACTGCTTTATTAATTTCCCTTCAAGACAAATTAAGTCACTTCATTTAAATTGCTCACTGTATTCCCTGCCACGTTAAGGCTTCTGAACCTGTCAGGATGATTGTGAGAGTGGGAGCTGGCAGAAGCAATACACAGGAGAACTGCCCATTAAAAAGGTGCATGGAACTGTGTAAAGGAAAAGAAATGATACACAAAGCTGAAACTTCTCCTTCCGCTGTAAGACATGTTTTAGAAATGTTCCACAGCTTTTAATAAGGTATACAAAATTACTGCATTAGTCTCAAATTAGTCTTTCAGAACAGATTAATTAAAAGCAATGGAATCGAGACTATATTCCCTCTGCTACCTACGCCTGTACAGCATTGTAAGTGATGCTGGGATAGTCGTACCCAAGCTACCACATTGCGAACAGCTTTATAGCGCCTCGGCGCCTATGCCAGCAAGGAACTGTTTTGGTTTTGCCCTGTTTTTCATCATATTATTTCTCTAAGAGTCTGCCAGGCTTAGAGGCAGCTTATTGGGCTAAATGGACCTTTATTCTGAGCCAGTACGTTTTTTTAATGTTATTTTTGTATTTACACAGTAGTTTACATTTTCCAAACGCATTCCCATCGTTAACTCCTTAAGCCCCTGTGGGTTTCATGAGGAAATTAAATGCGTTCATCAGTGTTGCCGGGTGCTGAAACTGGCTGGCACAGACAGTTCGCTTCTGTGCTAGAAAACCCTTAAATTACAAGATGCCAACCGCTCTGTTGGGAAAGGTCCCTAGGCGGTTCAAATGCCCAGGAGTGTCTGTGCCCAGGAGTTAGTTGGGTAGGTGACAGGGCCAGGAGCGTGCCAGCAGTGGTGTGGTTTTTCAGCGGTGGGGGTGACGGGAGCGTGCCCCCCCCCGCCACTCCTGAGTTCCCCAGGCCCCGCAGCATCCCTGGGAAGAGCTGGCAGTGCCACTTAGGAAACAGCGTCTGTTCATCGACTTGCCCTTGTCGATTTGCGTGCTCGCTTCTGCATCCCGAGTTCGATTCTGAACAGCGCAAGCGGTGGTGTGTTTGCACCGCAGTCTTGGTATGCCAGGTCTAGTTGTAAATTACGAGTTAGCTGATGTACTGGTACTGATGGCAGGAATTCAGACACAGCAGTTTCTACCTCACTTTCAGTGAATTTTATGTTCATTCTCGTAAATGGGGTTTGGCCAAGGCCACCCTCAGCAAAGCCAGGGACAAGATTAGAATAAGGCCATCTTCCTCATTCTGGTTTCACCACAGAGAAAAGGTGCAAATGCAGTTTGCTGGCCAGATTTGGTCCAAGACAACCCCTCCTTTATTTTCAGTTTTAGAATACAGATGAGTTGCTGTGCCTTGCTGTGGAGATAAGCAGAATTCGGTGCGGGATAACGTTCAAGTAGCCGATACTGAGCCTCCTGAGGGCCGAGGGGCTTATAGAAGTTCTGGTGTGGTGTGACTGGTTTGGTGTGTGGCCCACCTCGTCCCTGCAGCGTTACAGGAGGTTTTTGCAAGCTGTGGTTAAACTATTCAGTGGGGACTTGTGCTGATGTCCTTATTTTGTTAACCACATGAGAAGGCTCCAGCAAAAATCGTGCCGCACCGTGTGTTCCGTGCTGGGTCCCATTCCCCACTGTGCTGCCACAGCCCACCAGCTCCCCGCCGGTTCGGAGGTGGGAACCTGGGAACTCACCTGGCTGGGTGAGCTGGCTTCTCACCAGGAAGGCTCTACATCTCGGGGCATGGCTGGGATCTGCTTGGATGGAAAGCACAAAAGTGTCATTGTTGTTTTCCGAAAGTTTTTTTCAGCAGTAGCTGGGAGTCGCCGCCTTTTCCCTGGGCAGAGCTCTTCTCTGCATCGGGCAGACAAGGAGGAGTTTCAGGTTCTTATCTCTCTCTCAGTGCCTGCGGTGTGAAAGGCTGCCGTGTTTTCAGACAACACTACTGCAGTCACTGATGTTGTCCTTTCAAGGGCTCTTAAGTTCAGTGCCTTTGAAGGAAAGGAAGTAACACTTCAGGACTTACTCTCTTTCTTTTGGATGATTATTTATGAAGATTTGAGGGCTTTTGCTTAGTGAAGTAGAGTTTCTAATGTACTTTTTTTGTTTTCCCTCTGTTCTTTTCACTGATGACTATAGTCTAGTTCAGCTTAACAGTGTCTTTGTGAGTCTGGTTGTTTCTAAGGTGCAAAGCTGGTCACTTATTTTACTATTTCCCCTCTACAGCTGACCTGAACAACGTCAGGTTCTCTGCGTACAGGACTGCCATGAAACTCCGCAGGCTGCAGAAAGCCCTCTGCCGTAAGTATGTGCCTGTGCCTCGCCTGCTGCCGGGAGGACTTTATGACAACGCACAACTTTATTCACAACCTTCAGAAGCAGAAAAACACCACCACACGTACCCCCAGCTCTGCCCGGTGCATGGAATCCTCTCACCCGAAGGGTCTTCTGCTGCCACCAGTTTGCACATTCCTTATAAAACCAAAGTGCTGAGTGGTCTGCAGATCTGTCCCTTGCAAGACAGAGCGGTGGATCAGAAACAAAACTAACATCTCCTACGTATTTCTTATCTTTACACTCCTTAGCTGGGTATCTTCCCTGTGCTCATTACTGGAGCCATGTCCTGTGTCAGCCACAGCTCTACATCTCAACGCCAAAGAAACAGGGATTGTAGTGGATTGGGAATGGTGTGAGTTCGGCTGAAATAATCGCTCCAGAGCTGGAGTTGTTAATGGCTTGTTAAGTTGAAGCTTGAACCCGGAGGGGCTGTTGCCTTTAAATGAGATCATCGCAGTAAACATTTAGCTTGGTTTTTCCCCAGCTTTTGGTTATGTTCAGAAGTCTCTCATCAGCCATACATTTGTGGTGTGCGTGTTCTAACATTTTAATTCTGTCAACTGGTGTATGGTGTTCTACTTGTCACTAGAGTTATGTTTCTTTTTCAGCTTATTGTAACCTGATAGCTAAATAATTTGCTTGTAGTTTTCTTGGTAGGCTAATCAGTTGCCAAAGCAAGCAGTCTATTAGGTGGTACAGTTTAGGAGGTTATTAAAATATTTTAACATTCACCATTCGGCATTTAATTACAGGGTTAAGTTTCTGACACAGTTGCAAATGTCTCAACTGTTGATTTACCTCAAGTTTGGATTTGTGCTCACATGCTTTCTGGAACTGTGTCAAACCTCGATATTTTTGAGCATGTTTACTTTTAGGCTTATAAGCATGGGTGAATTCTACTAGTGAACAGACTTAATTTCTGAATGTATGAAAAAATAGAAATGAAAAAAAACCAACCAGTAAGTGACAATTCTTGTAACACAATGAAAGGTTTCAACATGAATGCGGTGACAATGAATTTTGATGATCAGAAATACAAGCATCTTTCCATGGTGCAGCACTCCTGCCACGTTCATTGTGGAAAGGTAAAGAAATTGGAGTGATACGCAGTGACAGGTATTGACAATCAGTGCAGCACTGACGGAGGGGAATAAAATATTTGGAATTACAAGTTTCTCTGGCAGGCAGTGCACAAGTGTAACTTGTAACAGGCTTTTATGGCTGAAAGTGCAAAACTTTGTGTGCTATTTTATCTGATTCCTACCACTAAATAATTCCAAGTCATCTTGGACTTTACAGTGTGGAATTGTAGTTGTGTGCTGAAGTCAGTTCATCTCTCGAGGTTACACTTAGGTAGATTTTCTGAGAATGGATGTTTTCAGAGACATGCAGTGGTACTTAGAGTGATTACTTTAGCACATTCTTCATACTTGTATCTAAGGAAAACTATTTAAGGAATTTGGTTAGCAGTCTTTGTTCTTACAAATATTTTTGCTTGGAGACACCATCTTTTTATTTGTGGATTCTATGATTTCAATGTCGCTTGTGAACTCAGTTTAATTAGATTAAAAAAAAAAAAAACAACAACCCATTACAAAATTCTTTTTCTGCAGTTTGGCAGTAATAGAAACAGAGCACAGTGCTGGGTTTCAGGGCTTCTACACATAGCCAAAAATCCCTAGATTCCACCTGCAGTAGGTGCTGCTTTCATCTCTTAGTTTTTATTTCAGATTTAAAATAGCATGAGTTAAAAAAAAAAAATTAAATATATATAATTTTCTGCAAACTTCATAGAAAGCAGAGCAACGTTGTCTGCTGAGGAGCGCTCTGAAGATGTGCGCACAATAGAAGGCCTGCAGAAGCGGAGGTGCAGCCTATTCCTCTGTGGCAAGAACAGAAACACTTTTAAAAATGAACTCTTCTTAGACTTACTTCTTTTCAGTTTGCAAATCACCCCAATGAACACTAAGACACTAGGATGTTAAATCTAAAGAAGAAAATGGAAAATGGTAATCCTTAACAAATTAATGCTGTGTGTTGTGTTACCTTAGAAGAATCTAGTGTGTGGCTCTATCATCCCAGCCTTCAAAATTATTGTAAGCATGCCAGGTGTAACTATTGCACCGTTTTTTATTAAATGTATGGTTTCCTTTGATAATCACATCAAAGCATGTTGACTTTCTTGGTTTGCTACTTTTAAAAGATCTGATCTTCAAGTACAAACCACATCTGAACATTGTGATGTCAATGAAATGAGATGTATTCACACACTTTTCTTGGAGATGCAGCAAAAGAAAATATTCAGGAACTTCTGCTAGGGTGCTTTTTTCCTTTAATTTTATACTGGCTAGATTAAATGTATTTTTTTGATGTATCAGCCAACAGCAGCAGGTTACAGAGGAGAAGACCGTGCATTCTGGGAACACCATTTATACGTTTTATCACCAGCCATATGTTGAGTTTTCTGCAAGTTCAGTATGTGACCTCCACAGCATACTTTCTCCTGCCTGTTAATTCTGTCCTCCAGTGGGTTAGTTATTCCAGGTCGTCTTTTAAACTTTTCCTGCAATCTGGCCACAGATTGGTGTCTAGCTACAAACATCCTAACATTTTTTCGCTTGCCTTAGAAGCCAGAGAAATATTTATATAGATGACTTAGATTTCAAAATAAGCTAGAAGCTACTGCTCAAACAGATTTTAGAGTCAGTTTTGGAATTTTAAACAGAAAAGAACAAAAGAATGTCAGAGAACTCACCAAAAGTACAAAGCATAAAGTGGTATGGTTTATTTCAATTAAAGCTTTGCAAGTCACTGAATAGCTATGAATACAAAACTCTTCAATACATATGAGTGTTGTGGCTTGTCTTTTGAAAGTCTGTCATTCACGGGACCTCCATATTTGCTTTCAGGAAAAAAAATAAGCAATTCTGGTTCTGGGAGAGGATTTCCCCGCCCCCCCCCCATTTCTTTAATCTTGGTGGGAAAGGTGCAGGGGGAGCTTAATGTGGCAAAGGCCAGAGCCACTCTTTTTTTCCATAAAAAGAAGTTCCCTAAAGCAGTTTGGTAGCAAGTACTTTTTGCTTGTTATAAGATGAACGTGTGTTATTAACTTCAAGATAGGACATGAGGTTGATGAAGAGCAGGGTGAAAGGCTTTTCTGAAGTTGCTGCTTATTAGTGGGAAAAGCTTTCACAAAGTGGAGTGACCCATGTTTAGCAGTAGCTGCATATATAATTAAGCTGCCACTCAGTTGCCCGAGGGGTTCATTTAATTACCGTTGATTCATAGTCTCAAAGGAACTGAGAGTTCAGCCTGAAGCTCAGAGTTAAAGGTGCTGTGAAGGCAGTGCTCTATTTCCAGTTTGACTAATAAATTATTAGAAGAAAAACGTCTTTCTGAGACTCTTAGGAATGGGTCTGATAAATATGCTTTTGCAGGATATAATATTGACCTTAGAATAGCTATATTTTATATGCTGGTAGGTTAAACATAATATTCCAAAATATTTTCTTTTAATAAATATCTACATGAATGAGAAAAAAGGAAAATTCCAATAAACCCCTGCACAACACCACTGATGTAAAGTTTAATTTCTTGTTATAATAATGGGGATAGCATTCCAAGCTTTCCTTACTCACTGTAGGACTGGGTATGTCAGGCCCACAGGATGAAATTTTCAGAAGTACTTAAGGGATTTAGTAGCAGAAGTCCCTATTAATTTCCAATGAAATATATATACTCCTGAAATTCTTTTGGCAATTACGAAATCCCAGCGTGCTGTCCACGCAGCATTACCAAGGAGCACTGTGTGCAGCTAAAGTATTTTTCATCTCCGCTAGGACATCAAAGGATCAGCTTCATCCTTGATAAAATAGGATACTCAAGTGTGAATTTGGCAAATGTGCCCTTAAGCTGGATGAAGTTCTTAAAAAATTCCTGCATGGGGCTCCGCATTTAGCCTTTGTGCGTTTTCTTTGACATTACTGAGAGATGTCCTTAGCAGGACTCAATAAAACACATTTTTGTTCCAGTCAGAGAAAAAATGGTCTTGCAGTTAAGTCAGTTCGTTTCCCAATTCTGTGATTAATTTCCTAGACAATTTTGTTTTGGGTAGTTCACTTTGGGCCAGATGCTGCTCCCTCACATGTTGAATGGTGCTGCACTTTGTGACTGCTCATGGTACGAGCAGGACTAGCAGCATTTGGAATTTAATATTCCCATTGCTCACACCCTGGAAATTCACTGCAAGGAATTAACAAAGGGTTTTCATGTGGCAGATCTGCAACAGTAGTCTCATTTTTCTGATTTATTTTGTTCTTACTACTGTTCTACTTTGTAAACCAATATCCCATAACTCTCTGATTTGGTGCCCCCAAAGTGTGATGCTGCTGTTGATGTTAATAGGCAGAGGCTAACAGCTGAGAAAGGGAAGTTCTGTTTTGCCTTGGACATCTGAATTTCAAAATGCAACTGACTTATCAAATGAAAATCAAGTTTTTAAATGTCTGTGACAAAACACACTGTTGTGTGTTGGCTGTCAAGTTTATATGTGTCTTACTCTGTAAAGTCGTAGAGGTACTTATAAATGTAAATGCTTTTGCAGAATTAAAAATGGATAAATTTCAATGGATAAATGATCACGCCCAATCAGCATGGGTTTATGAAGTCCTGCCTGACTGACCCGATCTTCTTCTATGACAAAATGACCCGCTTAGTGGATGAGGGAAAAGCTGTGTATGTTGTCTACCCAGACTTCCGTAAAGCCTTTGACACTGTTTCCCACAGCATTCTCCTGGAGAAACTGGCTGCTTATGGCTTTGACGAGCATACTCCTCTCTGGATAAAAAACTCCTCTCTGGATGTCTCGGCCCAAAGAGTTGTGGTGAATGGAGTTAAATCCAGTTTAACAGCCGGTCACAATGGTGTTCCCCAGGGCTCAATACTGGGCCAGTTCTGTTTACCGTCTTTATCAATGATCTGAACGAGGGGATTGAGTGCCGCCTCAGTTAGTTTGCAGATGACACCAAGTTAGGCAGGAACGCTGATCTGTTTGGGGGTAGCAAAGTTCTACAGAGGGATCTGGACAGGCTGGACCAATGGGCTGAGGCCAATGGTATGAGATTCAACAAGGCCAAGTGCCGGGTCCTGCACTTTTGTCACAACAACCCCATGCAGCGTTGCAGGCTTGGGGAAGAGCAGCTGGAAAGCTGCCTGGCAGAAAAGGACCTGGGGGTTTTGGTCGACAGCCAGCTGACTATGAGCCAGCAGTGTGCCCAGGTGGCCAAGAAGGTTAGTAGCAACCTGGCTTGTATCAGGAACAGTGTGGTGAGTAGGACTAGGGAAGCATCCCCCTGTACCCAGCACTGGTGAGGCCACATCTCGAATACTGTGTTCAATTACGGGTGTCTCACTACAGGAAAGACATTAAGGTGCTGCAGCATTTCCAAAGGGTAACGAAGCTGGTGAAGGGTGTAGAGCACACGTGTTACGAGGAGCGGCTGAGGGAGCTGGGGTTGTTTAGCCTGGAGAAAAGGAGGCTGAAGGGAGACCTTATCGCTCTCTACAGCTGCCTGAAAGGAGGTTGTAGCGAGGTGGGTATCAGTCTATTCTCCCAAGTAACAAGTGATAGGACAAGAGAAAACGGCCTTAAGTTGCACCAGGAGAGGTTTAAATCAGATATTAGGAAGAATTTCTTCATTGAAATGGTTATCAAGCGTTGGCACAGGCTGCCCAGGGAAGTGGTTGAGGCACCATCCCTGGAGGTATTTAAAAGCCGTGTAGATGTGGTGCTTAGGGACATGGTTTAGTGGTGGACTTGGCAGTGCTAGGTTAATGGTTGCACTTGATGGTCTCAAAGGTCTTTTCCAAACCAAATGATTCTATGATTCTATGAAATAGGCCATTTAACGTTTCCGGAACCACCTTTTCCCTGTACCGAAGGAAAAGTAACAGGGAGGTTAATCCCAGTTCAGTATTCCTTGTGGAGTTTGGTTTGGTTAAGATTGCTTGACTTCTGTAAGAAATGGATGGCATGTCTCAGGAAAGCTGATGACATGTAATATGTTTAGAGCAGATTTGGTGAATGTAGTAGTCAAATAGTAGCCTACCCGTAGGAACATAAAACATGAAATATGTAATTTTTACTTACATAGTAATTTATGTGTAATATTTCCATAGGATCCAATAGCATAATAGGTACTTTACAGCTAAAAATTAAACAGATTTCACTTTTATGAACACTGCTTTCTAAGACCACACCTGAATAAACAGGGCACCTGTAGGAGTCTTGAAATCAGTCTTGCCTGTGACTTTCAGAGAACATAAAACATCCTCTGGCCAGGCATGTAAGCCAAATAAATTGTTCTGTTTATTTTTTGGGTATGGGTAATACAACCACTGTTTCTCTTTAATCTTTATTATGTTGTTTGGTTTTTTTTTTATTTTATTTCAACAGTGGATCTCCTGAGTCTGTCTGCTGCATGTGATGCCTTGGACCAGCACAACCTCAAACAAAACGACCAGCCGATGGATATTCTGCAGATCATTAACTGCTTGACCACCATTTACGATCGACTGGAACAAGAGCACAATAACCTGGTGAACGTTCCTCTCTGTGTGGACATGTGCCTCAACTGGCTGCTGAATGTCTACGACACGTACGTATGGGTGCTCTGAATGTGGGGTGCTCTGGAGCATTCCCGACAGAACAAGGGGAAGGGGAAAGGGGTAACGAGCTGTCTGCCTCATTACAAAATGAATGGCTTGAAACTGAAAAAGCAGTAGTTGAAGTGAAAGTTTAATAAACCTGATGGTTTAATGTCCGCATTTAGCGGAATCGGTAACAGCCCTTGATTAGGCTTAAAATTCTAGCTTTATTAAGCTAAGCACTGAGAGCGCTATAAACCCGAATTTTTTAAACAGGTTTCTGTGTTCAGAGCCATTCTGGGCCTGCATGTCCTCAGTAGCTCATGGCTTTGCATGGCTTTTTAAATTTATTTAGATAAAGGAATTCAAGAGAATTATCCAGAAGCGACAGCATGAACATGATCATATAGACTGTTGCATGTGTCTGTGCTTCCGGATGTTAAGCCTTTTCAGAGCTGTCCATTTTCTATAGCTTTCAATCTATAATTCTTGTTCAAATACGGAAGAGGTTCATCTCTAATCTAATGTGCTTACAACCCTTAACACTCAGGAGATTTGAGGAATACTTCCTCTAAAATTTAATTTTAAAAAGCGTACCTGTAAGTGTAAATACAACAGAGTAAATTTACCTTAAGAAAATTTAGGAGTATTCCTATTCAGTGGGTTAATGATGTTGCTCATAATGCATAGGTAAATTCTAACACATGTTTGTGAGCTAATTTTAGAATAAGCCATTATTTTTGTATTTTGTGAGTTTAGTGAAAAAAAACTCAGCAGAAGACTTTATTTGTTTTTTTAAGGTTCTTATCGGGCACCTTCAGCCAGACATGCTCATTACTGTGGCAGAATAAACATTTATGTATAGAAATGGAAGGACATGGGTCAATTGTTGTATTTCCATTGACATTTTGAACCGTATTGAAGTGAATTGCCATAACATTGTTCTTCCGTCCACCCTTTATCACAGCACTGAAGCTTTGATGATCACCTACCAAAAAAAAAAGTACAGATTTGTACAGTCTCTTCCTGCAGAATCACCTCCGATAAGCCAGTTTCTTATAACATCCTCTGCAGCAGCTGCAATATCCTGCGAAGTGGATTACCCAGATTACATTATATTTTTATGTAGTGTACCGGTCGTAGGGAATGAAGCTATATAAATTTAAGAGCCAGGTTTTATTTCTTTAATCTGCTTTGACTTCCACAGAACTTTGATCCGCTTCTGAATTACCGTCAACTACAAATAACATAAAAATGAAGATACCCAGTGAGTGAAAAACAAAAAAGATGGGCAATGGATGTTAATCCAGCTCAGCCACGTTAGAGGCACAGAGGGAAATAAAGGTTGTTCCACAGGCTGCTGCTAAGCCGGACTGTCCGGTTTAGATTTGCCATGTCCAGTCTAGTTTTCTTTATGTTGCACTCTGCTGAAAGTACAACATTAGAAATTATAATTGGCTGCCTCTAGGCAATTCCCTAGGTGCGCTAGAGAACTGTATATCGCAGGACACAATGAAACAGAGAGGGGTTTTACGTGTGAGGAAAGCCCGTAGCTATTTTGCTGAAATTCAGGTTGGAATTACGCTGGTGAGAGAGGTGACCTTGGGGTTACATGTGTTTAGTTTTCATTGTAAACTTAATAGGCAGAGATCAGCTGAAGTGCATAGTAGTGCTGGAGACATTTAATTAAATGTACTGAATCTTTACTTTTCTTATAATTGAAAACTGTCATTTGTAAAGATATTAATCAAATTCACAGTCAATGACTGATCTAATTATGGGCACAGCTCTGCAAATCCAACACGTTTCAGATTTGTTTTAATTGATCAGTCACTCATGCTCATTTGCAGTAGCACGCTAAATTATTGGTTTGACTTGGGAGGAGAGGAGAGTGAACTGAACGACTCATGATTTGTGCAAGTTTCAATTTAATATGCCTTGCAGGGGAATCATCATTCCACATTCTTCTCCTGTATAATTTGCATGAGCCTGGTATTCATCAGCAGGAGTTTCTCAGGGCACAGATGATAATTAATTTGGAAAAGATTTGAGGGAGAGGAGTAAGAGGAGGGGAGTGTGGAAAGCGTAGGTAAACAACAAGTGCTTATTCGTGACGAAAAATGCAGGATTCTTTAGTAAAAGGTTGCAAATTCTAAATTCGGCTTTGTCCACCGGTTTCCGTCTGCACCTTTCACGGGGTTTGCAGGGGAGGTGCGGGGGTGAACGAGCACCGCTGGCTCCTACAGGGCTTTCATAGCGTTAAAAAGACAACGTGCCTCTGCCGCACAGTGCAGCCCGACGCGTGACTGTGGCATGCCTCTGCGTGATTTATCTTCTTCCTAGCGGTGTTCTTACTGGTGACGCTTCGAAACAGTTGATAAGGCTCTGCTTCCAAAGTGTCGTTTTTAGGCGTTAGTTTCCTATGTTGTATATGTCTTCCTTTGCAATAGATGTTATCTATTTGAAACGCTGTCAGAAACAAAAGTCTTGGGGGAAGCCAGCAACTGGAAGTAAATTGAGCTAAACCAGATGACTGAGAGAAGATGGGAAGGTTTGTCATCGCGTCGCCGGCAGCGCAGAGGAGGATGTTCTTACCACGGTCACATTAAAAATCAAAAGTAATAGTGTCAGAAGGCAGGAGTGAGGGGGAGGGGGAGGCTGTGACCGGAGGCGGCACGGGGACGGGTGTTGGAAATGTTACCAGCCCCTTGGCGCCACGCGGGACAGGTTTGTGCGCTCAGAAACCACCCCGTATTGTTATTGGCACAACTCTGCGGCCCGCCTGCCTGCTCGTCATTTCTAGGCAAGCTTCAGCCTTCACCTGAACGTCTCACAAGCGCCTCTGTCGCTGCGCGCTGTGGGCGGAGGCCGCTTTTTCCTGCCTGGCTCCTCCTCAAACAAGTCAGGGCAGGGCTGACAGAGAGCAAGCAAAGACTTTCTAAAAACGACTGCTGCCCTCGCTCTCGTGGTTTAACCCCAGCCAGCAACTGGGGCCGCGCGGCCTCTCACGTTTCTAATTAAAGTGGAGTGAAATTGTATTTAGCGAGAGGGACGGTTTCTGGTTCTGGTGGGGATCTCGTCTTCTCTGAGAATAGCAGCAGTTCATAGAGAAGCCTTTTCAAATAAGCGTAAGGTAAAGACTCTTCACTCTCACTTTTGTCATAAATTATTTCCAAACAGACCATTTCTGGTTGAATTGATACAACGGCACCATCCAATTCAGCTATGCCTGCGGAGCCACAACCGTATCTCGTATGTCATCTCTAGCTTATCTCATAACTGGCCAATGTGTGCTGTGCTACATGGTTCTGTGTAGGACTGCCTTTATGCTGACTACGGTACTGCGGTGAACATCGCTACAGTAAACAATTTATGACATGAATGGATCATATTGTCACCCAATGTTTCTTTTTCATTAGGGGTCGAACGGGAAGGATCCGTGTCTTATCTTTCAAAACTGGTGTTGTGTCCCTTTGTAAAGCACACCTGGAAGATAAATATAGATGTAAGTTATTGTAATTCCTTTGGGTTTAGTTTATGTTTATATTCTATTTCCATTCCTCCTGTTTATTGCATAAACATTTAAGTAGCATACAGAGACATTCTTTTAGATAATCTGGATGCAAAGTGTGTTAATTTGCTCCACTTTGTACTTCTATTTGTTCAGTATGGTTTTAGGTAGTGTAGAAGAGTGGTCTCCAAACTTTTTTGATCATGCACCGCAATTGTTAAAAAATCTTTGAGCATGCACCCCCAATAGACGTATATTTATTTATAAATTATATACATGTACTGCTGTACTAATATACTACGTACATTATAACACTTAAACAAAAATAGAAATTAAAAAAAGATGAGATAAAGATGAAGTAAACACAGCCTTTAATATTTTTTAATTTAATTTATTAACAGAACAAAAAAATATTTTCTTACTGCACCCTAATGTCTTGCGCACTCCCTGAGGTGGATCACCCACGCTTTGGAGACCACTGGTTTAGCACACCTTCATACACAAAAATGCATGTCTACAGGGCATCTTACAGTACAGCATTTTAAAATATATTATATTTTTAAAATGTTTTCCACAATGTAGTCAGGGTCTTGCTGTGTACATTTTGCTTAAATATAGTTGCTATCTTTTAATAAACATTAAAGGTAGGCAAATTTTGCATATTTTAATAGACCGAATCCTGAAGTACTTGAAAAAATTCCACTTGAAGTTTTAGTTTTATCTGACTAATGGATCAGTTCATTAGTGAGGCTGGTATCCAGAAAAGATCTAGTGGTAAGAGTAGTTCTGAAGAGTAACTTTCTGGTTAAATTAACTGTTATGCCTCATTCATGCATTTATATTTTTTTTTAAATATAAATATAAAAATAAAAGGACCAACCTTTAGGATTTGACCCAATACCGTAGCAGTTCTCTACCAATTGTTATTATTCTATTCTTCTACTAATGAAAGTTGAGGAACACTAAAGAGAAACCAGACAGTTCCAACAACAGCGTCTGTGCATGACTGTGTATAATTGGATCAGACTTTAGGGCAATCACTATGTCAGTCACAGTTTAGATCTCTAGGTGTTTCTTGTGGGTGTTGTGAAAAAGTATTCAGAAAATCTTTTAAGAAAATGACTGAGTACAGTTATTTTTCAAAACAATATTTCATTGAGGATTATCAAAGTTATAAAGGGAAACATTGTTCATATTTTATAGTCTCCAGCAGTGTGTGTGCATGGTAACGCGTAACCCCCTTTTTAAGGTTGTAGAACACTTAATGTTTTAATGATGGGGAAATTGAAAGCTGAATGGTTTGTGGGAGAGGAAGGAACTGTCTGCCAGGTTGTGGTCTGGCTTCACCATCCCTCCCGAAGTTGTAGTGCAATTGCTATTAGTATTGCTGCAAGCATGCCATGAGTCGCACCCCTTAAAATTTCTTCTCTCATTTATGGGGCTTCTTCAGGCTTGCGGAGTTAGTGGAAAGATCTATCCCCAAATTATTTATTGTAAAACTAGTCTTGGCAAGAGTGAAACTCATGTAATTAAAAAATAATCCTTTCTCTGACCATTCCTTTATTCCTTTGGAAGAAAACAAGTGTTAAAGCAGTGTTAGAAAAGTTATCTCGAGCAGTGCTGAAGCACCTTTATAATTGTATCCCTGGTGTCAGGTTCATATTAATATTAAGGTGGGTTCCAAAAAAGGGTATTATTTTATTCTAGCCATGTCTTTTTTCTTTTTTTTTTTTTTAACTCTCTGAAAAGTAAGGACGATTTATTCAGGTCATGTATTTTCAACAGGGATATTACCAACTAAATATTTCAGTTAATGCTAACCTGATTTTTCTTACTATTATGAACTCTAAAACCTCTTCAATGTATGTGTAGTATAACTAATTCCCACCCAATTAAATTAAGTTTATGAAGGGATAGTAATTCTGTCCTGTAAGGATTCTTTTCTGGAACGATGCAGTAACAGAACATGGCTTCAACTGGTATTTCACTTCAGAAATGAAAACTTAATATATTAACATTCCCAGTGGATGGCAGGTTCTGTCATACTGTAATGTTTTTCTTTCATTTTAGAAATACTCCTGGATTAAAAGATTATGATATATCAAATTTAGGGAGCTCTTGTTTTTCAGTTCAACTCAGTTGAAAAAGAAATGGATTCTCTGAGTTGTATGTCGATTGCTAAGACTTGAAAATGTGCTGTATGTTACGTTGTATGAGATTATTTTGCTGTTAAACAATATTTTTAAAACATTTATGTTGCTGTGGCTCAAAGATCCCGCTGTTTAGTTAGCTGTGTTATAGAATCACAGCTGTTATTGACAGTAATGCCACAGGTGCTGTGTTATAACGGCCTTCCTTCCAAGGTACAAGCCAATAATGCTATTAAAAATTATCACTAGACTGCTTATTTACGGAAAAAACAACCAACCAGCGTTTATGGGAAGAGAAGCAGCCGAACTGAAGACGCGGTTGTGTTCATGTCTGCCAAGGCTGTTGACCGCACTTGCGAGCCATTGAAACGATGCAGACTTCAGTGCTATTTGCCATATCCTGGTTGTGATGCTTCAGCACGGGTGTCCTTTCCCTCCCTGCAGACCTGTTCAAGCAAGTGGCCAGCTCCACCGGCTTCTGCGACCAGCGCCGGCTGGGGCTCCTGCTGCACGACTCCATCCAGATCCCTCGGCAGCTGGGGGAAGTGGCCTCCTTCGGGGGCAGCAATATCGAGCCGAGCGTCAGAAGCTGCTTCCAGTTTGTAAGTTGGTGTTTGTTTGCTCGCTGTTAATTTTCTGATTTGGGTTTTGTGTCGAGGTAGCCCTGTCCATTCACAAGAGGCTTGAAAAGCTGGAAGAAGGATTAGGGTGCTGAGGGTCGTTTAATGGTGGTGTTCAGTGGTGTATTGAATCGTTCCTTTGATGAGATGTATTTGAATCAACCTGTTTCTCTGGCCTTGGTGGGAGAAGCCCAGATTATGCTGTTATCCGAACAGCAAATAAGGCTGTCATCAAGGCTTGTATTGCAACTGAACCCTGCAAGCAGTTTTAGTCTTTCTTACAGCAGCTCCTGATTTTACAATTTTCTATGGCCAGCAGTAGATGACTGTTTATTACTGCATGTAGGTAAACAGCAATGGTTAATCTAAATTTTGGGGATATATGTACCAGTGACAGCCAGGTGCCCAGGGGAGAGGTAGGAAAGGAGCGACTGCCTGCAGTGCTGTCTAGGGGCAAGGAGCGCTGGATGAGCTCCTTCCGCTGCTTAAATGGGTAATACCAGTTTTATTTAAAGAGTACTGAAAGAATTCCTGTCCTGTCTGTTGAGGGATACACGGTGAACTGGAGGCTCTTTTTCAAACTTGTAAATTATTTAATCTGTGGAGGAAGAGAGTTAAGGGAATTATTCATCCTTATCCTAACCACCAGCAGAATGCACAAGATGAAGACAGCTGCTTAATGAAAAGGTAGAGGAGGGGAGGTAATGTATGGTCTGTGATTAACTCTCAGTGCATCTTCTACATGACAATGGAAGAAACGCTTTTTTCCCATCCCCTAACTGTCCCCGGGGGATTTTTTGTTTGGTTGGAGGCCGGGGAGTTGTTTGCTTTTTTGCTTGCTGCTCAAGTTTCAGTTCTCTAGTAAGCAAAACACAACAAGTTTTTTTCAATGAATATTAAAGTTTGGAAATAGTCTTCTTACACACAGTGACTATGAAAAGAATCTTATTCTAAAATCACCGCAAACTTCAGTTGTGATGGGACGCTTGCTTTCTGTACTTTTTAAACTACTTTTGTCAGGTTAATTCAACAAGATTCACATTTTCACATTTCCATCATTGATGTCCTGACCTTTATAATTCTAGTCTGTGTTTGATGCCATTTCCAAATAGTATAGGGCCACAGCCTGGGTGGATAACGCATGCTGATAAACTACGCATAGCAACTTTGATAGCTGGGTTAGACCCTGCTCTGGCTTTCAAGCCTCTAGTTCCACGTTGGGCTTTCGAGTGAGACCAACACAAGATGATGCCGCAGCAAATCCGTGGTCAAAAGCTCGCTTGTGCAAATGACCTTCCTCGGAAATTAGGGCTCGCTGGATCCTGTCATTTTCCCAAGTGAATGGCAACAGCACTTAGAACACTGTTGAAAAACCGATAAGGAAAGTGACCTTGGGATCTAACAAAAACATGGGTTTTTTGAAAAGGGGCCTGACATTATGTGTGTTTATGTTAGGAAAAAAACAATTACATTCATAGTGATGAACACACAAAACCAGTTTTTATGACGTAGGAAGAAGACTTTGAAAAAAACGTTTGTTTGAATAAAATGAGTTAGCAACATTGTCATTACAAATGAAGACATGCCAGCAGGCTGAATGTTGTACCGCATCCTGCTGCCAGTGCTCCTAGAAACAGCCCAAGCGCAGCTGGGCACCGCCTTTGACATGTTCAGAAATCAGCACATCCTAAAACCTGAGATTTCCTTCTTTTACCAGCACTGGAAAATAGGTTTTCTTCTTACCTGCAGTAAGAGGAATTTCATCCTCTCTTTTTTATTTTCCCCTCCAGGTGAAGGCTTATTTTAACTCGCAGAGTGGGAGGGTGGTTTCTGACCTGGGTTGCAGGAGAACAGATGATCTAGGAGGACCAGAAGGGGGGAGGGAGGCTCAACTGAGGAGGGGAAATACAAAAATAGGGAGGAGCAGGAACTCAAGGAACTCAAGTGTAGGGAGAGCCCTGATGGAGGGGAGGGAGAAGGAACTACGGAATGGAAATAAAAGGGCCACCCTTAGGGAATGATGGTAAGAACAGTAGTAGGAATAACTGTGATAAAGGAAACAGAAGGTTGGGTAGGATGAGGCATGAAAGAAAGGAGCAGCCAGGAATGGAGAAGGGGGAAGAAGTAAGACCTTTCCAGGAGGAAAGGAGGAGAGGAGTACAGAGAAGTCCTTTTGACATAGGGTTGTGGCGCATGGGGGACACGAGAGTCCTGGGGCTGGGGGGCAGTGCAGAGATGCCAGGGGGTACAGGGAGGGCCTAGGAAACAGAGGGGCTGGACGTCCGAGGGGAGATTGCACAGGGCTCCCGGCGGCCTCCTTTTGCTGAAGTGTGATAATTCAATTTTTAAAAATAGTGTGGGGATTCATAGTTTACATTATTGTGTGGGAACTAAATTAAGTCTTTCTTTGTATGCCTGCAGTGAGGAATGCTTTCTCTTAAGAGGTTTTTTTTTTTCTTTCTTTCTTTCTTTTTTTTTCCCCTCTCTGGTGATGATAAGCCAGCAATAAATTGCAGTCGTGTCAGAGTCTGCAACAAATGCGTGCTTCAGAAATGGCTCTCCCAGCCCCCTTAGGTTAGGTGCCCTGGCAACGGCCTTGTCTGTCTGCACAACAGCATTAAAAAAAAAAAAAAAAAAAAGAAGGGGGATGTTTACTGTTCCCAGTCGATAACAGGGGAAATCTCTCCTGTGTTTTGCTGCCGCTGCCCGCTCCCCGGCACCTTGTCCTCTTCCCACAGGTGGCTGCTGCCGCCCTGTTGCTTTTCATCCCCCCAGCACCGACTCTTGCTTTCCATAGTTTTCTTCGTATACCCCTGAGGAGTGTGTCCCCTTACCGTAGGTTGCTCCTGCCCTGTAACTTTTCATCCCTCCTGGCACTGACTCTTGCTTTCTGTAGTTTTCTTCATGTACGTAAAGGTGCTGATAGTAATTGTTGGGAGGAAAAGGATGTTACGGAACTCTTCCTTCCTACCCGGTGCAGGGGGATGCACTTTGTGCTTTGAGATGTTAAAGAAAAAAAAAAGTTTTTAAGTGATGAACGAAGAACTTGATCTAATGACCATTTGAAGACTTAGATAGTTCTGCCTGGTCTCAGACTGCATCAAAGCAATCGATAGATCCATGAAAAATTGAGTGAATTCACTATTTCTGCAGCGTGGAAGCACTTTTCTTCTAGTTCTGTGATGGGTACGTTTTTTAAGTAAACAGGATAGGGAATTGATACGGAGTGAAGGACACACGCTCTGTGTTTTAATCACAGCGTAAAATTATTAATATGCTTTCCTTGTATGTTGTAAATAGGACCGAGGAATTCGCATCACTGCTTTGGATTAGTTACTGTGACATTGGGACGTTTTAAGAAATGTGATGTGAAAACAGAATGCAGCTCAGATGAAAATGTGTCTTGCTGTTTCTCGATGATAATTAGGATATTTGGTTCTCGGTTATAAACTGTTTTAAGTATGCTTTCTTCCGAGGGTATACTTGAACTCAAGTATTTGATATGAAAAAACAGTACAGATGAAGCTAAGGAGTAGTGAAATAGGTACAGTTCATTCATATCTGTATTTTAAACCTTCTTGTTTCATTTCACTTTGACAGAGGAAAGTATTTTAATATTCTGTATTGTATGTAATTGTTTAATTTCTAGGTTTGTACTTGATCAATGATCAGGCAAGATCAGCCTGTCTTTTTACAGACACTTATCTGTGTCCAAATCCAGTATATTTACTCAGACAAATAAAAGCTGAAATAGGGGCCAGTTAGTCCTTTTAGGTGGAGTTTGGTATTGCAAATCCTGGGCCGGGACCCTGATAGCGACTTTGGACATAAATGCTGTGATACGAATTGCTTGGACAGTTGTTTTGTGAAGAGTGGGTTGGGTTTGTTTTTTGGGTTTGTTTGGGTTTTTTTGGCAGTTAGGAAGTATCAATACTGTGCACAAATAACTGTGTTTAGTTCCGTAGGTGTCTATATGAAAATGCAGCGTTACTGTTGAGGGACTCGATCTCTTTTGAGACATCCAGGCAGCCCTTGTTTCCATTCATAGGATATTTTTTCTGCTTTTGACTCTGCCAGGGGAGAGCTGGCCTGAGGGGAACTAGCAAATCCTTCTTCAAGCTGCTATGCTGTAAATGTCATAAAACAGCAATTCTGATTTTATTTCAGCAGGATTTTGTCAACCTGTGCCTGACTTTGGGAGGCACTCTTGAAGAGTCCTACAAGTGAACTGTTTTAAAGATCTGTTTTAAAATGGTTTACCATATGGGGAGTAGGAAGATGGTGTTTCTCGAGTGTGGATGATATGACACTGTGCACTAATTCACTTCTGGGTTCATGGGTTTTTATTGTATTACTTTTTACCATAACACTTAAAACGTTGACTGGAGTAGTCAATGCAATCGAGTGCCAACGCAAGGGGTCAAAGTAATGATCTTACGCATTTGCTCCAAGGGTCGAGGCAGATTTAAGCAGTTTGTATTTTACAAAGTTACCTTTATAATAATCCTCTCTTTCTTGACCATGAAACAGCACTTGTCTCAAACATAATACATTCTTGACTTTTGTTTTCTTACCAGCTAGCAATGGGGAGAACACAAATGTATTGGGGAAGCCATTCAAGAGTGGAAGACAAGGTTGAGCAGGTTTTGCTCCGACTCCTGGGAGACAGGGCTGCTGTTCATGGCTTGCTCTGCATTTTTAAACTTCAACAAGTCACAAGAATCCCATTGCTCATTTTTCATTTTGTCCAAAATAATGCTTACTTAACCTAACGTAAAGCTTTCCATCGTGGATGGAAAACACCATGAAATTAGCAATGTTAATTTATTTCCAATTAATTTCCTATGCTGCAGCTAAACAGAATATAGCTCATCAAAAATGTTATCATAAATTTGTGCTGTGTTCTCTGACTGTGTACAAAAACGTATCACGTTGTTCATGCAACATCACAACTATATTAAGCATATTTCATATTCTGGATAGGTAAAGTTAATATAGCATAGAATATTTTTTAAACTACTAACTGGAAGAAGAGGGGGGAAAAAAAACCTCAAAAAATTCAACTCTTATGTATTGCATAAAGATGCTAGCACCACCCAACTTCCTATTCCCCCATTGTTTCTGCAAAATAAATACTGTAAAACAGATGTCTGGAACATAATGAATTTGAATGTCCCCCATAACAAATTGTTACTTGTAAGCTGGAAAGGGCTTTATGAATTTTACTTTATGATTCACTGTTATTACCATAAAAATTAGGAGTTGCACAGAAATACGTTCAAGAGAAGAACCATTAATATTCTTTGCAGCTTGATCTTGTTGGTTCAGATACAAACTGTATGAATTCAGACTTTTTCCCTTATGTAAAATCTTCAGCTGCTGCCTTTACCGGATTTAGAGATTATTAAAAAAATCGTAACAGCAGCTCAGGGAACAGTCGAGAACTGTCTGTCCTATACTGTCTGACCCTGACCAGCTTTTCTCCACGTGGCTTTAAATCTTCATGTAATATAATTCGGAACCAGTTCTGATACATTTTAATGCACCTAATCTCTCTGAGCACAGGTTTTGTACAGGCAGCATGCAGAGCTCTGGGTAGGCAGCTATTGGGACTGCTGGCAATCGACAGTGACTGCAAAAATTAAAATAGATCTTTGGATGTTACGGAAAGTCTTTCATCGGCGCAGCATTTTCGCTGCAAATTTAAAGCAGCTACAAGTGGAGCGCAGCGCTTTGAGCAGCTCATTCTTATTCTGACTGCAGCTTGCACTGCAGCGTTTCCATACACTTGATGTTTTTCTATTAGAAACAGCATATTAAAGAGATCCGCTTAAAATTTTTTTGAGGTTTAGAGGACCTCTGTATAGAAAGTGTAGCCTGCTAGGCAGGGTAATGGTTTGCCAGTGTAGTTCCTGGCTGATGCTGGCTCGCCGAGTGAGCCACAGAAAGTCTCTCCCCAGCCCCTTTCCTGCCCTGGCTGCTAGCTGAAAAATAGACGTATAGATGATCATATTTTATAAATACGCCTTTCTCTTAGGAGAGTTCTAGAATTAATTTATTTCTATTGAATTCACTGATGTCCTGCAGCAGAAGGCAGTATCCGCTCTTCTGAACAAATTCTGATGCCAGTGTTGGCTGCACTTTATTGTTCTTTTGATTTTCTCTATTTTTTAATTTGAGGGGGTTCCTAAATTCTGTAGCTACATGAACAAACAGAGGAGTAGGATTTAGTGCAGAAGTCTTCAGAAATATTTCAGTGTGTGCAGAAGAAGAAAAAAAAAAAAAGGTTATTCCATTTCATATGAGACCTGTAGTGAATATTAAATTTTGAGGGACTTCATCTGAATAACTGTAGATGTGTTGTGGTTTGATGGTTTTACCCCAAATATCCAAAAAGGATGTATGTGACTGTATTAGAAATCCATATATGTGGATCTTAAATGCAGCCGTAGGAGTCTTTAAATGATTTTGCGAACTAGCATCTCAAGAAGAATGCCCTGAACAAAAAAATCTCTTTGTTTTTAATTAGCTAAAGTATTGCAGTAGCATTTTAAGTCCGTTCTAATGCAATGCATTATTCAGCAGATATTTGGGGGGAGGTTTCCACGTCTTTCTTGTGGCCAGGGGTTCTGTCTAGGAGACTTTGCATTTTTCTCAGTCTTCAAGTATTGATCAGTTAATTTATTTGTCAAGATTATAAACAGTGTTAGCTTTAAAAACAAGCAAACAAACAAAAAAAACAAAACCCAAAAAACCCTCACACAACTAATTGTTTTTCCCTATAGCTCCCTCTCCTTTAGATCAGTTATGATATTGTGATACTTTTTCCTCCAAATTCCTTGCTAGTGTTTTTAGTTGAATAAGGTTTTAGGTAGGTCATAATAAACTCAGATTTCATGAGAAACTGGAAAAGTAACTGAGAGCAAGCGTTAAAAAAAATCAGCACTCAATCCCCTATTCATCTCGGTCCAGGTACATGATACATTAATGCTTATTATTTATTTAAATGCTTCAAATAGGTTTGGAACCACAAAGGAAGACAGTCTGCCTTGTGAAGTTTGAAATAGAAAAGACTGGCCCACAGAGGGCTGTATTTGAAACCCCAGAGAAAAAGGAAAACAGATGATTCTAATATATTCAGCCCATAAATATGCTGATTCTGTTGGGTATCATGGAAGGAAATGTCTCAAGGAATTTGAATTAGCATGTAGTGATGGTTTAGAGAAATGGAGCACGACGGCATCCCTCTTCATCGCTTGGGCTGTTCCCTGTGCAGACCCATCCTCCTCCTCCCCGCCAGAGCCCTTCGCTGTTTCCACTGCTCCATCACCTCACCTGCAGCACTGAAACCAGCTCCCACGTTCTCAGATGACCAGTTTTGTGCTGGCTCTGCACCACCCTGCACGCTGGAGGGACCCTCCCCATAAACGTTAACTCCGTCCCTTCACTGTTTTCCTTAAAATCCCTTTTGGTGCTCTTTACCTTTATTCTGCACTGTTCTTTACCTGCCGGTACGGTGTGACCTCTACCCATGTAGATAGATTGCTGTTGTCCCCCGTTGCCTTGTGTTTCTTGTACCTTTTTGCTGTTTTGTTTCCCATACTGTAGGTGCTGCCAGGTATGGGTGATATATCATTTTTTGGTGTGTGCACAGTGCGTGCCGCAATGGGATTCAGCCGTGTGACTGAGCTGCCTCATAGTTACCGTAGAAGAGATACCTGAAATAATCACAGTGGTTAGGATGTGATGGGAAGGCAGAAGAGGAATGGGACTGCCGGGAAGTGTTTGTAGGCTCTTTTGCTGCTGGCAAAGAGGTGGAAGTGGGAGGTAGTGGAATATGAGGCTAAATCGATTGTATTCTGTGGGACAAAACCGTATTGTGTTTGCAGGCAATTACAGGAAATTTAGAGATGATATGGTGGGAATAGGGATTTTGAGGCATTTAAGGCGGCAGAGAGGTTACATGTTCGACAACAGGCTTGAGGAGGGATTTGAATGATTTCCTTATGTGTGCGTTTAGAAGAAAGGTTGGTATGATAACGAAGGACATTAAGGAGTAAGGAATTTTAATCAAAAGGCGTGCAATTTTTAGGGCTTTGGATAACACAAACTGGTTTTAAAATAGGTGAGAAGCAGTGCTAGGCAGGGTCAGATAAGAGGGACAGGAAACATGAGATCAAGCATCAAAGGTGATCCTGTAAGGGATGATTTTCTCTGTGACAGAATACATGGTAGCTCTGTCTGTTGTAATAGGGAATGAGAGAAAGAGAGATTTGAAACGTTAATAATAATAATAGTGTTCAGTTCCTGTCTTGAAGGCGGGATCCTGGAGGGTTTATTTTTGGTTGGTTGGTTGGTTGTTTTTTTGGTTTGGGTTTTTTTGGGGGGAGTATGAACGGCTGGACTGGGGGAAAAACTGGGGTACATTCAGGGAAAAGATACAGTGTGGGCAGGAAACGAACGGCTTGAACTGGTGGCAGGCAGATGACTTGTGCTCAGCCCCTGTCTTTCTTCCCCCTGTGTCACAGGCCAACAACAAACCGGAGATCGAAGCAGCCCTCTTCCTGGACTGGATGAGGCTGGAACCACAGTCCATGGTGTGGCTGCCCGTCCTGCACAGGGTGGCTGCTGCTGAGACCGCCAAACACCAAGCCAAGTGTAACATCTGCAAGGAGTGTCCAATTATTGGGTTCAGGTACAAGCTCGCCCCCTTTCCACGTGTACTACTGCTCGGTGGAGCAAGAGCTCTGTTTGTTTCCAGGCGAATCACGTGCTTGACTTTATGCGTGTTGTTGAGGGAAAAAATAATTGTGACAGGGCACGAAGGAGAGGGACACCTAGAGTGGGTACAGTGGTGCGAGAGTTGAAGAGAACAAAAATCAGCTCTCACTTCAAATATGGCCCTTCCTCTCTGTCCCGCTCTTGCCTTCCATGCCTCAACCAAAGTATGGGTAGATTGCACAACTAATGCGATTTGCTTTACATTCAATCTGTCCTATACATGCAGTTACATTTTCTGAATTGGATCCTAATGAATTGCTTTCTGTCGTGGTATAAAGCAAGGAAGCGCCTTGAAAATGCACAGATGTGTAAAGCTGCATGCGCGTTTCTCAGAGAAAAAATGTTGGTGGTGGAACATTAACCTGGAGTGGGGGAAATGTTGCTGGTCTATTTAAACATCTGGATCGACACCACGGTTACTATGGCAATGAATAAGTCACTGTGTTGTAAAATGGCTGTGTGTTGGTATGCCTGTTGAGAATCCACTTAACGGCTAAGTAAATACTCACTTTCAATTATGCCTAGACTTGTTTTATCACTTTGCTTCGCAATAGCTGCTTTGTATGGTTTCTGTTCTTTTTATGCACGGTCGTCTTTTACCATTGGCATTTCTCCTTCTATGGTATCGTGTTGTTTACAAAGAGCTTTCTGTAATTTTGTTTCTAAAACCCAGATAGATAGCAGCAGCAAGCAGTACCACATAGCAAAGCCATCATTTTGCTCTAACCTGGGAGAGTGTGAATGTTGCTTTTATGCTTGTAGTGGGGCAGTGCTTTCTGCTGTGCGCTTCACAGGCAGAGGGAAACGGAGGAAAATAGTGAAGGTTTTGCTTTGATTTGAACCTGAGTTTTTCTTCAGTGAGGCTGGTCCTCTAATCATCTAAATTCTTCTGCTTTTATTCCCCTTGAATATCTTAACTGGATGTTACTGAGGAAGAGCTAGGGATGGGATGCGAGTAGTTCAGCTCATCCACAAAGTCTAATTTTTCTGTTCCCAGATACCGTTTATGAACTACAGAGTGAGTTACACAGTTTTGTATAAACAGCCAAAGACAAGTAGGTGGAATTGAAAAATGCAGCACTTGGAAAATCAAAGAGTGGCAAGTGAATGGATAGTCTGTAGTGAACATCGAGAACTCGGGAAGTGGACACTGGAGCTCTGTGTTTGTGTCTAATTTTACTTGACTGATCTCATCTGTCTCTTAAATTTATATAACAAATCTATTATCATGATAGTAGAATCTGTTTGTCACAGATTTTTTCTCTGGCTTTGCAAGTCATTGAAACCCTGTGTACACACTTGACAAAAAGATACTGTATTGGAAGGCTTTTAGAAAGCTAATACTGTGCGCCTCAGTACGGATAAAACAATGCTCTTTTGAGGTCATTGTGACTGAACTGCTTCACGTATTTGGAACAGGACAACCCTTATGCCTCCGGCTCTTTCAAGCACTTGAGCATAGCAGATACAACAGTTAGCTGCCTCATAGAGCTGATGAGATTAAATAATGGCCCGAAAGTGCATTCGGAGTTTTACATGGACGGAATGCCATACAGGAAAATTGTTTTGATAGAGGTGCTAGGAAGGACGCAAACAAATCCCTGCTTTGTATGCGGCACTTAGGAGTTTGCTGGACCGACTTGTTGAGGAGGGCGTTACTTACTTGAAGTTTACTGCCTTGGGACATTCTGTTAGGAATCATGATGAAGAGCAAAGAAACTGAAATTAGCATTATAGAAACAGAAAGTGTGGTGGTGTCTTTTGTATGTTAAGAGAGAGTGATTGTGTAGAAATCTTCACTGTTACCCAATATTAAAAATTTTTTTGAAGATGTAAATCTTCGATAAAGATCCGAGACAGCAATACCTGTCCTGCGCTGGCAGAGGAGCATTGCGCAGCATTACACACTGTATGTGTGTAATGTACACACTCCCTCTCTCTCAAGGGAGAGAACTTCCTCACACAAAAAACTTGACAGGCTGATATGAAGCATTCACATACAAAGCCCTGAAGCTGTGTTTGGTTTTTTTCTCCTCTTTTAGGTACAGAAGTTTAAAGCACTTTAACTATGACATCTGCCAAAGTTGCTTCTTCTCTGGCCGTGTTGCAAAAGGTCATAAAATGCACTATCCCATGGTGGAATACTGCACACCAGTAAGTAGCTGTTTTACTGACCCTTACTGTCCCTTCTTATGTAGAAAGGAAAAACTTCATTTCCTATGTGCAAGGTAATGGAGCGTTTGGGTGGCTTTTCTTTCCTCCCCTATAATTAAATCACCTTTTATATACTATACATGCCAGCAATTTCTGATTGTTAGTAAAGGATACTCCAATGGTTTGAAGTAAATTGAAGTTCATTGTTTGTTCAATGCTGTGTCATAATGTATTATTGCTTGCTAATGACTTGTTCCATGTTCAGTGCTCTAGTTCACTTTATGGGTCCTGCAGGGAGCCTGTGATTTGTGTGAATACTCATTCGCATCTTAGGTCACAATGTTTTCTCCATATCATTGTGAGATTTTTCTTCCTTTTCTCAGCAAGTTGTCCCTTCACTTGTTTTCCCCACAACACTATGATTGCATTTTTAAGTTCTTTACTATTTAGTGGTACTTTGTGTTATATGATTTCTTGATGGTGTAAAATACTAGGGAAGTTCTCAAGAGTAGCAAGTTAGATTTCATTTCTGAAGACTGGAGGCTGGAGTGTTCTGTGCAGCGCAGTGTAGATGTGCTGCATTGATGGTGTGGTGAGGGTCTTGTTTCGCAGCTCTCAAAAGGATCGGTTTTGCGTAAAAGTTCCTTTCAAACCAGACAGCTGGCAAAGGAAATTCCATATTACTCTTTCACTGTGCTCCTTTTTCTTTTTGGCCACTCATGGCCAGCGCAGAGGGGCTTAAATTAGAGGAGCTCTCAAGTTGTCCTTCCATGATGCAGCAGGACTGAGCTTTCAGCCGCCTTTGCTATTGTTTGCTGTGGTGTTGGAGCAGTACGTTCTCTGGTTGTCATTTTCTGGTGTGAGGATGTTACCCTAGTCTTGTACTTTCATCTGCTGGTCAAACATAAGCAGTTAAAATAAAGCATCAAAATTATACATGGGCTAACCTCATAAGATTATATGCATGGTCTTTACAACTTTATCCAAACAAAAAGCCATGGCCAAAATGAAGACTCAGATTTTCTTAGAAACTTAGGAAGGAGAGAGAAAAATTTCTTTCCCTAAAACATTATAGTAAAGCAAACCCAGTATTTTTGTTAGTTTTAATTTACGGGTATTTATTTGCATTCTCTATCAACTTTTGCTGTGGCGTTTAAATGGCAGTATTTAACCTGAGCATCTGCAAGGGCAACTACCGTGGACTGGCGAGCTTTTTGTCAGTATTCATTGCCTGCTGCTTTTCAGCCTCGTCCCCCAGGGGCTGCGGTTGCTGGAAAGGGCCATTTGCCTGAACTCCTGCACAAGCCGGAGGGAAGCTGGCGCTGCCTGGGCAGGTCTGAACAGACTTCTCCATCGCAGGCATTCCTAGAGCTCACTCTCAGGATCCGAGTCCTAGGCAGAGCAAGCGAGCGATCGACCGGCCGCGTTAGAGCATTCCTTCCAGCTGCAGCTGAATACCTCCTTGCTGAGTCGGCCATGGTTTCGTTTTGCAGTTTGCCACTCTTTGCCTCGCTAATAAGTGACACGGCCGATCCGTGAATGGTGCACAGAATGCACAAACCAACGTCTTGCTACTATTTTCTTAATCTGTTCCTAAGACGTGTTTTGAGGAGAGAGAAACGAAAAAGGATTGTGAGACACCCCCACCACCTGCAGCAACTCCTTGCAACACGGGGTCCAGCAGGTTTCTGTTCTCCCTAAAAATACAGATTACTAACAGGCGAACGCGGCGGTGAAGAGAAAACTTGCAACCGTGTCCAGCCTGCTGGATGAGAATAAAGAGCCATTCAGGGCCAGTACATTTTTTTGTGAATCCTGAACTCCAGCAGCCCATGCTAATGTGCTGTGCCTGGCTGCACCAGCAGCCAGTTGAATTAGAAAAGGATTAACTCAGGGTAAAAAAAAAAAAAAAAAAAAAAAAAGTGAATGTGACGCACAGCGAGCCCTGATCTTTTTTGTGTTGCTGATATTGAAAAAATAAACCCAAATACTGTGTCACTGAACAAGACATCCACTGAAGATATCACGTCTAGTGTGTAATTGTTTTCTAAATGAATGAAAAGGGGTTTGCAGCTGCCAAGGCATTTTTGACTCTTCCTCCAGACAGATCTCTCACCTTAAAATGCATTTTGGCAGACAGAAGACATGTGGTGCCTTCTTTGATATATCTTTGCAATAGCTGGATGTGCACAGTGAAGTGTTTGGGTATTTTTATTCACCCTCCCTCTTATTTCCAGGACGTTTTGGAGCACTGCAGCCTTTAATTCTGCTTAGGGGAGATTTGAGAACTCATGCTAAATATCTGAGGGATGTGATAACTTTTCCTCTCCTGCAAAAGTTTGAGGCAGAATAAGGGCAAGGCTGTTCCCTAATTTTTATTTGGACAGGAAAATCGCAACAATTATTCCTGAAAGCAACACAGCTCGATTTATTGTTCAAAGAGAGGGTGACTTTTAAAGAGGTTTCAAATAAAGCATAGAAGACAACTTCTAGACTGGGATTTAAATGTAGGTTCATTTTTCTGTTTGGGTTTAATGAACAGTGACACACCAGCATAAAAACCACCTTGTTCGAAGGAAGCCTGTCAAAACCGAGGTACCTTTCTACAGCTAGTGCTTACAGTCAGGGCTGAGGTCTGGGGTGGGGGTTTGGCAAGGCACTTTCTTAAACCAAACCGCGAAAAGTCAGATGATGGTAAAGTCCTCCTTATGTCACGAAAGAGTTTTGGTTTTGGAATAGTTTTGGAACATGCTCTGCCCGGCTGCCTGTGTATTGCTTTGATTTAAGAGAGCTGGGATGTTGAAACTCCGCTGTTTCTTCCTCGTAAACCAGTTCTGCTGAGAATTGTGTTTTGGATGATTTTGGTCTGAAAATCATGTGGAATAAAACATCTGTGGAATAAATCAGAAAGTATGTCTGAAAATAGCCTCAATCTATCAGCTTGTCCACATAATAATCACATTTTCTTTGCCTTTCTCGTGCTCCTTGAGCATTTTTGAAATGGAAATTGAATCATATGAGAGGTGCCTGGTGCTTCTGGTTGTCACCGGAAGACATATTTTCTTCATGGGATTCTTGTGCTACCAACTAGATCAGGATGTTCCTGTGCAAACGCACCGTTTTACTCTTTGGTTCTCATGCAGAAGGTTCAGGGGAGCAAGGGGGAGGAACAGTCCCAGGAAGGTCAAAGCGAAGAATGTTTTATTGTTAATCATGCCTGAAAACACTTAATCCAAATTACAGTCAAAAGCAATGGGAAGTGCTCACAACATTGAAAATAGACAAAGCAGGAACAAATGGTTATGAATGACACAGGTGAACAAACTGAACAGAAAGCTGTACTTAATCCGTTTATACCGAGACTAAATATGAAAACTTTTTCTCTGTTCCCAGTTCATGTGCTCTGTGCGTCATCTCCTGATGCTGACCTGCTTCAGAGCTCTCCTGGCAGGCATTGCAGATGGCAGTCGGCAAAGGGAATTCCCTCCTGCTGGGGCGTGTGAGGCCACCTCAGTAAATCCCCTTTCCAGAGTCCTCTGGGTGGTCTGGCCATGCTTAATCCCTCCGTTCCCCAAACTGTCTTTACTTCTGATGTATCGAGGAAGTGATACTTAATATTATCAAGCATTTATCTCAGTTTCTTGAAAGTACAGATGCTGATGTACTGGCTTGTAGGTTCTGCCGTGTCACTTCTCTGCCAGTCATTGCTCATGCCAAATTTTCCTACCAGGCAGGCTGACCGGAAAGACAGCCAAATTCTTTCTAGCTTTACATGAAGCTTGTAGGCGTCAACAGTACAGGGATAACACTCGTCCGTTCTGTTAATATATTTCAGTCTTTCTGCACGTTATTTTTCAGGGCATCCTTAATTTTTCTACCCAGGCAATCGTTAAAAATACATACATCTGTGTTTCAGCAGCTCTGTGAAGGTTGGCCTGACTGATAGGTCCCAGCACCTCCTTCCTCTCTAAATAGAAGGCATGGAACTCATTAAAAAGTGTCGGGAAGATTAACTTTTCCCTCATTTCTTTCCTTCAAATTAGATACACTGAAGAAGCAATATCATTATGTGGGTCAGGAAGAACTTAATTTACTGTAGAAGAGCAGTATTTCAGGGTCGAGTGTCTCTGTGAGGTGTGGAGAAGGGAGTGCAGCCTGACTAAAGTAACTGAAGTCTTCCATTAAAATTCTTCAGAAAATTGCCTGACTCTTTATCAGGCTCGCAAGAAGTTTTGCATCTTCCCAGCAGACCTCCTTTGAACTCTTCCGGGCTCATTCTGGTTTTCAGGAAACTAATTCCACTTTGCGCTCCTCTGCTGGTCTCTACAGCAGCCAGGAAAGATGACCACAGGCAAGGGAGCAGAAAACTCTGTGCAAATTGTACTCTCCTCAGGGTATTGATCTTAAATGCCTGCTGGCTTCAGATTAAACAGGCGCGGGAAGAAATAACTGATCTAAGTGCTTTCAGCAGCTCTCACCTGCTTCTTGTTTCTCTTTGATCAAAACATTAATGGCAGAGGAGACTGAGAAAGGAACCTGAAAAGAAAACATACTGAGAGTACAGGTCTGACTTCCGTGGACTGACAAGTCCGTGAGATGTAGATGACGAGCGTGTGGTAAGAGTCAGGATCCATCCAGTGAAGCAGCTAGCTGGACACACGGACTGGCTGTGTATCCTCCGTTACAGCAACTTTAGTGCTGAACAAAAAGCAGACAGAGTCCCCCCAAGCCAGATGAGGAAATGACAAATTATTGTCTAATTATTTCGTGTCCTCTTGAGATCCCCCTGGGATGAGGCACGAGCCTGTCAGGGGTTTTTGGAGCTTCTCTTTTTCTTCCTTTATCCCCACTAGCAGTTTCGCTGTGTAGTAAGTACATTGTAAGGTAACGGTGATAAATACATAAAATTCATGGTTCCGGAGGTCAAGCCATTGGCAGCTGTGCTTGGTGTGGCCACAGCTCTTCCAGGTGACCCAGCAAAGGAAGAGGCAGCCAAGAAACTCTAATAACCTCATGAAAGATGATTTCATTGTGATTTGTGGCTTTCAGACAACTTCAGGAGAAGACGTCCGTGACTTTGCCAAGGTACTAAAAAACAAATTTCGAACAAAAAGATATTTTGCAAAGCACCCACGAATGGGCTACCTGCCTGTGCAAACTGTCTTGGAGGGAGACAACATGGAAACGTGAGTAACTCTAAAGCGTCTTAAGTAGCAATTAATTTGGTCAGCTCTTTGAGCTCCCCGGTTGGTGCCAACTCCCTTCACTTCCTAAATGCATAAAGCCTCTTTATTATTATTTTTTTTCATTTTTGTTAACCTCGGCTGGCAGGAAGACACAAGCTGGGGTTCCAATTGCCATTGCTTTTATGCTTCCACCTGTCCTTGTACAGGAACTTCAACTTCACTTAGGAAAACAAAAATACTTACTGTCCTACTGACAGCCTTACAAACCTCAAAGTTTGATATGGCAGTTTGGAGACTAGTGATCTCTTAATTAAATTTTTATTTTCTTCCAAATGGATATCTTTCTGTGTTTTTATTTTTTTAATTAAGCTACTGTGTTAGCAAGCTTCCCAGCTGATTTCTTCTTTTCTCACCCTATAAATTTAGTCGTATTAAATGACTTTGAAATCTTTATGGAAGAAAAAAAAAAATAGCAGTAATGATGCACATGGAGAAATCAATGAGTAACCCAGTTCCCTTTGGGTTTTTTTACAAGTTTAATCACTTATTTAATGGCAATTGCACGCAGCTTGTTCTCGCTCTCTCTCTTTCTCTTTTTTAATTTTAGATTTCAGTTTTTTTCTCACTTTTTGGTTGGTAGCTCTTCACAGTCATCTTGTTGGTCTGTTGGATTTCTGTTTTTCAGTTGTTGTGATTTTTTTTTTTTAACCTTTCTGTAATTATTTTGCTGCTAAGTTTCTTCTGCCTCTCTCTTCACCTCCTCATTTTTTGTCTTGCAGTCCTGTTACTCTGATCAACTTCTGGCCAGTAGATTCTGCGTGAGTACTTTTGCTGAAGTGTGCTGCTGCTGCTACTGCTGCTGCGTTCCCTCACTTTTTTTTGTTTGTTTCTTTATTTAGTTTTACATAAGTTCATTTCCTTCTTTCTTTATGATTATTTTCTTTGGTACGCTCTCTGAAGGAAGGTTTTGATCCCAAATGGGATAAATCCAGGAATTCCCAGCAATCGTGGATTATGCACTGTATACTCTTTCTGGAGTATGTATTTTCATCGACTTAACAGGGATTTTGGTGCAGTCCTACTAATGCTTATGAGAATTTGTCGTTTAAAAGCCTGTGTTGCTGAATAAGTGTCGATCCCTCTGAATGTATACTAAATGCTTTTTGAAAGATATGAATTGAACTTGATGGATTTAATTCAGTTTCAGGAATGGTGTTGTTTTGTAGATAGAGCTGGAAATTGGTTTTACACACAACTGTGCACACCCACACACTCACGTGCCCCAATTAGCCCAAAGCTCACTTTAAAATTTATGAAGGCAGGTTGAAATGGGGAAATGTTTACTGTACTTTTTTCATAATTTAAAAAAATAGGGTTTTTCAGCTATGAATTGGAATTTCATTCTTGCACCATTCCTGCACATGAATTGTCTTACTATTGTAGTGATACCCTTGGCATAAACTAAAGATATATATATATATATACATACTTATCGTTGTGGCATTCGCTACTACTAGTGTTACATGGATGATTTTACAATAATGTTAAATAAGGATTATTTTTAATTCACATATTGATAAGTATTGAGAACTAATAAATAGAATTTTATATATTTCTATATGGTGAAATGTATACGGCTTGCACCTTCATTGAATTTTTGGTAGAATAAACAATAGTGAAATGTCTACATTTGAATATTGATTTATATATTTCATTTGAAGCACAACGAATTGGGAAGTCAAATGAAGTGCTCTTCCTCTAGGAAATTTACTTTAAGCAACCAAGAAATGCATATAGTACTGCAAACCTCATATGGTTGGGGATTCACCCACAGAAAACGTTGAAAGGCTGGAGCCAGACTGAAGTAGAGGGGCTTTGAACTTTAGGACGCATTTTCGTTTCTAAATGCATCTGGGGATGATTGCAGCATGCTATATACTCAACCGTGGATCTGGATTTCTTACCCTTTAGAACAATTGAAAAGCTGAAAGTAACATTTAAAGAAAGCTTGGATAATACGGAATGCCATTGCTTTGTCTGACATAACATGAAATTAAGCTGCCATAACGTGCTTAAGTCTAATGCATTTACAGCAATAACATCATGGTATGCTTACACCGATAGCTTCACACCAAAGGTTTAGCGTCATCTACTACAGGGAGCTTAACTTGCATGTAGTACCTAAGAAAGCTTGAGAAATACTGAGAAGCAGGATTTGTATGGAGAGGTTGCACCTTTTATCAGCCCAACTCAGGTATCTTCCTGAGCACAATCCTTTTGTCTAGACTGACAAGAAAGCAGAAAATTAAGAAATTAATAGTGGCTGGAAAGACTTGCTCTTCATTTTGTTCTGCTAACTTTGTTCCTTTCCTTAGTGCTAGACCACCAGGGCTACAACACAAGTTACCGAGCTAGCCAGGTTTAGAGCTGTTTCTTAGTTACAGGGCTAATCCAAACTTTGGCAGTCAAACCTCTTTTTCTTGTTAGCATAAAACTTTTCCATGTTTTTTAAGATCTTGCCTTTTTCTGGTACTTTCATGCCAGTTTGCTGGTAATCTTCAAAGTACTCCAGAAGAGCCTAACTCAGCAGCATTCAGCAATGCTGGTGCTATCCTGATGTCAACATGTGGTATAATATCTGGAACTGTTTATAAATACATACATACATATTTTTTGTTAGAAGTTAGTGGTTCTTCCTGCATATTGTCAAGTATTTTGCACAGATACTCTGCTTGCGAGGCATTAAAGGGGCATCTCACACTTTTGGGGATAATTTATGTCTTATTGCTTGGACTGTGGGCTATCAGTGGCACAAATACAATTCTACACTTTCAAGAAGCATCAACTGAAATGCTGAACAACAAGAAAAGTGCTCTCATCCTGCAAGCTGAGTCTCTGGGGGTGCAGGGAATTGCAGGAGCTGGTATCTGCCATTCGATCGTCACTTGACTTGACTGGAATTCCCCAGACTGTTCCTGCAGACCCCAGCTTGAGCACTGCAGCTGTGGAGCCCTTGTAAATGGGATGGTTATCTTGACTAAGTATTGGCTATGTCTCTCAGTCTTCTTGCTGAGTGTTCTAACCGGTTAGGTGGACTGAGTACATGGGCTCAGAAAGGAAGGACAGAGAGCTCTAGCACGGATGGTCATACATAAGAGTATGTCTACACAACAGCCTGCAGTGCAGCACAAGTCGTTCTCTAGCTGGCTCAGATACTGGCAAAAGTGTACCTCTGAGCAGCTGAATTCAACGTGGGACTGGGCTTTCATAAAACTGTTTGAGGTAGATCTCCATTGTAGCATGTTCTGAAGTGGAGACAAACCTGGAGATGTAGCCTCATCCCCTGCCTGCAGTTGACAGAATGACAGAAGCATCTCCAAGTTACACAGCACTGTGTTGTCTTCAAAAAAAAAATATATATTAAATATACCTCGTTCGCCTTCTGAAGGTGAAGCTTAGTTTCAAGGCAGTAAGTATGTGATCATGGAGTCAGGCTCATCTTTTGCCTTGCACTACTGCCAAAAGGGGCATCACTTCTCTTCATTGCCCAGTTGGTCCCAACCAGGGGCTGTCCTTTCCTTTTTAGTGCTACAAATACATGTGCAGTGCCAGGGTAAGAGGGACTAGGAGAATGATCCAGCTCAAAACTAAAGCTACTTTTAACACAGATTTCCTAGTTTGCACACAGTATTAGCAACAACATTTGTACGTGCGTTGAAACTAAGATCTCTTTTTTTCATTGATAGTAGCAGCTTAGACCAGCTTAACATCTACTGTATGCCAAATAAAAAAACAGAAATAGCATCAGTTTATCGGAAAACCATTGTTACCTTGCTCTGTAGTCCTCTGCTTTAGATAAGTTACATCCTTTTCCCTGTCCCTTCCCTTCAGTGTAGATGTTCTTACACAAAGTAGGTTATCAAGTTGCAGAGAAGCAATTGCCCATCCACATGAATCGCTGCTGTACCGAGGAATTCTGTGAACTGAATACTTATCCTCTGGTGTGCTGTGGTAATGTTTGAACATGTGATGGGTAAAAGTACAGTCGGAGGCCAAAGCTCATTTCAGAAAAAATGAGATTTGTGATACTTGGCCTGTGATGTCTTAAAGAGAAAAACTTTGCTGTTCTGTGAGAAGAGACATTAATGACCATGCATTTTGCGTATCCAGCATAAAGCTCTCTGAATTCAGAAGGATCCTAATTTTCTAGAGCCGTTTGCAGGCTGATTAGAAAACTGGAATTGACCAATGATGTAGTAGATTTACTGCAGGATTATCAAACTCCTAACATGGGAGCATTATGAGCCACAAGATTATTACAGTTTTGGTTTATAACCAGTAAATATAAAACTCACCTGCTCTTGCAATGCAGTACGATCCCGGTTGGGCAGATCCAGTCTGAACCACAGTATCCAACAATTTAAAATGGGAGAAAGTCCTTCCTCAGTCAGGAGTTCCAGAAGGAAAGTCGGCAGAGATGGAATAAAGAAAAGTTGAAATTTAGCTAAAATACGAGATTGATGTACAGTTTGGGAAGCTGCATCAGATTTTGTTATTCCAGCGCCTCCTGATACCTGCAGATTGGCAAAATCCCACACAGCAGCAAAAGGTGCTCTCTGAACTGCACAGGGAACATAATTCAATGGTGATGTTTTCCAGAGTTGAGGCTGTAAGAAACAATGCTCTCATTCATGAGAGGAGTCCCATGAATTGTTTTTGTCAACAAAAAAAGTGAAGAGGACCTCATACCATCTGATTTGTCAGGCAGAGAACCCAAAATAGTTGTCAGTGTCCTCCTGTATAACACACTGATCCACGGTTCAGATTATAACTCTGGAAAGATGCTAGGCAAAAGCATCAGTGTCTGCAGTGTGTTATTAAAGACTCGTTTCAGACATTTTATGTTTCTTGTATTTATTTCTAGTGACTCGTGGAGTAGTCCTTAAAGGCTCTTTTAAGTGGGATGTGCTGGAAGCAGGCACTGGAGCAGGGCGGGAGGCAGAGGAGAGGTTCCCAGCAGGGCGTTTGCAGCCGGCGCAGGGCTGTGTGTGAAATAGAATTACCAATGAAGGAGGCAGGCATGAAGGGAAAACCAGGGCGAAAGCTCATCCGTAAATCCTTTGGAAAAGGATTCTTTGGGGATTGGTGTGCAGAAGAGTTGTTGCAACAGACGGATTGCCAAATGGTCAAAATCCCCAGTGTGGTACCACAAAACATGGGGCCGACGGCTTGAGGAGACGCACACAGCGCCTGGAGTTATAACTTGCTGTTTTTCAAACATAGCATAAGCATAAGGCGTGGAGATGTGAGGGTACAGGCATAGCTAAGTGTCTTTTTACTTTTAAAGGGGTATTGTTTGTGATTAATCAGTGTTTTCTGCCTTATAGGCCTGCCTCGTCCCCTCAGCTTTCACATGATGATACTCATTCACGCATTGAACATTATGCTAGCAGGTATGACGCCAGCTGGACATTAGGCAGATCTTTCTCTGAACAGTCATTTAAAAAAAAATAAAAATCCCAAAGGCTAGTTGCTACCTGAGCACTTCTTAAAAAAACTGTAGGGTTTGGGGTTTTGCTTTCCAGGTTCTGGGATGCAGAGCATTGCCCGTGGTTGCTGCTAACCAGGCTGTCAACTAACTAACTTGCATGCCAGAGCGTCTGTGTGGTCAGGAGTGGCCTTTAGGTCCTGTGGGGTCTTCGTTAAGCTGTGCACTCAGGTTGCTGAGTTTTTAAGAGGGCCTTTAGCAATAGAAGAAGGGGTAATGGTTTTAAACTAAAAGAGGGTAGATTTAGACTAGATATGAGGAAGAAATCTTTTACGATGAGGGTGGTGAAATACTGGCACAGGTTTCCCAGAGAGGTGGTAGGTGCCCCATCCCTGGAAACATTCGAGGTTAGATTGGATGGGGCTCTGAGCAACCTGGTCTAGTTGAAGCTGTCCCTGCTCATTGCAGGGAGATTGGATTAGATGACCTTTAAAGGTCTCTTCCAACCCAAACTATTCTATGATTCTACATAGAGTTTTGTTTTTAATACAGACCCTGGCATAATCGTACAAATCAAAAGAGCAGACACCTCCAAACTCTACATGAATCTCAAGTGCCATTTCAATGTTAAGTAATTCACCTTGTGGAATGCTACAAACAGGATTTGTCCTTGATTTGGAGGATTAAAATAGTGATATATTGCTCCTTTAGTTCACTTGTCTGCTTTCGTACTGCTCTTAAGATTCAAAAAGTGGATTAATTGCACAAATATGAAAATGTTTTTCCACCAGGCAAGCAAATTTGCAAGGCTTGAGGGAATGAAAAATAGTTATTCCAACCTCCTCTTTCTCCCCCTCAAAATCACTTGATCGGGAGAGATATTTCTGAATTATGCAGGACATTTAGGAGGGGCTGAGTGTTGAAAACCAATGAGAAATGACTGAGTGTTACAGTTCTGATGATGACATTGCCAGGTACAAAGCAATTTTTGTAATCCCCTGGCTTCTTAAGGCCTTTCTTTGATTGTGGAATTAATTAGTCATGAGGAGTGGAATATAACCTCAGAGAAAGGATTGAAAACTTAGAAGTGAACTAAGAACTTTAGCCAGGTCATTGTAACAAATAAACAATCCTTTGCAGTAGCTTATTGCAAAACTTTCTGGTAATCAACAGTGAGTGTAAATTAATTTGAATTTCAAATTCATCAAAAACATCACGCTCTTTAATTCTTTCAGGAATGTTAGAGCAAATAAAGTTTCTGGAAAACATAATTGATTTTAATGAGTCTTGTTTATTTTTCCATAGGCTAGCAGAAATGGAGAACACCAATGGTTCTTACCTAAATGACAGTATTTCACCTAATGAGAGCATGTAAGTAAGCTGTTTTAACATTTTTGACATGTGCTTTTTTGTGAAGGTTAATAACTTGCAATGAAATTCTGTAGCGCTGAATTTGCGTGGCCATGTACCACATCTGGTTCAATTTAATGATAAACTTGTGTTCTTTCAATTTCTATCATAGCATCTAGATTTATGGCTTACAGCTTAATACCAAATTTATGCAACAGATGATTGATACCTTCAAAATGAAAAGTACTAATTTTGTCTAAAAAGTCACTGATGTATTCAGCAAATAGTTCCCATGTTACTTGGGAAAAACGCTCATCATCTGATGTGTTTTAAGGACAAAGCTAAAAAGATAACCCTTCTATCTGAACAGCAAGCTTAATCACGGTTAAATTTCTGTAAGCTAGAAAATGTTGTGGGCAAAGTGTCATTCAAAAGGTTAGTGGGGCTGAACAGAAATCTTTGGTCTACAAATGCCTGAAATACATTGCAAGCCAGGAGGGACTCGTCCTCACTGTGAAATATTAGAAGCAGTGAACTTTAAGTTGGACAGATCAGTGACAAGCACCCATTGTACTGCTTTAAATGTGAAGTCATAAATGAAAGTTTTAATTTTAAAAAAGTAGTTCAATCTAATGTCACACCAAGACCTTTTTGTGGTTTTCTGACACGATAATATATTTCTCCTTTGTCGTGATTTTCTTGATCTTGTTCATTCTCTGAATGAAAGGACGTAGAACTAGAAAACTACCTGTGCGTAATGTTTCTGAAAACAGGACAGAAGCACGTAAGTCATTGCTGTGCTTGCAAATGTAGGCTTAGTTAATTAACTGTAGGAGCAGCCACAGTATGGATTCTGAATCAACCCAATATGAAAAAACTCAAATCCCAACTTTTCTAAAAGCATTTTTTTCTATTCTGCATAATCTCATCCTTGGCATCGTTTAAGGGGTGTATTTCTTAGAAAATCCAGACAGAATATTCCTTTTATCAAATTTGTAGAGTTCCTTTAAAGCACAGTACCCTGGCCAGTTTTCATTCACTTACTTAAATTGAGATTCCAAATCATTAGTATTTTATAAGGTTGGTTGTGAGCCTGTGAGGTGTTCTTGGATAATAAAACTGTTTCTTTGTTGCCAAATAGTTTCTCTTTTGACTTGGTAGGATTGTTACCTACCAACTCGGAAAGAAAATCCCCTGTACAACCAAGTACATTGTTTTAACGTATCGGTTCAAAAAGGAGAAAGTTAAAATGACACCTCAAAACTAATACATACACAATGGCAATATAGTTTAATGCAGTTAATGAAAACTTTGTTTCCAAATTTTACGTCAATTTTGTATTGTTATGGATAGCAGTAATGCTATTACATACCGAATTTCCTGTTGTCTCCACTGTAATATTTCAGTGTCTTTAGTCACAGAATCATACATAAGCAGTGTCCTTTTTGTTATGCTTTGGTCTTACTGTTCAGTTCATTCTTTGTTTAAATAAAAGTTGGATTAATATGATACAGTTAGTAAGTTAACCACTGACTATCCAGTTTGCACCATTAAAATGAGAATAAATCTGTACATTCTGAATTTTGGAAGAAATATGATCCAGGTACAAATTGCAGCAAGATCAAAGCTCACCATGAATTTGCAACTGTAATTCTTTCAGTCTTGTCGTTCAGGGTATGTGTAAGTATTATTTGTTAACATTCTTACAGGTTTTGGATTATCAGGCTTATAATTGCAGCTAGAGCAATGGATGGAGATGGGGAAGTAGGGAAATAAAGAGATAATGTGTATATATAGCACACAACGTTTTGATATGCAGTGTCATTGCAATTATGTATACGAAGTAAGTGTAGGCTGAAAATCACAGAGAAACGGTGTGTCTTGCAAAGTGGCCTTATATTGCAATACTTATGTCACTTTTTCACTGTTAATTCACTTAAGATGCATGAAGATATTTATAAATGCAAAGGACCTGTTTGAAGGGAGTCACAGTTGAAGTGTTTCATTAAAAGTATAAATTTAGGAACTGGCAAGCCTTTAAAATTTTGTTTAGAAAGAAGAAAGGATGTCTGTTGTGAAAAATTAATATTTCCCTTTTATGAGCTAATGTTAATGTGCTCTACATTGCTTTAGCACTCCTGTAGTCTATAAAACGGCATCATTAACATTTTCAGGAACAAAATGAAAACAAGGAAAATTCAGATTTTTGAACAATAACAGCTATTAAAAATGCCTGTTAAATTCTGGATTACAAACGTAACAGAAAAAAACTAGACTGAATTATTTTGTTGTAAGTAAGTACTACCAGAAAAACAAGATTTTCAACAGCAGCGTCATTTTTTTCTGTCCTTGACTTGTGGTGTCAAGAGGAACCTTCCATGGTTTCTCACGGTTCCTGCTGGTGTTCGCTGCATAGCTCAGGGCCTCGGTGCATCTCCTTAGCGCCTGAAACACCCGTGTAATTCTAGAGGTGGCCGAGGTCTTCAGAACTGGGTTTGCTTTTCTCTTCTAGAGATGCTTCTGTTTCAGATGCCAGGCAGCTTCGGGGGCCATAGAAAAAAAGAAAGAGATCATATGTATAAAATAGAATATATTTCTATTCTGACAGGGTACATCACTTGTAATTTCAAAAAAAAACACTCGGTGAAAAATAGCGTAATTTCATTAGATTAAGTAAATATTTTTTTATTTCACCTCATTTACAATTAGATAGAGAAAACTAGATAAACAGAGGACACCTTTATTACATAAGGAGAGTCTGTAGGTATAAAAATAAATGCCTTGCCTTTGCTTGAATGACCCTTCCACAGCACAGATCAGGCAGCAGAAGATGGCCTTTTTTCTCAAGCAAATTCCTAATTGAAGTTAGGCAAATGAGGAAAGCTGAGGTTGTCGGCTGGGGCAAAACTCAGCTTTAAGTGTCTGAAAGGCAGAGGGGAAGAGAGGTGGACTCTGCAGAGAAGGAAAATTATCAGCAACTAAGTGAAACAGTTCAGCAGATTTTGCCTTAAGGGACATCGCTCTGCTATTCGTTACAGAGAGTTCAGCAAATCTCTTTGTAAGAAATGAGAGACTGGGAGTGAATCATCTCCTCGTATTCACTGCGAAGTTAAAAATGAGGAAGGGAACAGCCTGTTTTATCCCCTTCTGTTTTCCAGTGATGACGAACACTTGTTAATCCAGCACTACTGCCAAAGTCTGAACCAGGAGTCCCCCCTGAGCCAGCCCCGAAGCCCTGCCCAGATCCTGATTTCTCTGGAGAGCGAGGAAAGAGGGGAACTGGAGCGAATCCTGGCGGACCTGGAGGAGGAGAACAGGTGGGTTATGCCGCTGGCTGCCGCAGCCCTCAGGTGCGCACTGCAGGGGCAAGCGAAAGCTTGCTCTCTGTAAGTGATGAGGCTGACAGCCTATCTTTGTTAACTCAATGCCACTTCCAGCGCGGTGATGAGTCAGCACTGTTTCTTTCACAAAACCTCCAAAATGGCAAGCTTCAAAGACATCCATGGGTTGGTCACCTAATACCACCTGTGACAAGCTCCGTTGGCTGGGTTTCATATTTCCTGTGTTGTACCATTTCCTTTATTTCCATGATAGTAATGAGCTTCACGCCAGCGTTGCTTTAGTTTGTCGTTAAGAGAGGGAAAGGTGTGTGGATTTCTGCACCCCTGTCTGGAAAAGACAGGCAGAGGTTCTTGGAAAGATGACAGGCGTTTCTCAAAACGGTTGGCCATTGGGGTACATGAGGTTTTGAAATCACCTCAGTTCATTTGAAATAAAGAATCTGTGAAATAATTGTGCTGTACAGTTAGATGGAATTCACTTTGATAGCATTTTTAGCGATAAAATGAGTTATAAAGTTGCATTTTCTTCAGACAGATGGGTTCTTTCATGGTGATTAAAATTTGGGTCCTCTTTTTTTCTGTTTGTTGGGTGTTATTTGTTGACATTTCTTTAGCCTCTCAATATCAAATATAATTTACCACTTTTAGTTGGAACTTTAATCGAAGTTATCTTCATTAATCACAAAAAAACCCCTCGGCTAGATTCTTGCAGCATCACAACACTGCAGTCCTCTTTCTACGCTACTCTGGAGTCTTTGGCCATCAGCGTAAAAACTGGTAGATCTTGACTGACCATGGCAGATTTGTAATTGCAACCATGGACTACCAAAATTAGACTGTAAGATAGAAATCATTTAGATCTACAAAAAAATCCCATTTTTATTTGCCTTCTGCTATCTTCAGCTTTTATGCTAAAGTCTGTTGGCATTTTCATACTCTTTTTTCTTGCTTCTTTAAGAGCTTTTGTTTACATTGAGGTTTTAATGCAGTAATCGATTATCTTGGACATGTCAAGAAAATAATGCAAGAGTTGGCAGTGTCATAGATCTCTCCATGCATAAGTCTTCTTTGGATGGCACTAAACAATTACAGTGGTTCCATCATCCCACTGTCTCCATGAGACTGTGGTTGGGACTTCTTGACAAAGAGCAGAGCCTGGACTTGCAGAACAGCTTGAGTTAGTTTTGCATGGAGAAGCCTGAAATAAGCTATTCTGTCACCTGGAACAGGAGGAAGAAGATTTAGATCTGCCTTGTGCTTCCGTTTGGACGTGCATCAGCTACTCCTCTGCAGATTAAGTCCATTTTTCTGTATAAGTAATATGCTTTGACCAGGAAGAGGAAAGAGCCTGTTCTCCATAAATACCAAGTTTTATTTTTCTGAAGACTTAACCTCTATACATCTCCAAGGGCAGGGGCAACTAATTTAACTAAAAGTTTGTTTCACACACACTTTTTTCATGAAAGGTGTAATTTGCTGTAAGAGTTACTTTTTTAATACGCCATTATTTTCTCATGCCCTTGTGTTTCCAGTTGCGTTGCGCCCTCTCTGCATTTAGACTACACAATCTTCAGGTCAGGTTAAGCTGAAGATAGAATTGCTAAAATCTAACTGTTTTCTATGAGGAATTAGTAGCAGAGAAGACACCTGGAGGTGATGTTTTTGCTTGTGTGAAAAATGCTGGCACAAAGTCTGACAGACGTATAAATACTAATAAACTGGAGAGTGAGAAATAAAGAGGAAGGGTCAAGAACACACTTTTTTTCAGGAGGATTTGGGAGAACGTAGAGGATCAATAGATGTAAAGGATGAGGAAAGTGTTTCAGACAGAAAGCTGTAGTAAACAAAGCTTTTACTCTCTGAACAGCAGCGAGATTTTGTTTGAAACAAAGCCCAGGCTTCCTACTACATGGTACATAAAGCCCAAGTACTTTTCCAAAGTGGAGGAAAATCAGTATTTTGAAATAAGCCGTTGTACTTTGCATACAGGACTTCTGTAGTTAAGAAATACTGTGTAACTAGTACTGTACAGATAGTAATATAGCTTGGTTTTTTAAACAGCACTATGAAGGAGAAAAAAAAGTCAAAATGCTTTTCTGTCTGTATACAAAATAAGCTGCCCACCAGAAAGGAGGGTTGCTTTTAAAGCGGCCTCATTTTAGATTAGAAATGTGGTATATGAACATTAGTATAACCTGGAGATAGCTAAATAGGCTACAAAATTCCTTTTCGGGGTTTACACCTTAAATTTCGGTATGAGCCTTATTTAATATGACAACTACTAATGAGGAATAGCACGTTAAAAGATCTCTGGGAGGAATTACACCTTAAAAATACCTGGTTTGAAGTTTGGCAAGCCTAGATTAAACGAGAGCCGTAGACTACAAGGTTGTTTTCTCATTTGTACTACTGGAGGCACAGTTACGGATGGGATGCCACCACAAGCAACTTCACCTTTTTGGATGCTTCGGGTCTCAATGCAGCAGGGACAGAGAGGTCTGTTTCTGTAGGACAGCATGGAGGTCACACTGCTGTGATTTTCATTGATTATGACAAAATCATGACTTTTGTCTCTGCAAACCGCTATAAATAACTTGTACTTAAAATGAGGCAGATGTTCAAAACCAAACAAGTTCTTGTTGTCCTGATAGCTTGTCACGGCCAGATAACTGTGATTTTATGGAGGGAACACTGATTCCTTTTCAGAAAATAAACCATTCAGGCAGGGTCAGTCAGGAGCCATTCATATAACTTATCTGCCTTTAAAAAACAGTCTTGTCCCTCTAGATTTTTATTTTCTAGTCTTTCTCCTCCACTGAGTTTGTGCAAACCTTTTTTGGCTGTTGCCAAAGGTAATCAACAACCTGGGACCTAATTCCCTGTGTGAACCCATAATTCTTCCCATGCTGATCCGAAAAATGCCCTCTGAGTAAATGTTGTTTATCGCCGCAGCAGGAAGACTCGGTGAATCTGTTGCTTGGAAATGAGCTGAACGTGATGCAAATCACGTCGTGACCGCCCAGTCCTCAGCCCAGCCTTAAAGCACCTGAATTGTTTCATCTCTGTTGTAAATACCTCGGGTGTCCTTGCCAGTGCTGAGCTGGATGTGGTGCTTACGCCTGGGAAGGCAAGCGGCTGGGCAGGTAGCAGTGCTAGACAAAAAGTCATCCTTTCCTGCCTGTCTTGACGCCCCTTCTGTGGCAGACACCTCTGATGATTTTTGACAATGAAGAGTTAGCTCTCGCTGCTGTATCTTGTCTTATTTTACAGCTAGAGTCAGCACACGCAGTCACTTCTCAGCAGCTCTTGGGGAAGCTGCGTCAAGTACCAGCAAGAAGCAATACTGCGGTATTCAAAACGCTTCATTGTCATTTCTCTTTTTCTTCCGCTCTCCACAGTTTCCTGCTTTTCAAAAAAACCCAACCCTTCCTTCGCTTTTTTGCTTCGTGTTTTGACTTTTCTTCATTTCTCTTGAGCTGTTTATTGAATTCTGACCTCTGTTTGGTTGTCAGCTGCAGTTTCTGGTCTCCAAATATTTCCATCTTGACTTGTTACTCAAATGAAAAAGACTCTTTGAAATTTTAATTCTGAGGTTTTGCTTTTGGACAGTTTAAAAAGATCTGTTTTGAATTCTTCTGAAATGTATTATTCGACTCATAAACTAACCTAGCTGTGACACAGTTCTGACTTTTTTTTTAGTTTCAAGGACCTCTTGTTAGATATTCATTATTTATCTGCTAGCATTTTGAGACCTTGGTGCTTTTGTGGCTTGCAAATACGACTTCCTTAAATAATTTATGGCAAAAAATTTGCCTGTTACATAATTTATATTTGCTAAAATGTAAGCATTTTAGAGAATATTTTCAGTTGTTGAAAGTGTTTCATTTGAATATTAGGCCTTCGGACTCATGCTCAGTTTTACATCACATAAAATATTGTGATAAAACCATTTCTTATGTATTCAATAGACATAAAGTAAGTAATAGACATAAAGTAAGACATAAAATACACAAAAAGTGCCTTGCTATGGAAGGCACTATTACTATATTGCGATATAAGAGAAAAACCCAATTATAAAATGGTCCCCAAAATATTTTGAAATTTCTTTATGTGTGAATATATTTCAGAAACAGCGAAGGCAGATTTTTGGTGTCCATCTAAAGCGGTACATTACACAGGTTATACCGTAGGGCATACTGAGTTGGATGTACTGTACTAGCATTACATAGAAAGCATTAGCTTCTGCAGTGGTAGAGACTTGGAACTTTCTGCAAAGAATTAAAATACTTTCCTGCTATTTTAGTGACAAAAGAAAGTGACTGTTTCCTGGTATTTTAGTTGAATCAAGATCACCAATGTACTTCTGTAAAAGGGAGACTTCTCTCGCCTTCTCTTGTTTTCCTCCCAGCTCCTAGCTGTACTATAAGAAGAATTTAGTAAATGAGATTTCCAGCCGGAGCCATTTGCCTTGCCTTTGCTTTCCTGCCTTGCACGGGGAGCGCAGTGGGCTGTGTGCCACTGGAGAGGCACTAATACCCCGAGTCTCAAAGCTGCCCTGTTTCCGTGCAGCTATGGTGTTCCTTCAAACCCAAAGACTGATGAATGGCCTCCTCAAATAAGTTCCTTCTGTGTAGTTGCCAATAGCGAGAAAGTGATGCATTTCTAAACATGCTGTGGCTCCTTTCGGTATTTATTTTGGCATTGAAGAAGGGGAACTAGATCTTCTGAGTGTGAAGCATCGTGAGTAAACACTGGCACTCCAGTGAGGGACAGGGGTAGGTGGTTCAGTTACCAGCTTTGTCCGTTTCTTCAGACCACTGATTTTCTGTAGGGAAATGAAAAATAACAAAAATTCACAAATTCTCAATTGCCTTTGAGAGGACTACTCAGCAAATGGGGTCCACTAGGATTTCCATCACCGGGCGATTAATGCTGGCAGTGATAGATGTGATTAATAACTCCTGAGCTCTTTACTACCCAGCTCTTTACAGTTGCATAAATCAAGGTTACGTTGGACACTTCCTCTGTTATTTTTCTTCTGGAATGCCTCAAAGCGGTGCATTCGTATTAAATGCAATATATGGGGGTTTTCTTTGAGTATTTCTCTTACTGAAGTATAATATATTTTCCCAGTGATCAGTAAATGCAGTGGCTTGCTTTGTTTGTGACAGCCAGATGTAAAAGTCACCCAGCCCGAGCTATGGTGGAGGGAGGCTGGGTTTCCCAGTACTGCCTGCGCTTGCTCAGTAGCATTCATTTAGTGAGGATTATGCTTTTATCTCCCCTTTTATGCTGAAAATGTCAGAGAGCACCTTTCCTTGGGACACAGAGGCTGTGGGCAATGCCTTGCGTGCCTGGCTTGCAGCAGCAATCCTTTCTCACCGCACAGCTTAAAACTATTCCAGAGGTAGGAATAAGACCTGAGTGTTCTCTCCTCTAGGATGTTTTTCCAGCAGGTTTCGAATTCTTTCTTTCTTTTTTAATTTTCAGCTTTTTTTCCCTATGTTAATACAAATCTTCGTTCCTGTATGTTTAGTTCCCAGTCATTATGGTATTATTGGATGTCCACACTCCGCATCACTCTTACAGCTCTGCAAGCGGCTGCTACGATGCATCTCGGTTCTCTGGACTAAGGGCTGTTTGGCTGGACAGAAAAGGTGCAGCAGGAAAACTCAGTGGCACAGGTGCTCTGCGCAAACTCACATGCATCCTTCAAAATGACATTCCTCTGTTCCACCAATATTACCGTATTTAATTACAGAACTCACAAACTCAGAGTATCTCTGCTTGAATAATATGCAGTATCCTTTACATATTTTTTTTTTCCTGTAGGCTTTCAGAAAGAGTTTTTAACTATTTTGTATCAAACATGAAGACATTTTTATCTGAATTACTCCCTGGTTCTCAACTGGGTTTCATTACCATAGTTACTGGAAGGACTTCTCTATATTGGTAGTTGAAGCAATAATTGTGGATTTCTTTGTAGCAAGGTACCTGATTATGCTGCAAGTATGACCAAGTCATTTATTTAGTTTCCCTTAGGGTGATATTTTATCTTTTGCTTTACAGCACTTCAGACTTTTGAGTCTGCTGTTTGTAGAGTATTGCCTGTATCATACATCTGGGAAATTCCTCATGGGGTAGCAATAGCCACTGTCTACAGACTGTGTGAAAAACAAGCTTAATGATCAATCGTGTATAAACTTTAGTCTGCAGTAAGACTGTGTGTGATACAGTTGTCATGCTCATTCCTATTCCCTTTTGTATTTTTATTAATTATTCACCAGTTCCTTCAGCTAGAAGTATCAGAAGACATTAAGTCTTGTGGAAGGCAACACCCAGTATAGCCCTTCTTTCTTTTTTCCAGATAATTTTCATGGACTTGAAATTCTATATTTCATTAAACCAAAAAACTTTCTTTGAAAAAAACCTCTCCATAGTCTTCCCCCTTTGCGTAGGTTTTAGAGAAAGAAATCTTTAATTTTGGAACAACCTGAAGTTAAGAAGGATCAACCCCTTTTTTTAACCCTTTAAAACTTCTGCAGAGGAGGATCGTGTAGGTCAGACATCCCTTAGGGATGATGTTCTGGGGGGATGCCACAGTCTCAGGTTAGGACAGTCCATCCTGCAGCTGCTGAAGGGCACGAGTACGTTTGAAGAACAGTCAGTAGCCTGTCTTTGTCCTTGGCGTTGCTTTCTTATCCTTGTGAAATGATGCATACTACTTTAGTTCTTATTCTGGTCACAATAAGGTTACTTTAGAAGTGTTTCGGAGCTTAATAAAGTTTATTGGGAGGTTTCTGAGGGCTCTTAAGCCTCCAGACCAAACTGTCAGTGTGTATTGTGGTTTGCAGGCAGAACTGGCAAGAAGTGCCTGTTCTCACAGCCTCAAATAAGAGCGAGTTGGAAAAAATAAAATCTGGGTCACTGCTTGTGATGAGTAAGCAGTTACCAGAGCGTCGAGCCATTTTCCCCCCTCTGGGAAGCTGTAAAGGAACATCATAGCAACAAAATCCCAGCGCAGTTTATTAGGCCTCCTTTGCCTACAAAGTTTCTGTTACAAGTTACTATTTTTGCGGGTTTGGACTGTGTTATCCCTAACAAGGTTTCGGTTTTGTGCCTTCTATGCTCTTCCTGCTTCGTAGAATTTTTTTTTATGTGTACCGCTATAGATAGTATTACTCTATGAAGTGTTTTACTGGAGTAAAACAGGAGCTTTACGGAATAAAAGAACAAGCTTAGCAGTGCCATAAAGTTACAGTAGAATGCAACACTCTAGACAGGGCAGTCCAAATGGAGATGGGAATTATAGCCCCAAAATAGGGGCTCACTATTGAGCCTAACTAGTGGGCCGAAGAGATAGGCTCACTAATTTGTCTGTTCCTCGTCTTAGGTTAGTAATTTCAGAGCTAGGTTGGAAATGCAGTTGCAAATATGGAGAGAGGAGAGCGATGTGACCCGACTGCCGACAGCAGAGTTGCGAGTGCACTCTGGAGTTCTGTGTTTTCGCTCTGACTTTTTGTGTGGCCGCCTTTTCTGTCGCAGCTTTCTCATCTGTAAAACAGATAGGCCGGCCAGGTGGCGTCCGCTTTGATTCGTGCTTGTAAAGTGCTTTGATCACTCAGCGTCCTCTTTTAGCACTAATTGCTCCTCGAGTGTGTTCGTGCGTGGAAGCGAACGGGCAGTCCGACTTCTGCTAGGAAGGATAGGAGGCGGGAAGCCGAGGGAGGGCTGAGCCCAGGAACGGGCCGTACCCGTCCTTCGGGAGGGTGCCTGGAGCCCAGCCAGCCTGCTGCCTCCTGTGCCCTGGGAGGGAATTAACCGTGAGTTCTGGAGACGCAGAGAGCCTTTAGGCAATGCTTGTATCACAGGTCCCTGTCACATCAGCTCCCTGCAAATCTGGGAGGTGTAAGCCTGCACGCACGGGGATCTGGTGGAATGAAAGGCAGGTGGTGCAGGTGGACCTCTGCCCCCCCGCGGTTAGACACATCACATCACGCCAGAGGAGAGGAGAGGAGGCGGCTTCCCCCTGCCCCGCGCAGGGGGTAGCCTGCACCCTCTTCGGCACCCTCTTTGGCTTCGGAAAGCTTTACCTCCTTCGTACTTCTCCACAGAAACTTGCAAGCAGAGTACGACCGTTTGAAGCAACAGCATGACCACAAAGGACTGTCTCCACTGCCGTCCCCACCGGAGATGATGCCGGTTTCTCCCCAGAGCCCCCGGGATGCGGAGCTCATTGCAGAAGCCAAGCTGCTTCGCCAGCACAAGGGCCGCCTGGAGGCCAGGATGCAGATTCTGGAGGATCACAACAAACAGCTGGAGTCACAGCTGCACAGGCTGAGGCAGCTGCTGGAGCAGGTGAGTCCGCAGGCCTTTCTTCTGCATCTCTCTAGAGCCGTCTTCCAAACGGGGTGTGAAGTGTTACCAGTAACGACAGCAGACCAAGAAATCGTATCTGTGGAGGCTAGTCGGAGAAAAATATTAAATTGTTCTACAGGCTGTAGAGTGACAAGGTGAAATCATGTTCCGGTGTTCTTATTTAGTCTTCTTCCTTGCTTTATTCAGAATTCAAGTCCATTGTTTGCATGGATATATTTGCTTAAAAACAGACAGAAAATTGCGCTTATTCATGGAACAAATAAAAAATACAGAGATATAAAGATTTGTGCAACTGTACTGAGCTTTTAATAACAGCCCCTTCTTTTTTTCTTCGATTTTTAGCCACAGGCCGATGCCAAGGTGAATGGTACAACACTATCATCTCCTTCTACCTCTTTGCAGAGGTCAGACAGCAGTCAGCCAATGCTTCTTCGTGTAGTTGGCAGCCAGACTTCAGAAACCATGGGTAAGATACCAAAGTTCAGATTGTCATAAAAAATATTTATAGTCCCATTTTCCAGCAAAAAAAAATACTCAAAGACAGAAAATACTCTGCTCTCCTGTTTAGTTCAAGTGAGAATGAAGTAGACATTTGCAATGGTCTTCGTTGTCATCTGGCTAATTACACTTTACATCTTCATTATGGTTCAGGCTTTTGCTTTTGGTTGTGATGCACACAGTAGCGTGGATATTTTGACATTAAACACAAAGCTCAGCCAGCTTGACTAGTGAAAACAAATATCACTAAGAATCTAACTATTTTATTCAAACTGACTTTCCGCTATTAGGCGTGACATGGCTGATTTAAATGTACATAGTATTAATTATGGCTAAGAGATTAAATGTAAGATTAATCATCCCCATGTTAAGTAATGTGATCTTATTTTTAATATGTCATGGCTCAATCACTAGAATTGAGCTGTCATTTATACGCAGTGCTTATCTAGTGTCTTTTCTAAATATCACATCAGACGTGATAATGAACATCCTGTGAATTGTGGAGTAAGGTTAAGTAGTAATATTCTGTAGCTAGAGGCTGGAATTATTATTTTTGTACTTTTAGTAACTGCTCTGTAGCATTTTTCAAATTTCCTATCTGTTATATGATTAACAAGTATTTTTTACCAACTAGTAAGGATTTTCTGCTAGTAAAAAAGCAATCAACCGTTGCAGCATCATTAAGCAAATGTGGTTAAATTACTTCAACAAGATAATATTTGAAGTCTGATGGTAATATTCAGCTTCATACACAGAAATTTATTTAGTGTATATTAGAGAGAGCGTTTGGGGGAGAGTGAGAGGCTTAAGTGAGAGATTTTCACTGTCATTAGTGAAAGAGTCGATGACAGTGAGCAATTAGATGGGAGGCGACATTCTGCTGTGTCAGAATTGCCGTCGTGGTGGGAGATAACGGTTTGTTCAGGGGCTTTTTCTTCCATCCCAAGCGTAGGCAATAATGTCAGCCCGTGCTGGTATCAAACAAGATGGGTTCTGTATGCTCTACAGCAAAAAAATGTGAAGTAAATTGTACCTTTAGGAGTACTTAAGTTAAATCCTGGGAGTGAGAGTACAATCACAGGTAACAGCAATTTCATTTGGATCTTTCTTTAATCATGTTACTAGTGAGCAAATATTTTGCTATGTATGGCACACAAAGAGTAGACAAAATGTATCATTGGAGTAATTTACATTGGCTTTCTGAAGAAATGTCATGAATTTCATCACACAAAATATGTTTACTTAAAGTACACAAGAAAAAATAGGAAGACAGTGGTTCCTAGCCATCTTATTAAAAGTCTTGTAGTTTCATATTTTATCCTTTTAGTAGGACAAAATACAATAATGCATTTCTTTTCTTTTGACTTGATATAAATTTTTTCCCATTTAACTTGTGAGACTGGAATTAATTAATTAATTAACACACATAACTGCTAGAATTATTTTTAAAGCAAAACTTTAGACATAACTTGGGTTTTTTTGTTTGTTTGATTGAGCCAATATGTGGAAGAACAGTGAGATGTTGAATCGCTATCAGTATGATTGTGTTGAGACTCAGCAAAGCAACGCTGTTGGCAGCATGGAGCAGAGCTTATAAAAATAATTACTAACCGAGCTAACAAACCGCAACTAATTCGGTTTGTTGAGTCTCCTTTCACACCAGAAAGCTTTGCTTGCGTGTCTGAGAGTGTTCTGAAGGGCAACTCAAAATATTCTTGAATTGTGAAGGGAACCAGAGCAGTGTTGTAAATAATGCTCCCACGCAGCACGCATGTGCCCAGTAATAAGAGAGTCTTAATTTTTGAGAATATACTGAGGATCTCTTGGTCTCTCAGGCAGTGAGGTAAAGTAATGGTAGCTTTTATATATTTTTCTTTTGAAAGGAGACTTTAGGGTTTTTGTCTTTGCATGTAGACCCACTGCATTTCTCTGTCTCTCTGCTTTCTCAGGAAGAAATTGCTGTAACAGGTTTTCCACCAGCAATGTTTTCCAACCATTTGGTAAAAGCAGCAACCCACTCAGACACTAATTTACAAACAGAAGAGCTTATCCCTTGTTTTCCTGAAATACACCTGGGCAAGCGGAAAGGTTCTGCTTTTCTTCTCATAGAATCCTAATGGAAAGTCCTGATCTTTGGCCTTTCTCCCCCAGTAATGTAGCAGCAGAGGAGGTTCTCTGACGCATGTGAGCCAAGAGGCTGCTGCTAAACTTCAATTTGTTCAGGTACCACCAGAATATCTGAGATCCGCCCAGCTCTCCAAGCCTTTTGTAGAAAGAGGAATGGAGGGAGAAGACTATTTTGGGTAAAGAGAGGTAATTGAGGTCTGAAGGTGTCTTTACTTTTGTCGGGTTGCTTGGCTGATGTCTTATTTTGTCACTTACAAGGAAATGCTCAGAAAAAGCATCCAAATGAGAAAAAATAAAAATAATGGATTTTAAATAAAAGGTACGGCAGTCTTGAGAGTCAACACAGTTTGGTTTGTACCAGCGCTTACCAGGGCATTTGGAAGTCAGTACCTCTCCTTGGTCCTTCATGGCCAGGACAGCAGAACCACTGCCCTCTTCTTTTGATCTTTGGGGCCAGGCGGCTTTCTGCAGCCATGCTGATAAGGACCTCGGCCTGGGCAGAAGCGGCAAGATCTCACTCGCTGAGTTGTCACCTTGCCATCCAGCAGAGACTGGAAGGACATTAGTTCTGCTAAGGCACCTCTGTCGGTGCAGCACTTGATGCGAAAGTAACTCATGGTGTGAGTTGATTTGTGTGAACCCAGCACCAGTCGAACCAACTGCAGGCAGTCTCAGCAGCTATTTTTAGACCATTAATGGAATACAAGAAGCCGATATGAAGACCATCACTTACATGAATTAAGTGCTTCTTGCAGACGCTTTACCCCACTTCTTGTACTGGAGTGGGAAGAATTACTCTTGGTCAGTAATAACTCTTGTGAAACTCCTGGCCCTAAGGTGAGGCTGACACTAAGCCTAATAATAGGAAATATATGCAGTCCTGAAGTGTTCCTTTAGCATCTCTTTTAGTAGGCTTTCCACTAGCGTGGATCACCTCAATGTTTTAAGAATGTAAATGCTAACAGAAAATCAGATAGTTTATTACTCAAGTTGAGTAATGTTAGAATAAAGGGTTATTGAGTCATTTTCAAAATAAGGACGTACCTCTCACGGTTATTACACTAGGCAAAACTGCTTCTGTGTTTTAATAGGGATAAAAGAAATCTAGTGAAAAAGGAGAATCTCACTCAAAGTACATCTTTTACATGTATTCTTTTGTCAGGTGCTTTATTTGTATTGGAGGCTAGGGTCTACAGTAAAATCAACATATGGATTTTAGTTATCTGAAAGCATGACCAAAAAAGCCCCAGTGAAAATAAAATGTATCGAATTTCCCATTAAGCTGCTGCCCTATAATCAGGTTATAGAAATTATTCAGTGGGAGAAATACATTTCGCTTTATTAAACTGCTGCTAAACCCTTTTACAGTACAATTGAATGTTCTTGGAGCGCCAATCTGATGCAATTAAACTGTCAGAAATATTAATACTGATGCAGATGAGAATCTGGGTTTCTACTGATTTACGCAGCTAGGCAAAGCAGTGCTAACATGAATCCGGCACTATTAGAAAGGTGCTCAATAGCAGCACTCACAACAGCAATTTCTTTTTCCATTAATAGAATAAGAGAAGCTGGAACAACGAGTGTCATTTATGGAACTAAATGTTCCTAGCAGACATTTTACCCCACTTCTTTTACCAGAGTAGATTATTTCTTAAATCCGTTTTTACTAATTAAAGTCAGCGTTGTTTAAAATTCATTGTTTAATTTCACTTAGATCCTTAAATAAAAAGAGAAACCTAGTAGTCCACAAAATCCACCCTTTTCACAATTTTGACTGTACACTAAGCAGAAAATGTGTTTATGTGGACAGCCTTAGCTTCGTGAAGGGCATACGTGATTGCACGCTGTTGGCAAATGGTTTTACGGTGGCTCTGATGCAGTGGTGTGTATTCGCTTTCCAGGTGAGGATGAGCTGCTCAGCCCTCCCCAGGACACAAGCACAGGTTTGGAGGAAGTGATGGAGCAGCTGAACAACTCCTTCCCCAGCTCCAGAGGTGAGCGCTGCCGCCCGCGGCGGATGAGGGGGAAGAAGATAAAAGTGCTTTCTGTTCCTTGATGTTTTCGGGGGGGGGGGGGGGGGGTGTTTTGGTTTCAGGTTTTTTAGCCGCTCTTTGTTTTCGTTTTAACAATAGCTGTAGAGAAACCTGTCTTATTTAGAGTGGAGAAGCAGCCTGCTCCTCCTTTACCTTAAGCTACCTCCACAGGTAGCCCTTGCTAGATACGTGGATGGAACAACGTCTGTCTGAGACTCTTTTTTTCCTGAGCATTTTCTTCTCGCTCCTTTTGCCATGTTCCTTTTCTCACAGCTTCCCTCCTTTTCAGTCAGTCCCCTTGCTGATTTATTTTTAATACATGTCTTAGCACATTTTTCTTCTGTCCTTACCTTTCTCCGAGAAGAATCTGGTTTGAAATAATATTAAAGTTCTGAGTCAAAGTTCTCGACCCAGTAGCACTTGCGTCCAAAGTGATGGAGGAAAAACAAGTGGGCTGCTTGTTTGTGCAGCGTGGGCCGCTATTGCGTGTACGGCCAGAGCATTTCTTTCAGTGTTTCTGGTTTGCTCATTCCTGTTGTTTGCTAAAGATAAGCTTTTGTATCGCTGGGATTTATTTGTTCAACCTTTTTTTTTCATTTAAGAAGGTCTTTTCTGAGCCCAGAGAAAAAAGTCTGCTGCTAAGAAACATAGCTTAGATTCCTAGCAGGAGGTGGGAAGTTTGGGATATTGCCTGTTGCTGTGGAAGAAGGCTCAAATGTAAACCTCTTGGCAAAAGAAGGTCCTGGTGTCTATTGGCAGCCTGTTAACTGGATTTCAGTAGGGGCATAGACTTGCACACGTTTCACGCATCACCCAGAGGTTCTTTTTTTAGTAGATAAATGCATTAACCATCATGATAGACTTTCAGTGAGGTCAAGTTTTCTCCATCCTTTGATTTCAAAGCAAGCTCAGCTCTCACCAGGCGTCATCTATAGGCAGTGGAAAAGGAGAAGGCAGTGTAAACTGCACAGGATCTCATGCTATAGAGCAAAAGATGGAATCATTTTAGAAAGATACTCTTGAAGAAAATCTAATGCAATATATTGTTAACTACATTCATCTCCACCTCAACATTATATGAAAAAATCGTATATCCAGCCCTCATTTTGCCTAGATATTAATTATCAGAGACAACAGATAAAAAAAATGTTTCAAATATTGGTATGTAGATAAAAATTGACTTATTTTTAAAATTGCTGTGTACACAAGGTTGCAACAGACCGTGCTTTCTTATCAGTGACCATCATTTGTGTAAACATGTTGTATTTAGGAGATCTTGCATAATCGTGTGTGTCTAGATGTAGATACCCCATGTGTTAAAATGTTCACCAAATGTGGTATCTAATTTGTAGCCATAGCTGATCACACTGACAAACAGTATTTCTTTTAGAAAACAATCTTAGTTTTAAGTAAAATAGGAGCAATTTATGAGACAACAGTTAACGAGATATTTGAAATACAGTGATTCATTTCCTGTGTATAAATAGGTAGAGATCAGTCCCTACTGACCGAGAACAGAAAAGGTTTTTAATTTTATTTTATTAGTGAAAAATACAAAGCTTCATGAATCAAACTGACAGAATATAAAGTGTAGTGGGGGGGGGGGGGGGAAGGTTTGAAGTTTGTAACATCAGTTAATATTTTAATTCCATAAATTAAGCTGTAACTTTGCATTTTCATTCTGGTGATGCAAAATGTGGTCATTTAAATACAGAGAAATAATTTATTTCCTTATTTTGTTTCTCCCTTCGGTAACTTTGTTAAAAGTGTAGTATGTGATGACAAGCATCCCTAAAAGAGATTGCAGCTTATGTACTTTCCTGCCTGACTGGCAGCCGCAGAGGACAAAAATACTCTCTAGCTGCGTGAAGGGCTGTAAGCGAGGAGGAGACAGAGTCTTTGTTTGACATGTGTCTTCTCCTTCTCAGCCAGGAGAGGAGCTTCTGGTGGAGCAGCCAGGAGCAGGCACAGGCTGTCAGGCAGTCTTGAGCTTCCCACAGGACTTTTCTTCAGGGCCTGACCAAGGCAGCATCGGGCTGAGCCAGTATCTGCCTCTTCCTCTCTCTTTGGCTACACGAAAAGATTAGTTCAGCTGTGAGAAAAAGTCGTTCACTTTTTGGAGAATTTTACCAGGTTTTGGCTAAAGAGATTAGGATCTCGACTAGGTTTCTCTGTTCTTCATGTATCTTTTCGTGTATTTGCATGAATGCCAGGTTTGTATAACTGCTTTTGGTTGAGGAATAGGAAGGGTCAGGCCCTCTTGAGAATAGTTTGTCCTACAACCAGTGCAAATGGATTTACATTCACTGGTTGATATAGAAGGCTACTGACATCGTCAATTTTTCTGAGATCTCATGCAAACTTCAGTTATTGGAGTTTTCATCTACTCCCATTTTAATGATTAAATGACATTCAACTGATACCCACATAACCAAAGCTTACATCCACAGCTAATTTGCCGCAGCCTCATGTAGACCTTCATCATGAGATGAAGGATGTTGCGGTCTGTCAGATTCCACGAGCATTAGAGATATGACTTAGGATTTACAAGACTGCAGGAAGGAGAAAAGGAAGGAGGGTTGACTGCTCTCGACAAACCACTGAATCAGGGGCCTTTTTGCTGTTGAGAGGTACAAATCTGTATCTCAGGTTTCCAATCTATAATAAAAGATCAAAGTGTGATTACAAAAGAGTGAAAGCAGTTTGGCAAAGCTGCCTGAGCACAGGGCATAGTCTAAGGATTCAGACATGGTGCAAGTAATATTTTATTTCACTGCATTACAGGTTGCATTGAATCTCAAGGTATTTGTAAGTATTCAGGAAACAGAACAATAAGCCCGGACAAGCGATGAGCACAGATCTATAAAGAACACATTTTCTTATGTTAATTCTTATTAATTAGAATTTAAGAATTGTCAGATGCAAGAAACTCCGTCATCCCTGTTGGGCATTCAGAAGGGTGTTGTGATAGAGGAGCTTATGAAATGGCATTTGAAAGGTGAATTCAAACTACCTGGGTAAAGTGGCACCACATGTGACGCGTACTATCTTTAGGAATTAAAACTAGAAGGGAGATGGATTAAATGCCTAAGATTGACTAGTACTAGAAGTAGCTTTGTTTATTTCTATACTAATGCCGTAGAAGGAGGAGGCTGCTATGATATTCATAGACCATACAATTCCAGAATTGCCGCAGAGGACACAAGGCACTCACCAAAACCTACCTAGATTGAAAGTGAGAATAACAAAATTAAATCCAGGAAGGGACAAACATCGATACAAATAACCTGAAAATTCTACATGGAATCAATTTAGGGATGTATTAAAACGCTTGGGAAGTTACTGGCAGGACATTAAATGTGGGTTTCCTTTGTGGCCTGTAAAAATAAGCACGTTAAATTTCAAGCTAAATGTCCAGCTCCAGCATGTCACAGCATAGAGAGCGATATGACTTTTGAATCACAGACATAATTCTGGGTATCCTGTTGCCATTAGGATAATGATAACTTGGAGGAGTGCGGAAAAACACGACAAGAGCGAACTGGACTCTGAAGGCCTTGGTTCATGAGAAAAGCTCAGAGCTGTATAAGCAGTGAAGAGCGAAGAGGACTGAATGTCTGTGCTTGGGTGCACAAATGCATAGCTGAACATCACAGGATCCAAACTAAAACCAAAATATTCAGTCTAAATATCATCAAAAACATCTGAAGAGCAAGATTTGCTCAGGTTGGGAAATGGTTTTCTAAAGCAAGCAGTAGCTCTTAATTTTGGACTTCTGAAACAAAGCAGTAAAATGTAGTAGTGATTAATTGCCACTCACCTGGCACCAGATAGATTCGTTCTTATTATGATACTTTCCAAGCTTTTGCTGCATAGTGTTGTTTTTAAAAGGGCATCAAGGCTTCATAGCATCATTTTGAATGTATTTTACAGAAGCATGTGTCAAACAAATCATGTCATAGACCTTCATAAGCAGATCTCAGATGCAATAAGTTGTGTTACTGCATACCTTTTGTGGGTTTTTTTGGTTCCTTCAATTTAACCTTTTGGCAGTTCTTGGCATTTCCTAAGGAGACCTCCATGCTCCTTGCACAGGGGACTGTTGGTGCCGAAAGCTGTTTCGTTTCTGGAGAGGGAAATTCTGCTGAATACCTGATGATTGCTGTCCTTAAGGAATTTTTCTCTCCTTCTAATCTACAAGGTTTCCCATCCATTCCTCTCTTACTTTGCTGCTCCCAGCAAATTCACAACTGCTGCAGCTGCTTCAAACAGCTGCTGTGCTAACTCAAAACAGATGTCAAAGCCAGAGGTCTGACATTTAGTGGAAATCTACCATTAAATACCACCTCAGTGGTTTATTTGACCCTGCTTGATAATGGGCCACAGAGGAAAACATTTTCACGCTGTATTTGTGCCCAAGCTACTAAATCTCCGGGGAATTAGTTCACAGCTAGAAAGTAAGATTGGCAGGCCAGTATTTTTAAAGCCGAATTCACCGCTTCTGCAGCACAGAGGGCAAACAAGTTCCACCGCCTCAGGTGGATGTCGTGGTGGACCAGGCTGTGTTTTGCGGTTGTGGTTTTGTGGCAAATGCTCTCTATGAATGAAGCTTAGAGAGGAATTTAGGGGCAGAAGTTCTTGAACTAACTGAAGTTACCGAGAGAGCTTCCCGGGCTCTCAATGCAGAGCCCTCGCTGGCGGGTAATGAGGAAGTGGGAGCCAAGAAGTGTTTAGAAATGAGACCAGGATGGCTTACTAGAGCTAAGAGGCCATGACATCCCATGAAAACATTTGGAGAGGGGTCAGTACTCACCATTACTGTTTAACATAGTATTGCTTAATACAGATGTTGTCTTGTGCAGTGAAATTACAAAACCCCACTGCAATAAATAAATGCCACTAAGAATAGCACCATCTTTGGTAAGTTTTGTTTTATTTTTATCTCAGTCACATAAAAACACACCAGGCACATCCTCTCCTCTCACTCTTGCATCAGCCAGGCCCTGTCCTGAATGGGACTAATGTCCTAAGTGGAACTAGCAACTTTCAGCACTGCAAATAATGCAGTTTCTCCTCTTCTGACAGTAAAGTGTCTTACAACGCAGACTTTTCACACATTACTGAATCAGTGGAGGAGTACCCTGGAGTTATTATACTGTAGAGTATTCTGGAAATACTCTTCCAATTGAACTACCCTGGCCTCTTCTGGACCGTATCCCCTTCCCTGCGCTACAGTCCTACCTCCCACATCAGTGGGCTCAGATGAGTGAGATCCCTTGTCGCTCCTCTGTGGCCCAACAGTACGGAAGCAGCTGAGCTTCTCTGAAGATTTCTGCTGGGGTAGTGATGGGGAGGATTAGATCTTTTGTGATTTCTAAGAAAAAAAGCTGTTTGCAGATCCAGATCTTTTCCCTCCTCAGCCCGTGCCTCTCCTGAGGTCAGTGAGAGGGGCATTGCGGTAGGTGCTTTGTGCTCTCCGCTTTGAGCTGAATCTGCATAGATGCATGAAGTTTTTATTGGTGCCTCTGCTTTCAGGTTTGATTTCATCACTCTCTCTGTACCTTTGCCTGTGATACAATGCCATGTAGATTTCCAAAAAAGAAAAAGAAAGACAGGCTCTTCTGTTTTGTAAGGGCAGGAAATCTTGATTTGAGCGGGAATAATAGATAATTAGGCACCCATGGATTGTGTATCAGTGTTTTGATGCCTTACAGAATACAAATTTTCAGAGCTGCGGCAATACAGACAATCGTCTTCCTCTGCAATTTATGCCAAACCATACTCCTTGCCTGAAAACTTAGAGACACGCATTCATTCATATGCAAAGAAGAAAATAAAGTAAAATCCATTAAACCTTTTTTAATCTTCCTCCAAAAGAAATTAGCTGTTACTGTAGTAGTGCTACTCTTTGTTGCATTTAACAAACTCTAGGGCTGATTACTCACCAGCTGTTTCGCGTGGCGCAGAGCTATCCCAGTTACCTTTAAATACATTTGTTTTCAAGCAGCATCCAGCCCGTCTCATGTAGGTATTTAAATTAGACACTGTGCAGCTGCAATTTTAGGTGCTTGTGCAGGCAGGTAGACATTTCTTCAGACCTCCAAAAGGATCCAGTATTTTGCCTGTAGGCAGTTCCTTCTCTCCTCTTGGCCCAAGCTAAACTGTCTTCTGCTGGATCTCATTCATGCCCCAGGACTCCGGCACATCCAGCTGTACCATGCTGCAGTTTCTGGAGGCCTTAGGTGGACCACCTGCTCATCTAAACCTTGGGGCTCTTCCTCAGAAGAAGACTGAAGTATGCAATGGACTTTATATCTTTATTTTCAAGGATTTTCTGTTACATGATTTATATTGGTGAGAGGTTCGCCTCTTCCCTCCTGGGAGGCACTTCTTTTAGCATTCACAGCTCCTGATAAAAGCACCGGAGGAGGTTGCAGGCTGTGTAGGTGCTCATGTAAGTTCTAGAGAGATAGGCAGGCCTGCAAAGTGAAGCCCTTAGAACTGAAGCTGCACCTCTCCTCGCCACCAAGCTCACTCTGGTACCTCTGTGCACCACCAGCACATGCGGTATAGACGTAACCTGAGTCAAAGCTCCCCTTAGGACCAGAATAAAAACCCACATGACTTCAGACCTGTTATTATCATTTCTAATAGTAAGTAAGTGTGCTACTGGGGAGAGAGGGAGGAAGGGAGTAAAACTTCCTCTGTTGTGTAAATCATAACCTTTGCTGTCCAGGCCCTTCAGAGGTTGTCCTGGCAGTTTCTGTTGCCGCTCTGGAGTTGGTAGTTGAGCGGTGGCTCTGACCTTTGTTGGTCAGGGATGCCATTCACTTCCTCAGCCCTCTCCTCCTCTCCTTTACCACCTCTGTTCAGCTTTGCTCTGTTGCTGACCCTTGTTCTGCTCCTCGTAAAATACCTGCAAAGCTATTTATTGTCTTCCTTCCCTTCTCCTTGCAGGCTGCCATACCTAGAGAAAAAAACTTGACAGCAATTAGGTTACTGTTATGCTGACCAGTGTGTTCTCCTGTATATATCTGTCTCCCTCCCCATTTTCCCATACGTCGTTTACAATTACATCATTTACAACAGCTCTGGGGAAAAGATCATCTACCGCAGTGACTCTCTTGCCTAAGGCTACAAGGTCTGGCTGTACTGGTGTATGCAGTACTACACCACTGACAGTGAGACAATGCTTCTGGAGGTGGCAAGCATCTTATTGTCGCTGGCTCTGTGATGGGAAGGGGGGTGGGGGATTGTTTCTGCTGTTGATTGACCCCTGGCTTGCTTTTTTTAAAAAAAAGTATGCTATGATAAGTGTTTGAGAAGAATCAGTATGATCAAAGTATGGCTTCCGTGAAGGCTCGTCAGGAACATCCTCTCAGCTAAACCCATTAATGACTCCTCTGTTTTGGCAGTACAACTTGAAAGTGATGAGATACTTTCCCTTTTTTCCCCTACTACTTGAATATTTTTTTCTCCCTGTCTCGCTCTGACCGCTCAGTTTTACCAAGCTTGCAGATCAACTTGTTGGAAACGTTTTTCAGAATATATTTATCTTGCACGTGAGCCTGTTATATTCCAGTGTACAGCTCTAGCTGTGAAATGTGTGTGTGTGTGTACGCATATGTCTATATATGAATGTATACCTGTATATATGTTTGTAGGCCATCATAAAATGTAACATTCTTGATGAATTAATTTGACGTTGGGGAAACATGATTTTACTACTAATACTGATTAGTAGAAGTACTCAAATTGAGGACATTTGGATGTTCAGAATGTGATTTCATATCTTCTGTGCCATCCTTATGCTCAACAGAAAGGCCTGTAAGTTGGTTTTAGTAGTTTTCTCAAGTGTTTTTACAGATTAAAGAACTGTTCTTGAATAAATCAGCTCGGAATCATCAGTGGATTCCAGTGCACTTTCAGCCTTTGTTTAAAGCAGAAATGCGGTCATTTTGTATTAAATTCCTACATGGAAATTGAAGTGTCTCTTACAGTATAAAATATATATTCACGTGTGGTTTTTTTTCCTCTCTTTTCTGATATTTCTTCCACTTCCTCTCTCTGTTCCTAAAGGAAGAAATGCCTCTGGAAAGCCAGTGAGAGAGGTTAGTGAGATGCAGGCTCACTGCCATGGCTTCTGTTTGTCACAGCTTGCTTTCTGTGCCCAGCATGCGTGTGACGGCAGCACGGGTTTGCTTGGGTTTGGCGAAGGGCGTGGGGGGCGTGGGGTGTGTGTGGTTTTATTTTGCTTTGAGTTTTGTTTGATTTTGCTGAGTGCATTCCCCATGTGTGCTCTAACAGCAGCCGTACCTCTCAACTTTCAGTGGAGACGATGTCAGCTCAGGGATCTGCATTTTCTTACATCCTCCCAGGGGTGGAAACAGAGGAACGGGGAGGAGAAGATAATGCATTGAAATTAAGCCTCTGGGTGATAAATGTGGCCGGCAAATGTGCTGCAGTCGTTGACTTAAGTTCTGTTGCTCTTGTATGTAAGCACAACAGGGAGACCCATGTCTCCTGCCGTTCTGCTTACATACTCACAATTTATATACATGTGCCAATATACCAGCCATCGTCTCCAGTTATTAAATGGTGGGTTTCTTTCTTTTTCTTTAGAACAGTGAGAGTTGAGAGGTATAAGAGATTCAGGTGGTTTAATTTCCTGATATACTATTACAGAATGAAGAATGCTACTAACATTCACCAGCTCCACGGTGTTGTGTTCAGCAATGCAAATGGGCGATGGTTTTCACTGTGCACTTCGGACATGGTTGGTTTGATGCAAAATAGATTTTAGAATTCGTACGTCGCTTCTTGTTAACGGAGGAAAACGTTTTGCGCTGTGTTGTCATAGCACCTTCGAAAGTATTTCCAGGGAGCCTTGATTTTTCCTCTGTGAAGCTGCTCTTGACTCGCCAACCGGCTACAATGTTTGAAAGATGAATTCCTAGTGAAAATTATTATTAAAGATAAAATATTCAGAGACTGCCTGAGTGCAATTGCAAGTAGCTGTGAAATGACCTTTCCCGAACAGCTGATGTTTGGCATGGATGAGGCAGGAATTAAAGGATAACCCGTTTCGCAGACTTCTGCTGGTGCAGCGAGAGGGGGGTGCTCATGGAAACACACTGCGCTGGGGTTTTTAGCAGAGCTGTTGTGAACCCCCAGTCGCTGCCGGGCTACCCTGGGAAAGCCAGGATTTGTTCTAATGCAGTGCCTTGTAATACCGGGCTTCTCTGCGTCGGCTGTGGGAGCTGGCACTGGCCCAGCCACTTCGAGGAGTGAGATCATCCGTGCAGGTTAGGTCTGGCCTCAAGACGGCAGGTCCTCTCGTGTGGGTCAAAAAAGGGTGCTTGGGATGTCACCAACAGGCTGCAGCGGTCCAGAAATTTTATGGAAATTATTTCGTGTTCAGCCCTGCACGCTGTCAGCCCATACGGTCTGAGAATTCTTCTCCGGCTCAGCAAAACAGGTTGTTGATTTCCAGTATCCTCGTTCGTATTTATGCATATTATTTGGAAAAAGCTTCTGCTGCTGAGTCGAGATTTGATACAATTAATAAAAAAAATTAAAAATTAGAAAAACGGGCATGTCCTACCTGATCTGATTCCAGCAGTTTAACCCTAAAAAAGTTGACTTCTTCAGTGAATCGCTCACAGCTCTCCAGTTGAATTTGTGCTCGCTGACGGTTCCACAGGGGGCTGGGTGACTTGCAGAAATGAATATAAAACGCAATTCTCCGCTTGCCTACGAAGTGTATGAGCTAAGGCACAGAAGCTTTTGCTTTATGTGTGAATCCATTTGTGCAAAGGCAGCTCACGCGGTTTTAAACCCACCGGCCAGGTTTTGATCCCATTACTCACATTAGGTATTGTTTTCATGTGTAATCCCGTGGATTTCATGGCATTACTTTATAAGGATAAGGGTATCGAAATCCAAGCCACCAACAAGAAGGATTTGTCTTTTGTCAGGGAAGGGTTAGAAAGCTGTGCTGCAAAAAAAGGCACTGCATTGTGTTGGGGCTTCTTAATTTACTTTCTATCCACTCTTTGGAGTCTGAAGGCTCCATGTTTATTTCTTTGACAGGCTGTAGTGCAAGATTGATACTCAGTTACTGCGCCCTCACCCAAGGGCCTTAATTCCAGTAGAGCCTCTAAAGCAAATTCAGCAGATGTGAAGCGCATCGTTCTGTGTGTGACCAGAAGTGATGTAGTTAAGTGTCTGCAGAAATAGGCGTGTTCTGCTTTCAAGGCAAATGCACCTGTGTTAATATTCCCTCCATTTTATAAGTCTTAAGTTAATACTGTCCATGTCCATTTTGGGCTTTTCAAAGCTGCATTTCAAAGTGTGTGCTAGTTTTTTTCTTACACAGTAGCGTCTTTCAACCTTTCAGTGCCTCAAGCATGGAGAAAACTTTTCAGCTTTAATGTTTAAAAAGAAAAAGGAAAGAAAGAAAGAAAGAAAGGATGGAATTAATGCCACCTTTGGTGGCATTCCTTTAAAATATGAATAATAATGAGTGGAAAGCTATGATTTGTATTTTTCTAAGTCCTTTTAGGACAGTATTTTTCTTATTAATTAAGAATGTCAATGTCCTACGTTTCAGTCTTAGAGAGGGCAAGTAAGCAGTATTCAATAGAACCAGCAGAGCTATATAGAAGCAGTCATCTAATTTGAGCTCTTATTTAGGTAACAGGCATTATAGAAGAGGGTGCGTTCATTGCACACACAGTTCCAGGAAATTATTGCATACGTTGTTCTCGACTATTCGCAGTCTTGATTGACCTAGCTATTACTCCCATCTGCAAGAGAGGCGAAAAACCTTCTGGCGGTGCAGTGACACCCAGCTGAGGGTTCACCAGTTGAGTGGCTGGAGGACGGCTGTGTTGCCCATTCTTATGGCTTGTCCTTCCATTCCATGACTGCCCTAGTGACTGCGATCCCCAAACTGTTGCACTTTACAGTCCAGCTATTAACATAAACTGCAATCAGCAGTGGTTTATGGTCATGCTTTGAGCTGTAAACTCAGGTGGCTCAGGAGAAGACACATGATTGTTCAGCTTTTCTGCAGAGGAAATTAAGACCTGTGCTAGAAAGGCGGTGTGGATGGTGTGGGGGAGAGGGAGTTGTATCTCCTTAGTAACCCCAGCCTGCCTCTGCACAGCTTTTGTGGAGGGAGAGCAGATCCAAAGCATGGTTATTTCAAAAATGTGGTAGCCATTAAAAGAGAAAAGGAAAAAAAAAAAAAGCTGACATTCCTGTAATTGTTACGCGTTAAAAGAATACCTAGTGATCCCTGGATGCATAAGGTCTTCTTGGCCTGTGTTTTAGTTGCCAGACCAGTTTAGCAGTTTGTACCTACTGTGGCATACTTCTGAAAGACTTTTTTTCTGTATTTTTGATTGAAGTTATTCTTTCTAGACCTAGATTCTTCCTATAAAACCATCTTGCCTTTGGTACCTTTACAGCTCTGTATCTGACAGAACAAAATAGTATTAACAAATCATGATTTTTTTCTGAAGATGGGGTATAGCAGTTTGGGTTGCTTTAAATCCACGGAAGGGTGATCGCTCTTCCCGAGCTGGGATTAAGTGGTGGTGTAGTCCCTGAGGAGCCCTGCAGTCCCATCGTTGTTTCTAGAAACAACAGATCTCAATAAATCGGAACGAGAGACGGTGATCCCGCTGGCTGCAGTGCCTCCCATGCCTGGCTGCCCAGTTACGACTCTCACCACCGCCCTGTCTCGTGTCTGTGGGTCGCTGCAGGTGAGGAGGAAAAGGAGTATTTAAAGCCTAGGGATTTCTTGAAAGTAGTTTGCAGGGTCAGGATGTTTGTGGGGATGCTGCAGGTCACCCTGGTAAGTAGAGCGAACCAGTGGCAGTTACCTTGCTGTGTATATAAGCATCTCCCATCTAAAATATGTTCTTGCTTTCGTATGACTTCATCAAATTTTCACTTTCCACGGTGTAATTTGCTGGATTGATTTCAGCCTGCATGATGCCAATAAAAGAGATTATCCCTTACATCTAAAATAAATGTGGTAGCATACATTTACTTTAAAGTAAGCTACGTTTTGACCAGAACTTGGCAGGAATTTGTCATACTCTGTTACTTGATGCGCTGATGAGCAAATTACAAGTTTTTGCTTAGGATGAATAGGATGGCTATCATTAATGATTTATGGATGAAATCGCTGCTTGATGCCTCTGTTTCTCTCTGCATTAGTGCAATTAGCAAAATGTCAGGAGATTAGAACCAAGTATTTCTTTATATTGATACCTGGCAAACTGTGCCACGCACAGCACAGCTCACTATCGAACATGCAGCTTGTTGAGTAGTTACCATTTAGATACAGCATAGTTTTGTGTAATGAATGCTACATTTAAAAAAAAAAAAACAGCAAACAAACAACAAAAAAAAACCCCAAAACTTTAAAAACTAGTGTTTAGTAATACTAAATAATTATAATACTAATAAAATACTTTTGCCACTAGTGAAAGGTGGTAGTAGTTCTCCAGAAGAAACAAACTTCTCTGGATATTTCTCAGGTCATTTTTTTCTATTCCATAAATGCTGATGAATATTAACTAATGTCACTCCAAGCTGCCATGTACTGTAGGAATGTCAGCTGTGCATGACTTCCATAATATTTGAACATTTGGAAGAGGATAGTGAGTTTGATTTGCCCCACAGGGAAGGTTCATTCCTGTCTTGGGAGAAGACAGTTGTGTCAGGAGGGACGCCCACTGTGTAGGTGGGCAATGGTAACAGTCAGGCTCCAGCACGTTACAGGTAGAGACTGCATGAAAGTTTATTCTGGATACCCTGGTCATGTCCTTTCTTCATTTGGGTGCTTCTTCCTCAAGGACCTGCAAGGACTCAACATCCAGGCAAACGCAAAGCAGTCCTGGGAAGCAGGGTTGTGGGCAGATGGCGTTGCGCGTCCCATGTTTTTCCAGACAGACGTTCTGTCAGCTGCTCTCAGGGAGTAAATCAAAGCCCTCTGGCCGTAGCAGCATATAGTTTTATTGAGTAATACTTCCCCCGTTATATACTTTCAGTTGCTGGCACTCTGCAGCATAGGGACTTCTTGAGTTGGAGGTCACATGCACTTCTTTGCATGTAAATAAATCTTTCTTCAGTGATTATTTTCTAACTTCTTTTTTAACTCATTTATGTGTTTGGCCTCAACATCAGCCTGTGGCGATGAGTTCAGTAATACAATTATGCGCTGTGTGGAGTATAATTCCCTTCTGCTTGTTTTAAGACCTTCTGGCTGCTCGTTCCTCCTTGTCCTTGCAAGAAATCTTGAACACTCAGCCCTCGTTTGGATGCTTATCTTGTAGGGTGCCTAGATCTCTTGTCATAGTCCCTCTCCAGTCCTGTTTTTTCAGGAGGGAGACTCCAGGTGGGATTCAGCTGTTTAAACCATGACCTCTCTGTCATTTGAGATGCCAGAGGGTATTTGAGACAGTCACAGAGGGCTGCAAATCTGACACAGGACTTGGAGGAGACCCACACTCTTCTGAACAGCAGCTGGAGACCAGGCCGAGGGACTAAAAGGGCAACTTGTGGCAATTTACTCTCCCTACCTTCAAGTCGGTTTAGTCTCCAATTGTGATGAAGCCATTTCTCACTGCTGATCAGCATTGCTACCTTTCCTTTCCATTTGCAGCGGTGGTAAAATGGGTGTGAGAAGTTACAGATTTCGTCTCCAGAACTGTACTCTGCATTTATTCATCACTATTCATCATTATGTAGGAGGGCCATGTGTTGTGGTTATACCATTTTAGGGCTTTACAGTGGTTATGGGTGAGGAGAAATGCACAAATGAACCACTGTTGCTTGATAATTGTGGCATCTTTGTTTCTGCTGGACTGCTGTCTGAAAAGCAAAGGATATTTTAGAAACGACTGAATAAACTGCAGCCGTTTAGTTTGGTCATCATTTTAGCTATCTGTGCAGTTATCCTGCTGGGACCTCTTGGGTTTAATGATTTAGTTAATTACTGCTGATCTGTTTGTTTCTGTTTTTCTCCCCGATAGAACGTTGAATGGTCAAACACTTGCAGCATCAGTTGGAAACTTTTCTGTGATGTCAATGGATTTAATTGTTGCTTTTGGTGAACATTCGTAATGATGCAGCAACATGCTGGCTTACTGTCAACAAAGTTTACCGTAGCCATTCAGGCCAATATTGCTGTTAAGTGTTCTGCAAAACTGGCAACTTTGCTGACGACAACATGTTATTATCATCCAGGAGACTTCTGGAAAGGATACTCTCCGGTGTATTCCACTGGGGATGGCGGCAAGCGGCACATGGAGTGATGGATCTGTGCTTGGCCTTTTCTGTAAAATGTTCCTACCGATCTGCTGCGTGTCTTCATTGTTTAATTTCCTCTTCCTTGACTTTCTTTTTCAGGCCACAATGTAGGGAGCCTTTTCCACATGGCAGACGACTTGGGAAGAGCGATGGAAACCTTAGTGACAGTGATGACCGACGACAAGGTGTTAGAATAGCGAGATGTGTTTTACAACTTCAGGCGTCCCGCATGGTTTTTATAATATTCATACTACAAAGAGGATTAGACTGTAAGAGTTTACAAGAAAAAAAAAAAATCTATATTTTTGTGAAGGGTAGTGGTACTATACTGTAGATTTCAGTAGTTTCCTAAGTCTGTTACTGTTTTGTTAACAATGGCAGGTTTTACACGTCTATGCAATTGTACAAAAATTATAAGAAAACTACATGTAAAATCTTGATAGCTAAATAACTTGCCATTTCTTTATATGGAACGCATTTCGGGTTGTTTAAAAAAAAATTTATAACAGTTATAATGAAAGATTGTAAACTAAAGTGTGCTTTATAAAAATAATTGTTTATAGAAACCCCCTTAAAAAAACCACAAAAAAAATTACTGAGGCAGTGCATTTGTTTAGTATCATTTCAGCTCTAACTGCATCAGAGATTCATGTCCTGTGTTCTTTTCCTTGCCTATCAAAAAAACAAAAGAATTATTTCCTGCAGCGACACCAAAATGGCGAACTTATGTTTCTCATTGGTTTTGTCTGACTAGGGCTGGCTTTAAAAAAACAAAAAGTCCTGAACTTCCGATGAAGGTAGTTACGTCACCTCTTTCCAATAAAATTAAGAATGACATGAATCTCACAGCTAGTTCGCAATAACTAAATGAAAGAGCACATTACATGACAGAGCCTGCAAAAAAGTAATAAAAAAAAATGAATAAAACCACCCCAGAGGAAAGAAGGAAAGGAAAGAATTGAATGACCATCCTATGTCCCAGCGTTTCATCTGCTGACTCAATTCCTGAATGCTATTAGTAAAGGAACATAGAAATTGCCTTACCGGATTAAACCTTTGGACCTCAGTGTCCGGTACCCCGCTGGCCGCAGCCAGTGCTTCAGCGGGAGTTGGGTACAGCTGTCCCCCGCCCGCTGCCACCGCTTGTGTCACCTTTGCTGCAGAGGAGAGAAGAAAGGGAGAAGTTCCCTCCTGACCCCCTGTGGGATCAGCTTCTGACCCGAAGCACAAGTAGGTTACTCACAGAGCGTCTGCGCTTCTCCGGCTCCCAGTATTCTTAATGAGCGTGAAGCTCCTCCATCCTCTGGGAAATAAAACCAGAGCTTTCCACAATGTGTGTCTCAGCCTGCTACAGCAGCCGGTCCCAAGGAGCTGTAACGCTGCGAGCAACCTTTGGGAGAGGCTGTAGAAGAGTTTACTGCTGTTCTCGCGCGCGTATGGTCATCAGGTGAAGGTAGCCACACTGCTCCGTGTGATATTTATCACCAAAACAAAGGCCCTGGTCCTTTCTCCTTCCCCATTTCTCTCTACAAGTAATCCCGCAGAATTAACAATAACGTGAGAAAGAGAGGAACCGATAGCAAAACAGATTAGCCAGCTTGACTGCAGCTCATGAGAGGTAGGTTTGGGTATGAGGTGCTGTCAGCAAAAGCTTTACCACTTCATTTTCTTAACCAGCTTTTAATTTTACCTTAGAATACGTAGAAACACACCATCCGACTTTATATTGCAAGAGTAAAAAAAAAAATCTGTTACCTCTTCTTGTATGAAGTGTAATTAAACTTGGGAAAGATTTTATTTTGAATGCTAGTTAACATTGAACATGGCTAGTCATGCTATTTCTACCTCACTTTGGTTTTGTGGTGTTCCTGACAATTACGTACAGATAATGTTACATCTTCACCACGTGTCCATTGTGTGACCAGGTCTCATTGTTTAAATAATGCCAACAATGATAATCATTCACAAAAAATAAGTACAATCCCCCCCAAACCTCCGCTTTCCTAATAAAAAGCTTTTTTAACACTTCATTACAACAGGAACCCTTGGTATTTCTCATGGTCTTTTTTATCAGAAGGTTTAAATTAAGATCTGAGAAGGAGATGGGTTTCTTCTTTTTTTTTTCTTCCCCTTATACGTTAAACCTTCTCTTCAGAAAAAAAAATGGAGGAAAAATGGATTGCACGGTTGTTTTCATCAGGGTTTTGTTTTGTTTGTTTTACTTTCTAGATCTTAGTTTTGGAGTGAGTCTGTCAAAAAATATTTAAAAAGTTGAAAGCTTTATCGCTGCTTTTTTAAGCATAATTTGGGAATTATTTCATATTCCTTATAATGAAAAAGTATTAAACTGTAAAACATAATCAGTGTAATTGAATACATAAATACCATATGGCATGTTATTTCATTGTTACTCAGTACTGGTTTATTACTTGGATATCATAATATATTGATTGTGTTTTAACACCAACACTGTAACATTTACTAATTATTTTTATAAACTTCTGTTTTACTGCATTTTTTCACAACATATCAAATTTCACCAAATATATGCCTTACTATTGTATTATATACTGCTTTACTGTGTATATCAATAAAGCACGCAATTATGTTATAAAAGCTGCGGTATTTGTCATTGAGGTTCAGCAGCCACCCAGCACATCTCCCCTCCGTCAGTCCTCGCCTTAGGTGGGCGCCCAGCACCCCGTATTGTCGAACGCCCTTGTTAGGGACATCTCGGTGCCTCAGACACCTCCGCGGTGGTCAGGGTGCCGGCGGCAGCATTCGGGATTTGGCTGGAAGAGGTAAAATGTCTCTCCTTGGTTTGGGTTTTTCTCCCCCATTGAGGTTGTGAACCTCCCGGTTTTAATGCTCCACAGAGCTTTTTGGAGATTGCCAGCTCCATGGTTTCTACCTCGTTGCAGAAGGGAGCTTCAGATGGGATTGATGCTTGCTGATGAATCCAGCACTCGATGGTCGTCTTTGCCACCAGGCGTAATGCTAGCAAAACCCTCTCCTTTTGGGCTTTGGGAAGCATCTGTTCCCGTCAGAGAGGTTGATCACGCTCATCCTGTCTCATATCTGAGAAACACGCGTAGGTTTTAATACCCAGGCTCCGCTAGTTGTGTGATGAGGCTGTCTTTGAGCTACCTTTCAGTGGTAGAAATAACATAATGAAAAATAATAAAAGGCAAAACCAGTGTGTGTTTGTATATGATTTCGATAATAGCGTGAGGGGGAAGTGGGAATTTCCTCATTTCATTCACTTGAGGACATAAATACGCATCCCACATCCACTCTCTCAGGCTGGAGTTACTCTGGATCCCCTCCTACATACGTGAATCAGTGTGTGCCTTGCTGTACTGAGGTCTCCTCTGAAGATGACACAACCCACAAAGCACAGCAGCCACCAGTGACAAGACGACTCCTGTTTAATTCAGTTAAGTGAGAGGGAGGATAGCTTTCTCCCTGCCGCCAACGCCGGAGTTGGTTGCGCGTGAGGAGACGCTGTTGGGTTTGAAGCCTGGCCGTGAGCCAGAGGGACGCAGCTTGCGGGGTGGGCTTATTAAATGCCTAAATGTACTGGAATGTCATGAAAGGGCGCGCGAGCGAGGCAGAGGAGCAGTGGCGTGCTGCCTCGTCCCATCAACGTGCTGGAAGGAGCAGGAGGCAAAACCACATACGCGAGCCCCAACTCCCCTCCACGAAGTTAGGGCTGCCACAGGTAAATCCAGCCCCCGGTGCTGCAGGTCACGCGTTGTGGGCTGGCCGTCGCCTCTCACAGGCCTCGCACCGATGGGTGCTGCTGGGTTGGCAGAATGTAGGTGAGCAGCCGCTACCCTGAGTACTGCAGCTCTCCAAGGCAACGCGTGCAGCAGCCCGCCGGCCAGCTGCTTTGATCGCCCCGCGCCCACGACCATTTATGACTCCTAACACCCCGTCTATAAAATCTGATATTTCTGACTGGCTCTTTAGAGGGTTTTCCTTATGTATGTTCAGGCTAAATATCCTCCTTATTTTAAGGACAAGGATATCACCTGTTCAGTGTGTTTCCTTTGCTCTCTGGAGACATTCCAAAGCCGCCTGGACATGTTCCTGTGCAACCTGCTCTAGGTGACCCTGCTCTGGCAGCGGGGGGTGGGACTAGATGATCTCCAGAGGTCCCTTCCAACCCTACTATGCTGTGATTCTCTGAAGATTAGTTCTATTTAATTTTGGCAGCTGCCCTTTGCCCATAGACTTCGCAGTCTTTCCTCTACCTTTTCAATTAGATAGATAGATAGATAGATAGATAGATAGATAGATAGATAGATAGATAGATAGATAGATAGATAGATAGATGGATGGATGGATGGATGGATGGATGGATGGATGGATGGGTGGATGGATGGATGGAAAACCTGAGGCCCTACTAGCCAGTTCAGCTGTACTGGGGGGGTGGGAGGCTCCCTCAAACTTCCCCACCAAGGCCATGCGTCTCCCACGCTTCCCATGATGGTGGCAAACCTTTGTGGCTGAGGATGGCACGTGCTGGTCATCTGCTGCATGGCCCCTGCCCACCACCTCTCAGCCCAGCCAGTGCCACCCAGCCCAGCCCTGGGCTTGCTGGTACAAGTGTGTAATTCGCTTCATGGCGGTGCCTGCTGCAGAGCATCCGTAGCCGCCTCTGGCTGGGCACAGGTGGCAGAGGCAGCACTGCAGAGCGCCGTGTGAAGTACGGGCATTTCCAACCCTCCCCACGCGCAACCAGCAATGGCTGCTTGCAGTGCTTTAGCTCTGAAGCTTAGCTGCGCCGTTACGCACACTGCCACTTTTGCATCACGGTGTCCTGCAAATACACCCCCACACACACTTCCCCCGCCCTGGCCCCGACTTTGTGCAGGGGGGACACCCTGCAGTATTGACACCACTGGGAGGACGTGATTTACTCCTCCTCACGAAGGTGCAGGAGCAGCAGGAGCAGCAGGCTGGTGCCCAGTCCCGCGCTGGTGGGTTAGCAGCATGTCCCAGCCCTCAGGGGCATTTCACTGTCTGTGACCCATTTCGGCTGCCCGTGGGCACACACGTGCAGTCAGGCTGAAACCCAATAAATCTTCCCCTTCTTGACTCAGGCTCCACTCAAAGATTTCACTGGGAATTCGTTTCAGCTCAGAGCAAGCATATCAACTCATTAGAAGGTGCCATAAATCTGTGCAAGAAAAACGGGGCTGCTGAGACCAACTAAGACATAACACTTCCCTACAGGAATCCCTGTAAGCTGGTAATACTGCTTACCAGCTAAGGGAGATGATTGCAGCACATATTTAGTAGCTCATAGTGCCAAAAACTTGGTTAGAAAAGCACTTGTGGTTAAGGGAGGGGTGAAATTTAAGGAAATCTTGTAGCTATAGAAGTGAACCGTGGGGCTTCACAAATACAGAGAGTTGCTGCTTCAGCCTATTGCCTAAATCCTTACTGCTTGCCAACCCAAGGCTCGTATTAGTCAGCTTGGCAATCGTTTACCAGGTGTAAGGGCTTCTTTATATTATAATTATCTGAGCATTACAATGGATATACCAGTTATTTAATAGCTGGCACACGCTTTTTACTAGCTGCATCCAAGCAAATTCTCCCTATTTGCTGACATATGCAATGCACTACTTGTAAGATTTTTCCTCTCTTGCACACACACAGAGACCATATAGGCGGAAAAAAACAACCAATCTTTTATTGTCTTTCTAGCTGAATGGAAGAGGTTGGGTTTTCTCCACATGAGCATCTCCAGGAATAACAGCAACCTATCAGTATGTCAAAAATTGCAACATGTATTTAAAAAAAATAAATATATATATATATATTAATGTACTTCTATAATAGGAAATCAGAAAATTATGTTAATTCCCTCAACATTCCTATATTTGTTTCCTTCCCACATGCTCTACTTGAATCTGAAGATCCAAACAAACAGCATGAAGTGCAGTTCTGCAGGTATAATGGCTTTCAAACCATTAACGACTATATGAAATAAGGTGAGGGTCTTTGAGAACACGTTGTTTTATTAAGGCAAGGACAAGTTAAAAGAAGTCAGTCCATCAGCCCTCCGTGAAGCTGTAGAAAGATGGTTTGGTCCCAGTCACACATGAACTTGCCACCTCGGCGTGCCTGAAGCTGCCGTCGGCGTCTCCGCTTCTCCCAGCCACTGCAGCTCGCTGCTCACCACTCTGCGGCCTGCACAGGACCACTGTGCTGCTTGCTCATCTCTGAGGTGGTGCTCTCACCTCAGCAAGATGAAAGCTCCTTCCCTTCAGACTCAGAAGCAGACAACAAACTGCTGAGCAGCTGATCCGTGAGGCGGTGTGGTCCAGTGGGGGAACACGGCAGCGGCAAAGGCTCCTTGCCAGGCCAGGGACACCACCAGGTCAAGCCTTGCCTGGTCATTCAGGGGACATAAGAGGAGCAGTGAAACCCCAAAGCGTTTCATGGGAACAAAAATCAAGCACATATAGACAAATTTACACAGGCGTGCTTTTACACACTGGCGGCGTTACAACATAACATGAGGTTAGAGCACTATCAGAAGAGCAGTAGTATATCCCAAAATAAGATTAAAACCATTCCATATCTAAAGGCTCGCTGTTAAGTTTGCGCTACTTAAAGATGCCCTCATTGACGATCTATGGCAGGGCTAATACACAATCAAAAAAATATCATCAAGACAGGATTTTTTATTTCTGCAGCAGGGTAATTGTCTAGTTGTGCCTCATTCACCAGACAAATGGTTTTATTCTAACACTGATGTAGGAGATACTTCTTTTGCACAGAAGATTAATAGCAGTTGCCAGTATAATTCCCTGCTGCATCCCACAGTGAATGTTTAGATAAAGGCTGCAACCAGCTGCAGGTGATAAGACGTGAGACTACTGGGTTTTTTCCTACCAAACACAAATACAAGCTTAGAAACTCACAGGCCTGAGAAAATATTAGGTACGTTAAATGAGACCCTAGATACATGAATATATGCAAAGATGCACACACAGAGACAGAGACATGGAACACCTTGGTCTTCCTCTTTGTGCGTGTGTCTGTGTGTACGTTCACATAAGCACATGGACGCAGATGTGCACACACAAGCCCTTTGCTGTGCCGAGCCTGTGAACTGCTCAGTTAAAAAAAGTAAAAGAACCAGACTCAGTTGTGTCAAAATAGATAAAGGCTGACAATAGAATCATAGAATCATAGAATCTTCATGGTTGGAAAGGACCTTTGAGATCATTGAGTCCAACCATACACACACACAAAAAAACCCCTACATCTCTGCCACTAGAGCATGCCCTGAAGTACTACATCTAGACGTTTCTTAAACACCTCTAGGGATGGTGACTCAACCACCTCCCTGGGCAGGCTGTTCCAGTGCCTGACCACTCTTTCAGTAAAGTAATTCTTCCTAATATCTAATCTAACCCTCCCCTGCCACAACTTCAGACCATTTCCTCTGGTCCTGTCATTATTCACCTGGGAGAAGAGGCCAACACCCACCTCTCTCCAACCTCCTTTCAGGGAGTTGTAGAGGGCAATGAGGTCTCCCCTCAGCCTCCTCTTCTCCAAGCTAAACATGCCCAGCTCCCTCAGCCTCTCCTCATATGACCTGGTCTCCAGACCCCTCACCAGCCTGGTAGCTCTCCTCTGGACACGCTCCAGCACTTCAATGTCCCTCTTGTCCAGAGGGGCCCAGAACTGAACACAGGACTCGAGGTGAGGCCTCACCAGTGCCGAGTACAGAGGCACGATCACTTCCCTGCTCCTGCTGGCCATGCTGTCCCTGATACAAGCCAGAATGCTGTTGACCTTCTTGGCCACCTGGGCCCACTGCTGGCTCATGTTCAGCTGGCCGTGCACCAGCACCCCCAGGTCCTTTCCTGCTGGGCAGCTTTCCAGCCACTCTTCCCCAAGCCTGTAGCGTTGCAATGTGCATTAATTCAGCTTTATTCTAAATTATAACAGCCCGTGTTTTGCAGCACCAGCGCAGTATTTTAGTCAGCTGAAGTTGTTGAAGTTTCTTCAGGAATTTTGGTTCCTAAGGAAAGTGGCCGTAAGCACATTGGCTCCATGTAATGTCTGCTTTTGTTGTTCCTTGGAAACACCTGGCAGAGCTGGCATGGCCTTCCAGCCTTGGCAGAAGGTAATAAAGACATCAAGCCTATAACTTAGATTCTTTCATCTTTTTTCTTTTCCTCCCCCCCTTTTTTTTTTAACCTCCCTGGCAAGCTCAAAGCCTTCCTTCGGCAAGACCTTGCAGGCAGACAAACGGTGCTGAGCCTTTCAATGACTGTGCACGTATTTTATTCTACCTGGGTTGTGCCGGCTTCCTCTTCTACATTAAGCAGGCTTTTAAGACAAAACAATACACAAAAGGAAAAGACCGTTTGCATCTCTAAGTCTTAAAATCGCAGGTACCCACATCAAGCCCGAGAGTTCCCTATTTTCTTGCTGCAAAGCCTCAACACTGTTAACGCCGACGTGCTCTTACCAGAGGCTGTGAGTACCATATGCAGGGGGCCCTGCACTCCCCCTTTGTCAGGATATAAGGATTCCTTAAAAGTTCCCCAGTACTTAGGATGCTCTTCCTCTCCTGACAAAAATATGTTGATTTCTCCTTTGTAGTCACCCTTTTTTGCTTCTGCTATCCTGGCTTTGTTTCCTGCTGTCCCCGGCAACTCCTCCCCTGCGGAGCTGGACACTGAAGCCCTTTCTTGCCCAGTGCCGTCCATACCAGCATCACCATTAGGAGCTTCCCTCTCCCACCCAGGTCACCTGTCCCCATCCGGTACCCATCCTCATCCCCATCCCCATCCCGCACGGGCCCCAAGCTCCAGACCCGAGTTCAGCAGAGAGGGACGGTGCCCCAGCCCTCCCCTCGTCCCCCAGCCCTAATCCCACCTCCCACCACCTTCCACCCCTTGGTGACAATGGTGGCCCATTCCTGCTCTGTTCCCGCATAGGCTGCTGCCAAAATCACCTGGTCCTGAAGCCAGCCTGACCTCCCCATCACATGACCGACACCGCGGGGCTGTGCACGCCAACGCTTCATTACCCCCACTTTCCCCTCCTGCCACTGTCTTTAACAAAAAACACGAACCACAGCTGGTCACAAACCCATCGCAGGCAGCGCTCCCTTCCAGCGCAACACATTTGCTTAACGCTCCATGTTTTCTTTCCTTCAGTGTGATGGGATTGGGGTTTTTTTTCCTCCCCTCCACTAATTTCCCTACTGAGCCTCATTTTTTCGTGCTTCATTAACGTTTTCCCTTGTGCCGCTTCTAATACATAGCTTTACTTACAGAGCAGGTTCTCCCCCTCCAGCCCCCCTCTTCCACTCCTGCTGGGCTCTCTGCTTGCTCACCATACGCTTAGGAACGTGGCCGTGTAGGTAGGCACCGTTTATGTCTGGAGTCCCATATATGTTCCTCTTTACTCCTTGGGCTGGAGTTTGTGACTTGTCTCACTCTCGACGTCTCTAACCCCGAGTGAATCAAAGTTTTCCCTTTTGTTAATGGGACCATCAGTAAGAGACTCCTTTCTTTTAACGCACTGTTGCAGGAGATAATTAAAATCCTTGTAGAAAGGTATGCTGGTTCTCCTTTGTTTGTTTAGGTTTTGTTTTTTTCCCTTGTTTTGTTTCTTTGGGGGTTTTGGGTGTAGTTTTCTAAGAACAGGGCTTACCAACTTGCTTGCTGCTGGAATTTGTGTTGAGAATGGCGGTTGGCTCACATGACCAACAAGGCTCCATAACCCCCATGGACCGTGACTGCCAAAGGCAGCCCCATGGACTCAGCTTTCAAAGGGGGATGCAAACTGTGCGGCTTATGTCCCGTGAAGGTGATTCACTAAAGTGGCCTATTTTTAAGAATATTTTTTTTTTTTAAGAGCTAAACACTCAAAATCATCCAGTGCGCTTGTGGGTATCTGTACCTCACAGAATCACACCGCCAACATTCAAATGGCTTACCACGGAGATAGCAGCCAGACTTCAAGTATGGTACTCAGGAAATTAGGCACCAAATGCACCTGATTTTGCTGCTCACTCACTCCCACCTCTCAGCACAGAGGGAGTTAGGGAGGTTGTGATCCCCGGGCAGGGGAAGGCCACGGTGAGAAGCCCAGCTGGCTGAATGTCAGGCATTAGCAGCACTGGTGGGCTCGGGGACGGTGGTGGCTGTTGCCATGGGCACCGGAGCAGCAAACGATAATAATATCAAGGCAGACTAAGGGGGAAAGGGTAAAATAGGATATCTCCATTTCACTTCGAATATGTCTTCAAATTAACTGTGGTGAGTAATTACCTGTGAAAAAGTAATAATGATGATTCTGCAGCTTAGAAGAAAACTCCTTTAACAGCGGGCTGCAGGAGACACCTTTGATTTTGCCTGCTATTAAAGGGCTTTTTTTTTCTTTTGTATGAGAAAAGAAATCATAGCCATGAAGTAAGTCACATCAGTTATTGCTAAGACAGCTGTTTCATTACAGCGTGCACTGCTAGGTGTTATTTTTTCCAGACTGTTGCCTGTTGTGCTCGGGTGGCCTTCCCGCCTGTCCCCGTCAATCCCAGTGGAAGTTTTCCATTTTCATCTATAAGGGGACATTTCCCCATCTTCCCCGCGCAGAGTTTTTCTCCAGCTGGGCTCTGCACATGACCCCAGCACTTTGATCCTTGCCTCGCATCGGCAGGATAACTTCCCTGACTTCCATCCAATTTATACAAATCATTTGACCTTTTTCCTTTTGCCTTCGGCCACAAAGCACTCAACTGCCACAAAGAGCCTGCCAGCATCCCACAGAAGGAAAAGAGCATCGCGTCAGGGCTGTTCAAGGGTCACCTTCTTCTTCCTCGCCCCCTTTGCACTGCTTTGAGTTATTTAAAAAAGGAGTAGCACAGAAGTGAGTCAGCCCAAAAAGGCCCTGTGGGCTCAGTGAAAAGCATCCCTCGTTTTGCCCGGTGCCGTGTCTTAGAGCCAAGGCTTTGTGCCTCCCCTGTGCTCTTCTGCTCTCTCCTGTAACACTTTAAAGTCCGTGTGGGACTGTGCAGAGGACGACGGCGGGTCCTGCAGCCTCTGTATAGTGTGAGGCTTCTGGCATTGAGAAACCTTGCCTCTTCTTTCTGGGGAATGACTTTTAACCTAAGTTAACGATACTACCTACATTCAGCATTTCCCAAGTCTGGGCACCTAACAGCCTCATTTACAAAAGGAAGGCTATTGAAGTTAGGGCTCCTGGTCTTGCTCCTTTCTCTTTTTCCTTCCCTCCCCCCATCGCCCCATTTGCTTCACGCTGGAGCTGTGAGAACAGTGGTCCTTAGCTGGCAGCAGCAGCAGCATCACCCAAGCCCCTGCCCTCTCTACCTGGCTTTCTTGGCGCTGCCAGGACAAGCGTGCGACGCCAAATCAGCTCCGCTTCATCACATTTGTTGCATGTGCATGAAGTGCCGCTGTGAGCATGCTGCGCCTCCGCCAGGTCACAAAGCGATGGCATCAGGGCGCGCAGACAGCCGCCGTCTCAAATGCGGTGCAGAGGAGCGGCGCCTGTGCGTCCGTCCTGATGGTCTGCAGCTCCCATCTGTAATCCAACATGGCTCTGCTGTGCGCTGCCATGGGCTGTCTGGGTATAGCAAACACTTAGGGAAGTACCGGGTGCCGTGAACTAGATGCTCATTTTAAAAGATCCTGAGAGGCAGAGAGTTGCATGTATTTTTTGCAGTCATTACTGCACAAGAAACGGAGAAATCCTGCGGGTGGGATTCATCATCTGCAGCACATTATCCCGTGACATGGAGAAGAGACACGGGATCATTCCCAAAATATCCTTCCCCACTGATAAATTGCAGCGAGCAGGTTTGAAGCTGCGCAGCGTGAAGGATAACCTACTTAGGACGGACACGTGCGTGATGCTATCAGCAATACTGATGCAGTTACCAGACCTCACGACGGGTTGGAGGAAAGGGTGACATCAAATCACAATTTGCAGAAGCGCAAGGGAGCCGGTAGCCTCGGGGCAGAGCCACCCCACATTTCCTCCAGGCTGGGCTTTTCCCTCAGCCGCAGGGTATTTGCTCACTGCAGCCTTCCTCCTCCCCCACAGTGTGAATATAAATATTAAAAAAAACCCAGAAAGCAGGGGAATACTTTGTGTTCGAGTGGGTGCTGGAGGAGCGGTGCCAGCTCTGCTCTGGGCAGCCCGGGCAGAGATGCCTCCAGCCGATCAGCCGCCCCACGGGGAGGTGGCACAGTGGGGCCGGCGCCGCTACTCGTGGGGGGATGAGATTTTGGGCATCTCTGGAGCCTGGCTGGGGACCGACCTCCAGCTGGGTTGGGGATTTACACGGGGGAATTCAAATCCATTCATCCTGACAGTGCCCGGCATGAGTAGGGGCGAGAAGGACGCAGAGGGGCAGCAAAGGGGCTGGGGGGCAGCTCATCCATCGGGGTGATTTGCTTTATACATGGGTCCAGGCATTTCACAAGATAATTTCAAGGTGGCACAGGCAGCGGGGCACATTTTTCAGCAGAGCGTTTGCAGCAGAGGCCTCTTTAAGGCAGAAATAGTTTAATTTATGAAAAGCTCACGTGGGGCTTTCCTGGCTGAGGCAGGAGCACCAGCCGACTGATGTTTTCCAAGGCAGTCATCCATTAACGGGCGATTTCCCCATCCTTCCCTGAACTCCACTGCCCTCTGCTAAGCTCTGGTGCGCATCGTTTCTGTAAGCACAAACCAGCATTTTAATTTTAAGCGCTTGACGGTGTCATGGGTTTCACTTCAGTTGTTCTTACAGGCTGCAAGACCCCAGTTGTACCCTGCGCTCCGGTAAAGGCAGGAAACAGCAACGCAAGGAGCAAATCACTCGGCACTTCAAATTTCTCCTGTAATCTAAAGGAAAGGAAGAAAGCAAGGAAGAAAGCAAGGAGAGAGGAAGGGAGGAAGAGCTCTAAAACTGTAAGAGCTAACAAAATAGCTGTAAAACATGTCTGCTCCCCCCACCAGGAAATACTTAATATGATGTATAGGTACGATGCTGTATTGGTCTAGCATGTATCTGGTCGCACTAAACGCAGCCATACATGATAATCAAACCCACCTACACGCAGGGAATATTCTCTTTAGTCACAGCTAAGCAAACAACAAATCTTTCTCTCTTCTGCAGCCAGCCCAGTGCCTTTACCACTCTGGTGATTGCACTGCAGTCTGCAAAGCGGCTGGGGGCACACGCGTGTGTGGAAGCAGCAGGGGTTATATAGAAATATATATAGCTAATCAAACTTTTATTAACCCATGGCCTTCCATCTCAAAAGGACACGGTCGAACCAATGATGATTTGTAACGTCTGCAGCCTCCTGACTGAGTAGAAAAATCATTTGCAAACTACTCCTGATTTTCTGTGAGGGTTTTCATGATGTGTTGGCATTTGCTGGATGCCCTCGGGCAGTTTTGCAGCCCGGGATGAGCATGCGGCCGCTCAGGATTTGCTGTCCCGAGGGGATGCCCGGGGGGTGGCAGTGGCACCGGGTGCCCAGGGCTGTGCAGCACCTTCACTAGCCACACACGGGCCCACGCCGGCCACGCAGGAGGGTGTCTCTCACAGCAGTGGTGGCAGAGGAGGCTCCAGGTGGGAAGTCCTCTTTTTTGGTTGTCTGTATGGCTTTTTTGTTACGTTTCAGCACAGCGAGGCGCTGAGCCGTGAGGAGGGCAGGCCCTGACAACTTGAGGTCCGCAGCACTCTCATGCCGGCTTGTAATGGGGATGTCCTCTGAAATCAGGGCTTGTTGGTCCTGCTGCCAGGCTGGATGGCTGGAGCATGCATCACAAAGGAGAAAACAGAAACAGAGGAGCCTTTTATTTCTTAAGCTGGCAAGTAGCAAGCAACTCCATGTCCCAAATATTAGCCAGCTCTTCAAAAATCCTGAGACTTCCAGATTTCCAAAATGTTTCTGTTCCTTATTATTTAATAGTTCACACATGATCCCCAAAAGCTACCCCAACTGCTTTGGCTCACATTTGCAAACAAGCCCTCATTCACCCCATCCTAGCCCAGTCCCATCTGCCCTGGGGGGCTGCTTCTTATCCACCCCCCAGATTCCCCCCCTCTGCCCTGGGATCTCCAGAGGTCCCCCAACTCCATCCCTCCTTTCCCCTCTCCCAGCACCACAGGGGAATACCTTTGGGGTGCAACAGGGAAGGCAGCAGCCTCCTCATCCTCTCCTGGGGTGCATGGCATGGCAGCTCCGCTGCCAGAGGAGCGGTGGCTTCCCTGGAGGTGGCAGCTGCCTGCAGGGTCTGCGGGGTAGGGGCAGAGCCAGAGCCGAGCCACTGCGGCCATGCCAGGAGGGAATGGACCACCTGAGGTTCAGGAGGACTGCAGGGAGGTTTCTTCCAGGGATGCAGGAGCGGAGGGAAGGACCAAGCAGCTGGAGACACAAAGACCTTCTCAGCCATCCTGCTCATAGCAGCAACAAGCATCTCATCTGCGAGGTAGCAAAACCAGGATGAGGTGGGGGGAGAAATAAAATGAAAGCTTAGCTTGATTTCAGCCTTGCATAGAGGTGAGTATGTGACAGCGAGCACCACACAGTCTCACACCTTTGCCTTGAATGTGGTGACTCATGCAGGTGCAGAAAGTTTTCTGCTGCGGATCTTGTTTCAGCTCCAACCCAGCGCTTTTGGTCCCCATTGCTTCCTGCTGTTTGTGCCGTGCTCCTTCTGGCACCCTGTCTTTCTCACAGAGCTTTTACCGCGCTCTCTCCCTGGTTGCCATATTCCCCCTCCATCTGTTTCGCCAGCAGCTATTCTCTTCTTCATCTCTAAGGCACCAGGGGCTCTGCCCCCTCCCCTGCCTGCCTCCTCCTGTCCCCACGCACCTTCCACCGGCACTCACTGCACCTGGAAAACAGAACTCCACCTCCCAAGCCCTGCCTGCTCTCAGCTGCTCTCTCCCCAACACCTACTGATGTCAACCCGATAGGAAAGTAGCTCCTGTTCTGCTTTCCATGCTCCAGTGGATGGTGATGAAGCACAGCTGGCACAGCTGGAGGGGACGGCGTAAAGCCTGAGCCCCTCGGCTGGAGTTCACCCTGGGCTTTGAGTGCAGCGCAAGGTCCCAGCGGCTTGCAGGCCCTGGTGCTGCAGTGCTTGTCCCACCCAAATTCCCCAGCAAGTGACTCCTGTGGACACACACGGGGCTGGATGAAATAATTACAGCCCCTGCAGTTCAAAAACGGAACGGGCAGAAACGTCAGGCAGATTTCACCTTCGTCGGGAAGGCAGAGCAAAGGCTGCTGGTGCACAGCAGGTGGATGTATCAAACGCAAATGCTTTTCTATTACTTCTGGATGAAGGTAAGTGCAAACAATCAAATGTCCTTTCCTATTTTCTGTGTCTCCCTCTGCGACGCTGATAGAGGGAATCCAAATGTTTCCAAGCAGGCAGCGCCTATCTGCAGCAGGCAGACAATTTCTAAATGTATTAGCAGCCCAGAGTCAATAGAGAAATAGCAGTCCAGCATATCATCCAATTTTCAAATGTAAACAACCAGACCACTTTTAATTTGAAGGACTACAGCAGGGAATAAAACCAACCCTGGAAAATACACACAGCAATGACCGCTGGTCGTGATGCATTACCTTCAGGCATGCCTGTTATTTTTTCCCCGCCGGCTGCCATGCCACAAAGCAGAGACAAACCGGTGGTTCTGGCCTGTGCCGAGCGGGCTGAGCCCCCAAAACGGCCCGAATGTGTGAGGGAGCAGGCAGGCTGTTCCCAGGAGATGGTGCAGAGACGCAGTGCTGAGCACCCCGCGCAGGATGCAGCCCTGCCTTGCCTGGCCTCTCCCACTCTGGCACGGCTGGAGGGGGAGACGACATTCAGGAGAGGCGCTGGCGGTGCAGCCGGTCACTGGCAGCAGTGCTTTGCCTCTCTCCGGAGACCCCTGGTGCTCCCCACCTTTGGTCTCACAAGCAGCAACGCCTCAATGTCCCAGCCTGTAACCCGCCGATGCATTTTGTTAAGGTAATCACGGGCAGAGTAAGACATGGGATGAAGCATCCGCCTCCCTCCACAGCGACTGCAAGGAGGAGGGAAACAGCAAGAAACCTCCAGGGGATCCTGGAGAGGAGGGAGAGGATGGGGAGGAATGATGCTTTTAGGAAAAACCCTCTTGGGGTTTGCCAGTGTAACTGAGAGCAAAATTGTCCCCTTGTCTACACTGCTGTTGTACGACTGCTGAAGGGAGGCCTCTCACAATCTTATCTCTGGCGGCACACGCCGGCTTACAGCGAAGCCTGAGAGGAGGGGACATGCTGCGGCTGCAGCCCAGGGGACCGGGCTGCGAAGCCATCCTCACCCTCGCTGGGCGCTGGGCTGCTCCCGCCAGCCGCACATCCCGAGGGAATGCCGGGGGCTGTCCTGCCGAGCCAGCAAAATGGGTCTGACACCAAGACAGGCAGTGACACAATGGATCCGTTCAAAGGAGGAGACCAACCAGGCAGATTACGTCTTGAGTGAATCCGCCAGTCTCCATTGAACGCAATGGGAACGGGCAGGTTCAACCTGGGGCTCCTCGTCCTACTTTGCTCTTTCCTCACTCCCTTTCTGAACCACTGGTGGGGGTTTGCATGGTGCATGCGAGGGGGGTGAAGCGCTGGAGGTGCTAAGCCAGATTGAAAAGGTCACCTTCTCATCACGCCATTAAAAACAACAACCACCACCTCTGGAAATGAAAGATGAACATCTGCTTTAAAGTCCACCACTTCCCAAGGTGAATCTGGCATGCCGGTGGAGGCAGGATATTGCTGGCGAGAAGATGAGGCTTTGGGAAGCCAGCAGCAATATCGGGAGGGCTGGCTGAGACCCTCCCACCCGTGAACCTCTGCAGCTGGGCTGGGCCGTAGGAAAAGGCTGGGTCTGGTTTTCTGCGCGAGCCGTGTCACAGCGGGTTGCACGGAGCAGTGGAGGGTGCTGGGCTCGCAGGGAGCCATGAAAGCCCGCAGTGGTGACACCACCTGCGGTGCAGCAGGAGCGATGTTGTTGTCAAGATGATCCAAGCGTGTGAACAAGGCAAGATTTGCCATACCTTTCATTGCAGGGGCTGATCTAGTCGGAAAAAAACAGACAAGATTTCAGGCGCACACGACTTTTAGGCTTGTTTGCCTAAAAGCTAGTCTGCCCTTGTCGCTGTTGTTTTTTTTCCCTAGTCTCATGAAAAATACACTGGAGACAAAAAGTGAAACATCAGACAGAAATGATGGGTGTCCTAAGATTTCCCATACGCCCGGTGTCGGTGTGAAAGGGAGGTCCCCTGTGCTTATGGAGGACCTGATGCTGAGCCCTCGGATGCTGCATCATCAGTGCTGGGGCCCTGGGCAGCCGCAGCTGCTGCAGCAGCACAAAACCGGCACGGAGCTGCATCCCTAGCACAGAAAGGCAGGAAAGCTGGGAGCTGATCCCCAGGCTGGCACTCAGTTGTGGAACAGGTTTGTCTTAGGGGTTAAAAAAAAAAAAAATCAAACCACAACAAAAAGTAGAAAAACTGCAGCGCCCAGAACTGGAAACTGTTAAAAGTTTGCTCTTTTTCAGATTTTTCTCTCCCATCTAGATCCGCTGGCGCTTGGCCCCGCGTGGTTTGACATGAGTCACGGTGTTGTACGTTGGGGTCCAGCCAAGATTAGCTGTTTTGTATAGTGCTGCGCTACCTCGCAACTACTGATTCACTGCAGTAGAAATGATAGATTGTTTTACAGGAGGAAGAGAAGGGGAAAAAGAAATAGAAGGCCCACCGGTAGCTAAAACAGTGGATGTGCTCCACCTACCGGCTGGTAACAACAAAGTGAGCCCTGATAAAAGGCGGCATCCTTACAGAGAACCGAACCAGCGCTTGATGTTGCCATCCTCTTGACTTTTTACATTTGGAGGGGAGCCCAGGGGAAGAAGAAAGGAAAAAAAGGATGTGAAGAAGAAAGGAGAGTGAGAGAAGATGAGGGCTGCATGTCAGGAGAAAAAGAAATAAAAGAAATGAAGACACGGCTCTTTTGATTTAAAAAAGAGATGCTTCAAGCATATGTAAGCTTGCAGCAACCTTGGCCATGTAAAGCCATTTTGATTTATTTCAAAACTCCCAAAGGAGAGTTCTTTGAATGCTGTGTCCTGTTTTTGATTGATGGCAATGGGGTTTATACCTCAGAGAGCTGAGGACACGTCCCAGGCTGCCACCTGCTTCCTTCGGCTGCCGCTGCCTTTCTCGCCAAGGCTTTTGGGCTGGGGAGAGGGATAAAATTCCCAGGGCTCCTGCATCCTCTGCACCCTCTCTCCCAGTGAGCGTAGCTGCCTCTACTGCCATTATGATATGGAGTCGCCACACATTTGTCTCCTGCTCCTGGTCCTTGATAGCAAAGCAGACCTTGCTTTCATTATCCTGCTTCCCCCGTCCAGGACTCTTTTTCCATTCAGGTCAATGGAGCCTGTGAGCAGTTGCTGCCTATGTAGGATCTACCTCATCTCATACGATCTTCAGTCCCCACAACGTCTCCTGTGAAAGACAGAAATATTTTTTCTCTACTTGCCAGGGAAGAGGCAGGGACACAAAGCAGACTGAAGGTAATGGTCAGAAGTACACAGTGTCAGAGTCTCTGTGATGACTTTAAAGTAGATATGACTTAGGCACTTAAGTGCCATTAGGCTGGTTGAAAATCGAATTCTCAGCATGATCTTCTGTGAATTTCTTGGATTAACCAGTGTGAGGATCAGGTCTAGTGGTTTGTCAAGTTCAGGGTGGAGCTGCTACTCAGACCTGGACAGGGAGGCAAGCCACCGCTAGTCCCTCCATCAGCCGAAAGGTTTGTGCACAGGACACAGTCAGGGGAGTCAAAAAAAGCTAAGCTGCGATCTTCACTCCAGATCCAAAAATAAAAAAAAGGCATTTGCAAAATAGCACTTCTCCAGTGCTCTGAGGCATGAAAGGGATATCTTACTCACTGCTTGTTTTTTCTTAAGAAAAAACCAAACAAAACCACCCAATCTTCAGAAGGTGTGTCCTGAAGCAGATGTTTTTTTAGTATGTTTAAATTTATATAATATTTTTACATACTTCATATATATGTGTGTATGTACATACACACATACATAGGTATACACACTTATATATTGTACTTATATACGCGCGCGCACACACACATATATACAAATGCCCTCACACAGGGGTCAGGAAGCTCATTTCTGCCAAGGTCTACTTTAAAAATATTTAAGCACGTGGCTGCACACACGTAGTCAGGTATTCCTGCTCTTATACTGTCCAGTTGCATGTTCCCTCTGCTGTAGTGTGATACTAATGAGGACATACGGCCCTGGGCTTGCTGCTGCTCTGCCCACACAACTGTAAGCATGGCCAGAGCGAGCACAGGTCCACCTATATCCAGCCACGTAGACCTGTCTGAAGCTGTTCAGATCCCTACTGTCCTTGAAAACCTCGTGCAAAGCAATTGCCCAAGACGGTGCAGCGCCTTTGTGACAGAGCAGTAACTAACCATAGGTTAATGCAATAACAGTATCATTTAATATCCCATGGGACAGCATCTGAATATGTTTCAGACCTGTCCTGAATACAGATATTACCAGTGGGGTGTAATTTGTCTATGCCTTTGCCTGCAGCTGCTCCTTTCTATTACTCTAGCAAATATTGCAGAAATGAATAAAAGCTACGGAAGAGTAGTAGGCTTATGAAGTGCACGCCGGCTACCATTTCCTTGTACTCATTATTAATGTACTCTACTTTTTCATCATTCTGTACCACGTCTGTCTCCTCCTAAAAAAAAAAAGATGCTTCCTTTTTCACTTTGCATTGATACGAGCCTTCAATTCAGCCCCGTCTGCTGGCTTTGACAGAGCCACGCTAATTTGTAATCAGATTGAGGATATGACACCGTTCAAGTGCATGCAAAATATGAAGGATAGAGGGGAGAGAAGGAGGAGGAGGGAGAGAGAGAGAGAGAGAGGGAAAGGGAAAAAATATATGAGCGAAGTCGCTGCTTCTGGTGTTACATTCGACTTCATGCTCTAGTGCACAAAGGGACACCAACGGGCACAGAGAAAGGTATTTTGCCTGAGGAGACACCACTTCCAGCCGAAAAACTGCTCTGCTGTACCTCGGTGTGTTACCACAACAGGACAGGTAGAGAGGAGAAAGAGAGGACAAGGTCAACCAGCGAATGAAAGGAGAGCTGGGGGTGACCAAGGGCATGGCTGAGGCTAGAGCGACGACGGTGATGCAAGTGGTGAAGCAAGGAAAGAAAGTCAAACTATATGGTGGGGAAAAAAGAACAAAAACACCAAGAGAAAGATAAAATAAGGGAAGGAAAGAGCAATAAGAGCACAGAGAGAGGAAGAGGAGATGTGTCCTGACAACATGAAGCACCCCTCTGACTGCTGCTGGCTGTAGCTGCTGTTCAGGCAGCAGGCGGGAGCAGCCGGGGATGCTCGCCATCCCTGACCGAGCGTGCGTGGGGCCAGGAGCTACTGAAAATGAAGCTGCAGCACCCTGAGCTCCTTCTTTTCCCTGTGATCTGGCAGGGCCTGAGTAAAAATAGATAAGGTTTTGGCTTTTGCTCTGGCACTGTTCTGTGAAAGCCTCCCCATCCTTCTTCATGGAAGCTCGAGATACCCCAGCCCCCCCTCCTCCCCGCTCCTTCTGGGTGGGACACCTTATAGCTGTCTTCTATCTCAACAGTTTCCAACATGACCTTTACTACAGGGGGATTATTCTAAATGCATTTCATTTTATTCTCTCCTCACTTTATTAAAGGTGCAAACTCTGGTGGCCTTTTTGCATGACAAATCTCCGAGGCTGCCACATGATGTCTATTTTCTTTCAACTCCCTTGAGGGGAAATACCTCCCTGTTCCCCCGGGCACGTGAAATGGCTGATTACAGGATTTAGTACACCCAGCACCCAGGCATACTATATTGAACTGTAATCCAAGGGCACAGAGACTGAGCATTACGAATGGCTAATGACTTTTTCTCATGGTTTTAGTCCAAATATGTGATCTTAGTTATTTGTCATTTAAATAGAATTCAAAGCTATTGATTGCAAACACTTTTTTCTTCAAAGAAAACCAATGTGAAACACTGAGAGATAGTGGGCCAACTTACGTTACGGCTTCTTCTCTTTTTTCTCCTTTGTGAAGAGGTTTCAACAGAGATTACAGCTTTATGGTGCAGAAATATGTTTTCCAGGTGAGCTGAAGCAGGACTGATTTGAGGTTTGACAGTCTGTATCAAAGCCTTCCCCCAGCTTAGACAGCACCTGTGGCGCTTTGAAGGCTGTCAGCATCAGCCCAGCTCTGCTCCCATCACACCTGTGGATGTTCAAAAGGGGACAGATCATGATCCCTCCAGTAGCCAACTGGCAGGCCCTCCGGTCTGTCCCAGGCTATTCGACCTACTCTTTGGCCAGTCCAGCCTGATGCTTGCTGGTGACACATGCTGAAACACCCACTCCAGCCGTGGCCCAGAGGCACATGGGCACTAAGACCTGTGGGTCCCTACTTCAGCTGCTGCTACTCAGACACCATTCCCCCGCCCCACGCACACAGGAAAATGGTCAGAAACAGAATTTAATGAGAAAACAAGGACAGGCTGGTCAAGTGCAGGGCACGGTCAGACAAGCATGGTGACCAGCAACTTATGTACACAACCACCCCCTTTTATCCCTTTTCCCTTCTGTTTTCTCACACTTGCCCCTCCCTTCCCCGATCTTGGGTTCCCTACCCACCCCAAAACAGCCCATAAAGTCATGTGCAGTCCCAAGATGCTCATCCCATAAAGGGTCCCATCCCGCCACAGGCAGTGACTGGGGGCAAGTCAAAGCTGTCTGAGTGCCTTTTGCTGACCCTATTGTGATGGACGTTCCTCCTGGCCATGGGTCTGGTCACCTCCTGTGATAGCCTGGGGAGGGACAAGAGCAGGGTCATGGTCCTTTCCACCCCTGTGCCTCTGTCCTCTTTTGTGTGTGGGGACACCAGTTCTTCATCCAACACTACGAAATTGTTGTCCTTCATTCAACATAACCCAACAGCACCCAGTTGCTCTAAAGTTCATAGGAGATTTTGGAAATGCCATAAGCAATAAACAAAATGGTGCTCTAATGGAAGGGGAAGGGATATGTTGAGATGAGATGCCACCACCTTCAGCAGTTGCCATCACCTGCCACCAGCGTGTCATGCAGGCAGTCACGCACATGCCTGGAACGAAGGCAAGTAAAGATTTCTAAAGCAAAAAAGGAAGGATGGAAGAGGTGTGAGGAGAGAGAATATAAGCGGAAGGCAGAGACAAGCTGAGAGGTAGGCTGGTCTCAACCTGCTGCTGACAGAAAGGAGGCAGAGGATGAGGACAGGGCAGAGAAAGGATGGGGAAACCAACAGGAGCAGAATAAATCTGACAAGGAGAACAATGTGGTATGCAGGGCTAATTTCTCATCCACAAATACATGGAAGCATGCAGTGAAGGAGAATGTGAAAAATAAATAAGAAAGTGGAAAAGAAATACATATTAAATGAGGCAGTGCATTCAAATGTGGAAATATAATAGCACAGAACTGAGAGGACCCATGTCAAATAATCTGATTACACTGAAGTAAATTTTCCAGGAATTCAGAGACAAATGGAACTGTACTTAGAAAAGGCATAACTTATGAAAAACTCAGTGTGACTCTAGTTTGCTGAGTGTGAAGTGAAAAGTAACCCTAAGTCATGTAGTTGGAAAATTTTCTGCACGGGGTACAATATTACATCCACACTGCAGGGTTTGGTAGAAATACCTGTAGAAATCTCCACGTTGGTGGAGCCAGGAGCTCTGCCACTGGCAAGCAGGGAAATTTACCCTCCTTGGACTCTGCTCCTGTTTCAAAGCAGCGCAGGGGGTGACTAGTATGGAAAGGGAGGTGGGCGGCCAGGAGGACCAGGTGGGCAATCCTGCGCTGTGCCTGCCTCCTCTGCCACAGCACCATCCCTGAGGCACCTTCAGCTGTCATTAAGGTCATTTTAAATGCCTGCATGAAACACATTCATAAGAATCCTATATTCATGGTGTCACAGGATGGTTTGGGTGGGAAGGGTCCTTCAAAGATCAGGTAGTCCAACCCCCCTGCCATGAGCAGGGACGTCTTTCACCAGACCAGGTTGCTCAAACCCCATCCAACGTGGCCTTGAACACTTCAGGGGTGGGGCATTGCTCTTTCTGCTCTGAAACTTCATTTCATTATCGACTTTAATCTTTGGCAGCTATTAAAATAAAGAGCTGGTAAATAATCGTTCTCTTCACTCGTTAGCCCATATTCCAGCATTTAATTGTTTTTTAATAAATAGCATTAATTTTTTAGCTCTTAGCTTTTATTTTCATTCTTCCAGCTTCACTCTTGAAAATAATTCTCTCTCATCTTCTCCTTCACATCTCACCAGAAAAAGGAGAGAAGCTCAACTTATGACTGAATAATTTCCACAACAAACAGACTTTGAGAGGGAAAGAGGAAAGCGTGATAGACTAGAAGATGATACTCCTGCTGAGAGAGAATCTAAGAAATCTGTTAGAGAAATACTAACAGTTACGTTATAAGAATACTACAGTTTTAGGGTAGACATTAAGAAGAGAACTAAATGCTGCAGGATCCACATGAGAAATTTAGAGAAGTAACTGAAAAATAACTTGAATTCATAGAGAGATGCAATTAATTGAGGCTCATTTGTATTAATTTCACCCCTAGAAGCGCAGAACAATATGAAAATTAAATACTAGGGTTTGTAGGCTGCACACTTTTTTCATGCCAAAAGTCCCTGTGACAAGGCAAATCTGTCTGAAACTGCTAGGATTGCACTGAGGGCTAAGAGAAGAAAAGCAACTTGTTTTTTTTAAAGTAAGCAAAGAACCGCATTGCAATTCATCCTTTAAAAACACTTTAGGAAATGCTATCTTAAAGGTTTCAATTCCCACACGTCATTTTTTCTGGCGGGTTATCTGCAGCCACAGCCCCACTTGGTACGATTTAAAGCCTCCCCCTCTACCCCACGTACACAGCTCCGTCTCTGCCTGCATCTCTGCGCCGCGAATCCGCCACGAGTCTGTCCCCGTCCGGAGTCTCACCCGCTGCTTCTCTAACCCACGCGCTTACATGCTTTCTCTGGCACCTTTGGACACTTCCCAGTGGCTGTAGCTCTTTTTCTTTGGCTGGCTTTGTCATAAAACCTGTTGGTGGTGCCTGCCCTCATATTAGCCCGTCAGTTTATCTATCTGCAACAAAACCGTCTGAAACAAGCGTTCTTTTTTGTCTTCCGCAAGTGCCCCCTCAATGACCTTACACGTCTGACTCCGTGGAGTGCTGCCAGGGAGCTTTGGAAATCACCTATGTATTTTGTCTTAGTAATATCCCAGAAGTAAGTCCAGAGCTCCTGAAAATTAATGAAAGATTTACAGAAGGATCATGGTAACTATATTCATGCATATACACACACATACACAGAAACGCCCCTGATAATAGAGCAGAAATAAGAGAGTCAAATGGGTGGAGACTGGAAAGACATTAAGAGGTCAGGAGGGATAAAGCAGCTTAGGGAAGGATTGGGGTTTGGAATTAAGTTGGAGAGGCTTTTCAAAGGAAAATGATACTTGAGGAGAGGTTAGGGCTCACTGGAGAAGATTTCTGAGGTGAGAATATAGCAGAATAATTAGGATCAAGTGAAGGGGAACATAATGAGATTGGATGGTGAGAAATGCCATTTCGTTGCTGTGACTGAAGGACTTAGTGTCATAGGAAGTTTCTGGCTATGGACAAGCCAGTCGCATAGACAAATTATCGCCCCCCAGCACATCAATGCGCTAATACAATTTTGTGGTTCAACAGTAGTTTTGCCCTAAAGCAATTGGTTCATAAATTAAGAAAATTCACAAATTAGGAAAAAGCAATTCCCAAACACCTTTCAGCATCCCCTGAAGGCAGGCAGAACTGTGGCCTGATTTTGCTGCCTGTGCTGTTTTGGACTGTATGCCCTCGAGCATCTCTAGCAGCCACCACCTCCGCTGCCCCACCAGCCCCTCTTTTTTCCACCCAGAAACTTTACCCCAGCATTAAAAAAGATGCCTGGGACAGTCATCCAGGATTTCAGGCCACCCGAGGGCTGGCTTGGGCCAGCGGTTCTGACCCGAGGACTGACAAACCCTGAGCCAGAGCACGTGTGCTGTGCAGCCAAGGTGCATCGATTCCTGTGTGCCTGGCGTCAGGCTGGCCTCGGTGTCCTGAGTAGCGTTTCGGGAAGCTCAGCAAAGCCCTGGGTATCCAGAACACCCTGGATTTTACTGTGTATGCACTGTATAAGCATGGACACATAAGTGTCGCAGGATTTCCCTGTGGAAAATATGGAAATCCGCCTGCTGAAAGTCATTTTTCTTCCACAAGATGTTATGGTCTGTTTTTCTGTATATTAATTACATTTTAAGTGCATTTGCTGAAACCTTGTTTTGCTAGGCTTAGTAAGTTATTTCCAGGAAGACGCTCGTTAGAGGCAATGGAATGTGAAAATTATTGAAGTCCAGAATATGGTTTTGTTCATTTTTAGCATATGCATTGGCTAGATAATACAAAACCCCAGGGCTTAAGCAATCGCAGAGCTAATGTTTCACAGGAACAGCACAATCTCGTTGTGAAACTACTGCAGATACGGAAAGGTGCCTTTTGCCTTTACCACTTATTTAGCACCTTCAAAATGCAGACAGCATTTTCTGATTTGACTTGCGTGCTTATTGGATCCCCACCTGGGACGGTGCTCACCTGGTGAGTGGGGGTAGGAGATCCTTAACCCCTACCGTCATCACCAGAGCTGCAAGGACACCAGCCCTGTGGTCCAGGCCACCCCCTGCCACCTGCTCTGCGCTCTCTGGTTAACACCCAGCCATGAGAAGATGGCACTCCTGGAGAAGGCTGGAGGTACGGGGCTCCTTATGAGACCTTGCTCACATCAGCTTATGAAACACACAGAGAAGTATGTGGAGCCTTCTTACTGGGACATGTCATGGTAAAGGCTAACAGTGGCAAATTGCATTTTCTAATATTTTCCTGATGCATGTCAGATGTAGTGACAGAGATTGCTATCATGCATTCACTTGGAGAAATGTACGGCACGACACTAAAGCAACGTCAGAATCGGTGCATTTGCATTTCCCAGTTCCTACTACTCAGGTTCACCCTTTCCTTCCAGCACCAGACCATGAGACACGTGCTGTCTGCACCACCGGTTTGCTGTAGCCTTCCAGAGGGCACGGGGCACAGCAGGTATTTCCAGGATCTTAGGCACGCCAGTTTGAGATCCAATAAAGCCCCTGCTAATAGAAGCTAAGGTCAGAAAGGAAAAACATTGTTCAGTCTGCCACACATTTTTAGGTGTCTTTGTAACCTGTTACCCACGTACATATAGATTTCGGTGATGCCTGGCAGCCCTCAGTGTTTCTTAATTGAGAACGGACAGTGCCATTTTGTTACTGGCAAATAATACTGCAACTAATACTAATATTAATACCTAATACAAATAACTAATACTAATACCAGAGCAGGGCTTTACTGCAGGCAGCTTGCTGGAAACTTTCCCTCAAGTGAGGAAAAAAATTAACACAGGTTCAGACACACAAGAGGCAGAAATGCTGGATGTTGGGAAACATCCCGTAATGACACCGGTTTGCCTCTTGTATCTCCTTGAGCCTTCGCTTTCTACTGGTGTCTTCTACTGAGGCCAAAGACCCCTTACCCAAACTCGCAGCCCGCTGCTCGGCTGCCCTGTTATATACGTTGTAATGTCACCACCTGTCAGTCTGCATTGCCCTTGCTAGACTTCTAAAATGGTAATTTAATAAAGGGAGGTGATATGAATCATCAAGGAACAATTTGAATTATCATCTGTAGATAATTCATTATGCACACATTTCTTGTGAGATCCTTAAATCAGCAGGGCTTCTTAATCAGGGACTTAAAAATTTTGTCTGTAACAGCTAGAGACTTGACCCATAAATCAACAGCTAGGCCAGCAGGTCCAATTCATGCTTCACATTTTTTTTTCCCTGTGAGAAAGAGGCACTTAATTACCACCAAGGTCACAGAAAAGGGGAAAAACCCTGTAACACAGAGTTGGTTTTGACAACGTCAGTTCTGGCAGCGCCTTCTGAAAGCAGAGCGATTTGCAAGCAGAAGGCGAAACCATGGCCGGCGATGCTGCTGCGACATCGCCGTCCTAACAGGATGATGTAAATGAGTGCTGGTACCCTTAGAGTTAGCACAATTTTTCTTCCTCTGTCAGTGGTAGATAATATTTGCCCAAGAGAGACAGTCACACTCTTTGTCAGATTTTTATTAGTAAAAATAACTGGTTATTCTGATATATCTTTCTTTTCTATTCTTCAGCGGAGAAAACACACGGTTTGCATGCTGCCCTTTTGGGGGAGAGGAAGCATTTTGTGCAATTTATGGGAGGAAGCAGATCGTGACTTGACCTGTGCGCCCAGCAGCGGTGCCCGCTGCCCCGGGCCTGGGCTGGAGGCAAGGTGCCTGCCTCCCGCGCCCCATGGCCATGCTGCGGCCGGCCAGCATCGCTAGGGAGGGACGGGCTCGGCTGGACCCACAGCCCTCCCTATAAATGCATTCACCGAGGGGAGAGGTCCAGCCACCTTCATTGTCAGTGCGGATGTCTTCTTCTGCCCCATTTTGACAAACGGGTCTCGTAGAGGGGGCCGCCAGGGGACCAGGAGTAGCACAGCCAGAAGAAACACGCGTGGAGCACAGCTCTCTAAAGTGCATTAGCCTACCTTACGATTTCAATCTCTTATTTTCATGAAATGGCATGGATTTAGCAAGCATATAAACCCCTGCAATTTGAAAAGGAAGTATAGGTTTATAAATCCACACTTACCCAGCTAAGTAAACGGCCTGGCTCTCAGAAGTGCTAAGCCGCTGCCAGATTCCCCTGAGGGGAAGAGCACTGAATATCTGGTGCCTCTGAAAGCCAGGTGATAAATTTCAGAGTTTTGCAAACTCTGGGCCTAGGGTTTTGCTAATCAATAGTCGTCGCTCAGATATAATGAGCTGTCTAATAGCACCTAGTTTGGATGATGGATGCTCGTCGGATCCTGGAACAGAGAAATTAACCAACTGGCCACATTTATTGGACTGAATTCAGCAAATCAGAAATAAATAATTAGTTCTGTTAATACTCATTTGAAATAGAGTTAGGGTTTTGGGCATGGCTGGTTTTCCCTTGTTTTTCTTTTTTCTCTTTCTGGCAGTGCAGGCAATGCAGTTCATTAGGGTTGGGAAGTGCCTGAATTCTGGTCCAGCTTTCGTAACGGGTGGCTGAGCAATGCAGACCACCAAGGAGAGGGGGAGGAAACCGCTCTGCCCTCCAGGAAAAGAAAATTTCTGTGAAGAGTGACCCCACTGAGACATCTTGGCAACCGCTGCATTCCGACACTAGGAATCTCTGTGTCCAAAATTTTCAAGGGTTCAGCAGACTTGGAGTCCTCCTGAACTTTGCACTGGAGAAGATGGTGTCTCCTTTTATGTTTTATACAACAAAGAACGTACCTTTTTTTGTTCACAAGTATTAATAATTGTTGCTCTTTTTTATATAATAAGAGTCATAAACTAAACTCATCATGAAAACACAGCTGGCTTTCAAGCATGATTAGTTAAATACGTTTTCACTGGTGGCAAAGGCATTCAAAAACATTTGGGCTGTATCGTATACATAAGGTCAGCCTTTCCATGAAACTAACTCCACTTGTATGTACGGCTTGAGAATTTGTTACAGGTGGTTTTCCAAGGTACCCTTGGATAACAGATTTTTACTCTCAGTGAGGGTGCACCAGAGAAAAGGAGACCGTAAACTGGCTGTGCCCCGGCTCCAGAGGGAGAGAGGACCGTGTTGCTATTTTAATTTCTTCCTGGTTGCTATATGGTAATTTGATTGTGTTATTTGACTTCAGCATGTGATTCTGTCTATTTTTCCCAAACTCCAATATGGGAGAAGTAAAAAGACGAGACATTTGTTTCAGGGCTCAGTCGGTTTTGAACATGCTGTGCTCATTAAATGAGTGTGTTCTTGGCCATAAAGCAGCAATCACGTCGGCAGGTAGGATTCATCTCGCTGTCAGATAACGGAGGGAAGATGTTTGATGTTTTGCAAGGTACAGGCAAGTGGCTCCTGCATTCAGAGAGTGACTGAAGGAGGCATAAAGTCGTCAAGCGTCTGCCTTACCTGTATGGCTGCGGTCAGCGAGAAGCTGCCTGTCCAGAAGCGAGGGCTTGAAAGATTACATGCAGCACTATAAACCGATGATGCCTCCATCTGAGGAACTCAATCTGAGTTGTTCCAGCTTAAGTAGCTACTTTTTACTAGCAAAGGTGCATTTCTTAAAAAGGCACCGCTGTATTTACTTTTATTAGCTGCCAGGAGACCACATCCAACACGCCACGAAGTGTCTCGCACTAGGTAAAACACAAACCAAATCTTTCCTCCTCAAGTACTAAGTTGATTAATGCAATTATTTCTAGGTGTGTTTGAATGGTAAAACCAGGTTGGCTCCGTTTCTTTGTGTTATTACTACTGATACCTGCTTCTCTTCAGGCAAGACGCCGGAAACAGCGAGGAGAGGGCTCCCTTGCCTGGGAGCCGCGCTGTACAGCAACGCAGCAGTGCTCGAAGCCCACAAAGCCCCAACGTGAGATATGGGATTTGCCCGACGCAGCGGCGTGGGCCTCACTCGCAGCCCCTCGGGAGGTGGGATGCTAAATGGGCTGCTTCTCTGCTGCAGGGAACATTTGCCACACTCCTCCTTCACCGTAAATCCGGACATTTTTCCAGTCCTGGCATCTCTGTACGCTTCCCCTAAATGCCCCGGGGGCACTTGGAAGCCCTGGGTACCTGGACACGGGGAGACAAATTCCGCTGGCTTTGTTCGTTTTAACTTGTTTCAGGCTGTCTTCAGTTCCAGAGAGATGTAATGGTAAACCAAAGCAGACTGCAAAGTCAGCTTTTTTTTTTTTTTTGATGCGGCTTTTCAAACAAACGTTTGAAGAGAAAGCAAGAAAAGCACGAAGTGCAATTTTAAGGGTAGAAATCAGATGCTTTTCTGGTTGCTTAACTTACCTGGACCAGAGGGCTGTGAAATGAACAGCCCCAGGTGGGTCTGACCGACAGGGCTCCGGAGCTGGCGTGGGGCTGTGCGACTGATTCCAGGAGAGGGGGACGCCCTCTCCCCCGCTGCCTTGTGTAAACCTGAAATTATTCCTTTACCTCTTAAAAAAACTGCCTTTCTGGAGTAAATAGCATTTGTCACTAGCAGGAGGGGATGCTGACACTCCTTTTTTCTTACGGCTGGCATCACTCATGTATGTGCGGTCGGACTATCAGACCGAGCAGAAGGGCTAGCTTACAGAAGTCGTATCAGCACATTTGATTCCATAACACATTTTTTATCATTAAAGAAATAAGTCTCCTAAAAAATCCCACTTCAGCCATCAGCAAAATATTTTACCTACTAACAAACAACTGCATCTTGCTGCTGTGCAGCATTCAGAAAGCATTAAGTCAGGCCATTAGAATTCATTAGATTCTCTTAAAAATCACAACGGGCATATTATCACGTAGGCACACCCACTTACACACACACATTGTTCTCGGCCCAGGGAACGCTCCCTGTCACCTTTCTTAACAATCAGGCACACCAGGAGCATCTTTGATTTTAATGAACTCAAGATTTTCCCATAACTGCCCGTCTCCAGGGCTCCGAGAAAACAAACGCTCAGGAACGGGGCTCATTTGGCTGCGCCGTCACAGTCCGTATCGGCTATTACAATCTCGTTCCCACAACACGCACTTAATAGCATTGGAGAGCCTCGCCGTTATGTCACGCATAGATCAAAAGAGGTTCAAAAGCCTTCCGCAAGTTTTAAGGCTTAGCCCTGCTGGTAATAACATCAACGATGAAATTGCAATTGTGTTTGAAAGGAGCAACAGCAGGCACCTTGGGTCTCATCCTGGGAAGTACGGAGCTGCCGCAGCCCCCAGTAAGTCCAAGGAGAGTAGTTCAGCGCCACGCAAAAGCACATCCTTATTTATTAACAATGTATTTACCAGGTAGTCCAATTAAACTTGACAGCCTGTTTACAGAGGCTTTCTGCCCAGCAGCAGCTATACGGGTATCAGCCAACAAACTGGAACACAGCAGCAAACGGAGCAAAAGATGCTGGTGCTCGTGTCTTCATCGGTTGAGCTGTACATCGTTCACAAACATTGATACGAGTCCAATAAAGGTCACAGCGCATTTATATATCTAGCTTTAGGTGAAAGAACACCAAAGCCTTTTTATGCTGACAATGCTTCCCAAAATTTATTGTGACCTTCAAGAACCTGAAAATATTCTGCACCATCATCATCTCGGGGTCAGTATACATTCAATATTCATTAAAAAAAGAAACTGCAGGGGTGACAGAAATCTATGGTATAGATTAGCTGCTGAGATTTCTGAATTCCCAAATCATCTGCCAGGGAAGCAGCCAGCAGAGAGGAGAGGGGGAAGCAGAAAGCTTTGGCAATTATCTTGTCCATGTTAGTTATGCCTCCAGTTACAGTACACAAGTGGCCATAGCTACTTCTATAACCACTCAACTCTCATTCTATCTATTCCCTCCTCCCCAGCATCATGTCTTTGAGATCACGAGCAGACCAGACAAGCTTCCCCCTCTCATGTCCTTGGACGATTTCTTACTTTGCTTGTGCTTAACTCCTGTCATCTCTCTGATACCTGAAAGCCTCCGATGGGGTTTGGCCTGACTCCGGCACGGTGCTCAGCAGCACAGGAGCTGGGGTTTCCCCGGGTGGAGAGGACTCCACACGTCCAGAGATGTGATCCACAGCCTGACCATTTCAAACTCTGTTCCTTTCTAATTCTTTTTGTGCCTTCACTCCGCAAGCAGTACTGCATTCTTGTTTCCATCGCTTTCCTTCCTGTCATTTCTCCAGGGTATTTTACGCCTAGCCATTTCATTTTTAAGTTCCGTAACTCACCAATTACAGTGACTGCTTGGTATGAGTTAGATCTTACCTACTTCATTATTTCACCAAAGCTGGGGCTCCTGGCAGTGTTAATTATATCAAAGGCAGCAGTTCATATTAATGTATAACATGCTTAGTTTGATTGGGAGGGGAAGTTGTTTTTACTGTATGTTTAGAAAACATGCTTACACTAAATCTATTTAAATCAAGCAAATCATGATGTGAGACAAATCTAGAGGTTTCTGGGCTGAGCCAGAATGACCAGGGATTGTGCTGCTTCTGGAACGGCACGAAAGCACATCTCGATTTTCCTGGTCTGTGTATTTTTTGTGCAATTTTTATTCTCCTATTACTCTGAGTTCTTCTTCTTAGTTTTCACCTTTGTATTTGAGAATCCCTATCACTTTGTTAAATGCATCTCTCACTAGACCTTTTTACTTTAAAACACGTTAAAATCTAGTTGCTTATTTGTTTATATAAATCTAACTTTATGGAAAATAAACAGTACAACAAAATGCCAGCCATGGGTGTACAAAGGGTATAAATGGTTAAATCACATTGCTGGAAAGGTAAATGGAGACAAGTACAGAAAACAGAGCAGTAACAATAGTGTAGCAGCATATTTTAAGAGAGGTAACATGTAGCTAGTCAATTAATGAACTCCAGTAATCATCCGCTTTCTTTACTTTCTGTGGTATGTATTTTCTTGCTTAGCACATTGCATGGTTCATTCTGCACCGCTGCTTTTCATTGAGTTGAGTGCCTTTTCAAAAAGCCTTAATTTTGAGAAAGAAACACATCTTTTTAGTAGATTTGCATATTGTTGTCTGGATTAAATACTTATCTGTCTGTTATTGTTCTTGAATTCTTATGTTACTTTGTATCAGTACGATACAAATAAGAATTTACAGTGTCAGAATGAGCAAGCTGAGGAGAATTTAACCTTTTGCTGTATTTTACTATAACTTAGAGATGGGTTCTTGAATATAAACCTAATTTCAGTTCTCAAAAACTATAAAATCACAGAATCACAGAATCTTCAGAGTTGGAAGGGACCTCTAGAGATCATCTAGTCCAACTCCCCTGCTAGAGCAGGATTGCCTAGAGCACATCCCTCAGGGCTGCATCCAGGCGGGTCTTGAAAGTCTCCAGAGAAGGGGACTCCACACCCTCCCTGGGCAGCCTGTTCCAGTGCTCTGTCACCCTCACTGTAAAGAAGTTTTTCCGTGTATTTGAGAGGAACTTCCTATGTTCCAACTTGTGCCCATTGCCCCTCGTCCTGTCACTGGGAACCACTGAAAAGAGTCTGGCACCATCCTCTTTCAACCCACCCTTTAGATACTTGTATGCCATAATAAGGTCTCCCCTCAGCCTTCTCTTCTCCAGGCTAAAGAGTCCCAGCTCTCTCGGCCTTTCCTCATAAGGGAGATGCTCCAATCCCTCAGTCATTTTAGTTGCCCTTCACTGGACTCGCTCCAGTATTTCCCTGTCCCTCTTGAACCGGGGAGCCCAAAACTGGACACAGTATTCCAGGTGTGGCCTCACCAGTGCAGAGTAGAGGGGGAGAATGACCTCCTTTGACCTACTGGCCACAGTCTTCCCTATGCAGCCCAGGATTCCATTGGCCTTTTTGGCAACAAGGGCACATTGTTGGCTCATGGATAATTTACTGTCTACCAGGACCCCCAGATCCTTCTCCTCAGAACTACTTCCCAGCAGGTCCACCCCTAACCTATACTGGTGCTTAGCGTTCTTCCTCCCCAGGTGCAGGACCTTGCACTTGCTTTTGTTGAACCTCATTAGGTTCTTCTCTGCCCAGCTCTCCAGCCTGTCCAGGTCACGCTGGATGGCAGCACGGCCCTCCAGAGTGTCAGCCACCCCTCCCAGTTTGGAAGTCTTATTATAATTGAGTTCACGATAACTGTAGTTTTAAGCATGTTCTCCTTTTCCAGACAGTATTTCAAGAAGTCTCTGGATGACTGTTGCCACTGGCCTGATCCCCATTCAGGTGGCTGGCCATTGGCAGCAGCCAACAGGCAGTGTCACGGCTCCCCGTGACGGGAGCCTGGTCCTACTGGAACTAGGTGATCTTCAAGGTCCCTTCCAACCTAAACATTTCTATCATTCTATGATTCTGTGAAATAAATGGGCAGCTTGCATGTGTTTTTAAAGATAAGGGACTGATGAATAAGAGATCTGTAGTCCATGAGAGGGCTAGCAAATATCTATACAAGAGTATTCTGGTATTGTACGGTGCAGACACACAGACTAGGGCATTTCCAAGTACAGAACTCAAAGGTACACAATGTATCCCCAGCCAACAGGGGTTGACATACGCAGAAAGCTGTAGCTTGCCAAAGAGGGCATGGGGCTGCTGGATCCCAAATGTGCTGTTTGACCGCTACCTCTTATATCCCCCTTGTGAAGACATGTCTCCAGCAAGAAGCCACGCTCTGTGCCCAACACTAGGCAAATTGAAGTTGGTCTCTACAGAGTTGGGATTACAGGCAAACCAGAGGGGTCACGTGATGCCAGCAGTAATCGGCCTCATCCTGGAGTGCCAATACTGGGTCAGTGTCCCTGGACTACCCAGGATGGCTACTGTTGTCACCGCTATGCCAGTACCAATTGATGTGAGAGTAGCCACTGGGAGAGGCAGATCCTGGAAGACGCCACCAAGATGACCTGCCTTTGGCCAGACTGAATTTGATGGGATCTTTGCTCAGAAGTGCAGCTCAAACTGATCGGGGCCGATGACTGGCTTTTGCTAATGCTGTCTTTGAAGGTGTATGTATTCAAAACAACAAGCGAAGCAGCTGATGAACATTCTGGATATGGCTTTGACTTTATCCACACTTTCTTCTACCCTGGCGTATTCCTAATTCATATTACATTAAGGAAGTTTAGCGTTATTTTATTATAGCGTCTTTCATTGGAAGTTTTCTCTTGGGTATGAAGAGATAATCCACATGAATATTTTTTTTTCCATTATGGGCCACATTATTAAGTCCATTATTGTATTTTAATTGTTGTTATTATAGCACATTAAGTACTTTGACATGGGTTAGAGATAGTTCGTTAATAACACTAAAACACTAAAAGCTGTGTTTCTATTCCGGTTGATGTTGAAGCTTTCAAAATTGTACTCATTCTGTCACGTAGCTTGGGATCACAAATCTGGCATTATCCTACTGCCTTTTATAGTGCTTCTAACTTCCCTAATAATCTGCTGTTTCAACAATGGCCCTATATATCACTGAAGCAGAGGTGACGCAGAACAATATATCATGTCTGGTTACAGCCATTGGCTGTGTCGAACAAAATTTTATCCTACCCCAAAAGTCTGAATGACTTCAGCTTTGATATTTAAATGAGTATCGACAGAATAACTCTCAAGATATTTATAGAATTTAAGCTTAGCAAGTTGTGGGGCTTATTTACAGTCTGTTGGGGTGTTTTTTTCCAGTATTTGTTTCAGATGCCTTTGTGGCTCCACATCCTCAGCAGAACTGTAAACACCTTTATCACCAACAAATCCTTTCCTGCAACACCCTGCATGAATTAACAGGCTGACTTTGTCAGCCACAGTATTTCTATTTCTATTCATCATAGACAGATTTGCAGCTTTCTGTCCTGTGTCATGTTCCAGGTTAAACAGAATTGAAGAACGGCAAAAAGTACAGGCACCTTCCTTTTTTAAAAAAAACTAAGCAAGCTGCTTTACAGTGAAATATAGTAAATCGGGAGCCTCTGATTAACATGTGGGCTGAGCTCTCTTTCAAGATAGGACTTTACTTCACAAAGGCTAAGATGAAACACCTAGTAAGAATTTCCATCAGTATAGAGTTTAGGCTTGTATTCAATACTTACGTGTGAGTCTCGACTTAAGCAGACGGAGGTTATATCTATACTATTTAACACCATAAGACATTCCTGGGCATTGCAACTTAATCAGTTATGCTTTTAAATTATTACGTCAGCCTCTGGGGCAGTTTTGGCCAAGGGTAACTCATACTCTCTGTACTCCTTATCCTCAGGCTATGAGTTAGGACAGGTCAGTGATCAACCCCACGATACAGTTTGTAAATGACTACCCTGCTTGGGAGGCTAAGAAAGACCAACACCGTGGATGCAGATTCTTCTGTGCTGACTCACTCCATTTCCAGAGTGTATTCCTTGGAACATTTAATTTGTAAACAGAGATGTAGCCAGCTAGTCCTGTTGAAATGATGGCCATTTTAGCAGGTGGCTTATATGAAATCTCCTAATGTTTTCTACAGAAGCCCAAGCCGCGGAAATGAATGAGACAGCCTATTTTCCAGCCGGAATGTGGAAAGACCATTCCCATCAGCTTCAGTGAGAGATGGATCAGGTCTTGTAGGCAGAAAGCCGTAGACAAGCAAAGCAACAAGGAAAACCAATCTTTTTTCTCTGTGAGATTGCCAATACAAGCATGTTATTCATGAAACTCAAACAGCTCACATAAACTTCTGAAAGTCTGGGAGGGAACTATCTGAATTGGACTATTTGGCACTTACACACCTCACCCAAAATACTACAAACCGGACCAGTGTAGCTCAGTCCCAGCTCTTGAGTCACGGTCAGGTCAAACTCAGCCCTTACACCCAGGGACTCTGTTTTGTGACCAGTGGCGAGGTAGTGCGGACACCGGGACTGCTCTTGTCTTGAGAGAAAACAAGCCAGTGGTGAAAGTCCATTTCACCATGTTTTTCCAGGATCCAGCTGAAAGTTCAACTCTTTCCCAACCGTGAGGGGAGTCTAATTCATGCCGTGCTGTGAGTTTTCCTTCTCTCACTTCTTCGAGCGTGCTTTTTCATAGCTCTCTGTCACACGGCAGTGTTGATGTGCAAGGAGTCAGGCAGGTGGACCCTGCCCGGGCTCTGTCATTAGCCAGTGTGAAGCGCTTAAATATGCCAAAAACCTACCCCTGTTGTTTGTGCACAGAATTGTTCAAGAAGTGATGTGATCAACTGCACGGATATCTCTGACTGCATTGCTCTTCTTGACTTTAATTTCTGTCTTCTTACCCCACTTCACGCTGTCCCCACAAAAAATGCAATAACCTTTGATACCGGTGAGAGAAGTTAAGGCTACAGGACTGTTCATCACAGTTCAATGAGATTCAAGGGGCACTGCACAGAGGGGCTTTCTTACAGATTTCTATCAAACTGACACCAATCAGTGTAATTTGTGCCAGCAGCACAGCTGTGTATTGACTATGGGTTTTCTTTCAAGGGGAGAAACGCTACTCCACTACATATTCTCACCTAACACCTTCAGAAATGCAGGGCAGAGATTAGGTATAAATTGCTATTTGTCCTAGAATTTATGTGTAGATAACAGTGTATGTAAGCCTTTAACTATGTGAAATAGATGAATTAAACATGACATATGCAGATAAAGCAAGTCAACAGCTATTTGGTTGCACATTTTTATGGACTGTCACATACTTTTCTAGGCATAGGTATTTCAGTTGACTCTGTAAGGTAAGTCTTACTCTCTTGGTCTTTTTCTTTTTCAGAGGAGTGTTTCTCCTGTTATCCCATGTGAAAAATTTTACTTCTCCTCAGATAATTTACTCCATTCCAGGGAAGACTGAGGGGTGTCAGGGTGGCAGCCACTGCGACTAGTGATGGCAGTGCTGGAGCAGTGCCACAGTCCATGAATCCCCAGATGAATTACCAGTTTCTCTGAGCTTCTGTCTAGGTTGGTTTATTTGGTTGGTTGTTTTTTAACATAAAACTGATTGAAAACGGCTCTCAAAAATCTTTTCTCAGCAATATGGTGCATGGTAGTCCACAGACTACAGCTGCATCGACGGGACCCTATGGGTATTTATGGAGAGCAAGAAGCAGTCCTTCTTTCTTTTTCAAGGTCTCGTTCTTTTCTGTGTGGAGGACGACTCGTTTTGACTTCTGGATAAACTCAGCGTTGGGAATGGAAGTATTTTGCTAAGTCAGGTGCTTTCACTTCCCTGCAGAGGAATTTTTTTTTTATCATCCTGATGACCTTCCCATAACCTTCAGAGCATTTTTTTTCCATGTTGTAGCACTGGACTCTGAGAGCTTCTCAGTTTTAATTCTCGGTCTGCTAGAGGGGTCTTCTTTACCATCAGGAGGTCAATTAATACTCCAAATCTCCATTTCCCCACAAACATCAAGCAGTGTTGTGGTAATAATTGGGAGTTTTTGATGGAGCTCTCATTAGCAGCAGCTTCATTAAAATTTTATTTAAAAAAAAAAAAAAGAAAAAAAAGAGGGGCTTCCAGCTGACATTACAAAAGAGTATTTTATGCAGAGGAGACAAAGATTCTGAGAGCAGGGGGTTGGAAATAGATGATCTTTAAGGTCCCTTCCAACTCTGACCATTCTATGGTTCCGTGACCTGTCTCTGACCTGGCCCTGTACAGCACGCTTGGTTAGCTTGCTGACGCCTACTCGGGCAGCCGTGGCAGACAGGTTTTTTCCTCACGCCATGAGCTCCGTGCATCCCCAGTGCCGGCGCCGATGGTTCCCAGCTGCACGGCAGAGGTGGGCTGCCCAGAACCACATCACAAATGCTGGGACCCTATTTATCTTGGTGGGTTGCAAAAAGGGCTGTAAATATGCCATGCTTCCAAAACCAGTTCCCAGTGCAACGAGAAGGCTTTTCTTTTCTCTCCCTCACCCACTTATTTATTATTTTTTCCCCCTTCCTGTAGCAGCAGGTAAGACAGCCCTCCCAGGCAGAGGCAACCTGCCCCAGGAGCGTGACCCAGTGGAGGAGGAACAAGGAGCAGCGGCTGCATCAAAGGCAGCCAGCTTTTCACCCTCACAGTATGGCATGCTTTTAATTGAAAAAGGAGGCCTTAACAGGCCCAGGGAACCGCTCAAAGCCTGCTTCTAAAAGGTACCGAGCGGTGACTCAAGGCCAGCACGCATTTTTCTGTTCCCTGCATTTCGGCTTGAGGCAGCTCTGTGCTTCTCAGGGGCTGCTCGGGACCCGCCAGCTCTGACTTCCAGGTGCCGTGTCCCGACAGAAGTCAGCGTGGCAGCCAAGTACTAAGAGGCACTAATAACGTTGTTATGCTTTGCAATCAGCTACTAGATTTTGCTTCTGACAGTCAGTTGGCAGGGGTCTTTTTTCTGAGTGTACCGGCACCCCTTGCTGACCAGCACGCTCGTCTTCAACACAGCACACACACCGGGGCGTCTACAAGGAAAATCTGTGATTTTTCTGTGCAGCAGGAGAATATACTGGAGTGTTAGGCCATAGAATCAGATGAAAGCAAAAAGAGGAAAGTGCCTGAAATATTATATTTTAATGTGTTTAAAAGTATTCTTAATCCGACAACTCGCAATATTCACATAAGCAGCAGGAATGAACTCTTAATGTTTTTGATTTCAGTGCCAGTCAGTTTTGGCGTGTGCCAACAGACGAGCTTCCCTGGCATCTCGTCAGGATGGGCCTTTATTCCCTGCCCTGTTTCTAAAGGGCTCCTCCTTTCTCCTCCTCCTTCCCCTGCTCTCTGTCCACATGGAAATTCATTTAAAAGGCAAAATAGCCAGAATGCCCTTTTACTGTAACTGTGTGTGGACTTCTTTCAAAACTCCCTTTAGAGCTCACTCATGGTTAATTAAAATCCTCTCATTCTGAGGAACCAGTTTCTGAGGTGGCATTGCCCTTGTTTTGCTGCCCTGCATACCCCCAATAAAGAGAGGATAAAGTAAATTCCAGGGCATCTGTGGCATCTGTAGCAAATCCCCCAGAAGGACAAAACAATTGCTGAGCAATATCTACACCATTCTAGCTTCTTGCTACGTTCAAATACTTAATGACAGCTAAAAAATATCCCCTGAGTGCAACGTCTGAGGAATATCGCAGTAAATCGTGCTTATCTGCATTGTTGCTGTTTTCTGCAGTATTGTTTTATATAGCGAAAAAGTAATTCTTCCTAAAAGCAATATTGCACAATTCATAACTGAAGGACCAGAAGGTGTTCTTGTGCAGTTATGCCGTGTTTGTGCTTTTATCGAGTCGGTTCTGGCCTGACGCAGGTCTGTGAGTGGCAAGTGCTATAAAAGGGCCATGGGGGACAGTCATCTTTCTTGGGTCTGCTGGGTGACATGCTGTCGTGTGCCTGAACTCTCCTGGCTGCCCAGCCTCCCTCCCCTGCCCTCTCCATGTGCTCCGGTCTGGGCACATCACACGCTACTGGGGAGGTCTGGTGAGGCTCCTCACCAGCACCGGGCTCTGCATTCGCTCTTTGCCGTGTTTTGCATCCCTCGGCCTCTGTCACGGCTCTGCTGGGCCTCTTGGCAGGTAGGGGTGGGAAGCATCGGTAAGGATTCAGTACCCGATCACATCCAGCAGGACGGATTCAGTATCCACTCACACACGTCACTTTACGGGAGGATTAAAATGCAGCAGCTCTAATAAGCTGGATTGGTATGCCTGGGCAGTCTTTTGAGGGATGCCAGAGGCTGATGGTGAGGTCAGATATCACCAATATCTGCATAGACACATGCAATTTCTGACAATACAGGCTCCGAAGGCATGGCTTTGGGACATCAGCAGGAATTAATCTTGTGGGTAAGCAGGGAAATACACCAAGATGCTTTAAGATGCGCTTTTCCCGGAGATACGCAGCAGCCTGCCTTAGAGTAATCACTTCTCAAAATCAACTTGTAATAGCAATCATTGCATTTAGCTTTTGCTTTGTTTGAACCTCGTGCTGGGAAAGAGTAAGAGGATTTGGATAAAAGCCTAAACCCGATTAATCTCTTAGGCTTTTATGTTTCCTCAATTTGACTTTGTTTTTTTAGTGTATTTTACATATAAAATTCTTTTATCTAGGGAAGATAAGTTTACATTATTTTGCTATCCGTGCTATTTCCTAAAGCAGGATGAGGCAGTCCATAGATCTGTAATGCCATTCAGTGGTCGCAGGTTATACAGCATTCAGCCTGAAGCACACGTCACTGATGGCATTTTATTTCTCTAAAGTATCACGCTTGGAATTTCCCAACAGAGAGCACTTTGGGCTTAAAAAAAGGGTTGTATGATTATTCTCCCTGCCTTGGCTGTTTGCTGAATGAGTTCTTTGCTCATGCACATGGTGAAGACAATGTCCAGAGGTTGGAGTCAGTAACACACTGTGTTTGGGTCTATGCTCACTAAATCCTGAGGTGGACAAATTCCCAGGTAAGGAACTGAGTGTTTCTTAAACACTCAGATACACAAGGATACCGATACTTTTGCAGGATATAAAACCAAGCCGGGTATGACAGGAAGGTGGCAAAACCACGACAAAGCAATTATGCAGCAGCAAGAGAGCAGCTCTGCCGACATCCCAGTCCGCCCTCGCGGCTGGTAACACCAATTAGCATGCCGCTGCCTCACCTCACGTTCATTAGCATATGCACATTCACACATCTCGTAAATTTTTATCACATTCAGTAAAAATTGTCCTTCTGTTCCCTTTTACCCTTCTGTGAGGAGAGGCATCGCCATGGAGCGGGCGAGAGGCAGTTTCCGAGGCTGCGCCAGCCGTTTCTTGGCTGGTGGTGGTGGTGGCGGCTGCCACCCGCGCCAGGCAGGGTGACTGTCCCACTGTGTCCCGCGGTGTAGCGGGAAGTCAAGCAAGCTAGGACCTTTGGGGAACGGGCAGAAAAATTGCAATAGGCTGTGTGAAAGGGACAACTATTACAAGTAACCATTTATTTTTAAATTCCCCTTCTAGCTGCTCCCAGCAAATGCAACATCACATGTGCCCTTTTGTCCCTTGCTGCCCGTGACGCTCTTGGCAGCAATGGAAGCCGTCAGGTGCTACACAGCACCTCGCGCTCGTCTTGGTTAAGAGACTGCTCTCTCCCACTAGCTCACTCAGTGATATATCGCAAACTCATTGTCCCAGATTTTTTAATTTATTTTATTTTATTTTATTATTTTATTTTATTTTATTTTATTTTATTTTATTTTATTTTATTTTATTTTATTTTATTTTATTTTATTATTTCATTTTATTTTAAATGCTTTTCTGAGAGCCTGAGACAAAAGACTGTCATAGTGTCCCTGTGTATCTACTGCACAACTAAAACCCCTTCCACCTGAAGTGATGACTCCTTGTACTTTGCAGTTTTAGCCTCTGAATGATCTGAAATGCCCTGACATTACTGTTCATTTAACCATGAGGAAATTAAAGTCCCTGGAACACATTTTCCTAACCCCTACTGACTTTTGTCCTACGAAGTGCTTAGTGTTTTGCTGTCACATGAATACCTGCAGCCAGTTAACACTGTTGTCATTAAGAAGTTTGAAAAGCTGAGTTTTCTTCTCCCTACATCAAAGGGAACTCAGATGAGCAGAAGCCAAGCAGTAAATCTCAAAGAGGGCTTTGTCTAAAATATCACAGTAACCCCCGTGCTAACAGTGAATGCCTAATGGAGACAGTTAATTCCCAGATAAGCCCAGATCAATAAGCCCAGGATGAAGCTTGTGACTATCGACAACAAAGTCTCCTTCCTCGAGGGGCTGCAGTGTTGGATGGGGGAGGATGTTGGGGCTGAGCAGGGCTGGGATATGCTACCTAACTCTTGTCCTTAGTCTCCCACTGAGGCAGCAGGAGTGGAGCGGAGAGAGGAGAAGAGAGGAGAAGAGAGGAGAGGAGAGGAGAGGAGAAGAGAAGAGAAGAGAAGAGAAGAGAAGAGAAGAGAAGAGAAGAGAAGAGAAGAGAAGAGAAGAGAAGAGAAGAGAAGAGAAGAGAAGAGAAGAGAAGAGAAGAGAAGAGAAGAGAAGAGAAGAGAAGAGAAGAGGAAACCTCTTTGCAAAGAGTAAGGAGATCTTATGCAGAAAGTCCCTGTTAAGTTTATCAGGCTATGGCTATGGAGATTGTGGGAACTGTGTCAATTTTTTTCAGAAACTGTTTTCTACAGAGTCAGCATTGAAATAAATGTGTATGATACTAATTTTTCCACAAAACCTTCATTGATTTCTGTGGCCCAGATTCAACAAAATGCCCATGTATGCTCTTAATTTTGGCCTATGGTGTACCCTAGTAAAACAAATGGGCAGAGAATACTTCTGCCCCACTGAAATCAAATGTTTCCTTACTGTCACAGCAGAGACCATCCCCAGTCCTTGCTCCGCAGAAGACTCTGTTTGTGGGCAGTTTGCTTGCCCAGAGATTGAACATGAGGAAAGCACAGAGCATCCTCAGCTAGAGGAGAAAAATGGAGCCATCAGCTGAGCAACATGGGGGTAGATGATGGAGTGCTGAAAAGTGTGTGCTGAAAGAAGAATGGAAGTACAATATTAGATGCTCAGCATTTATTTAAATTAAAAAAAAATAATCTTTTAAAACAGCAGGCAAAGAATGTGGAAAAGGTTTAGAGAAAAAAGGAGTACACATTTTTGTGTCCATACCACTAGCAATGTTTCTTGGGCTATTTATAATGATGTTTAAGACTAAAAATCTTTGAGATTACTTTAAACAAGCAGGCAGGCTAATCAAACTGACAACAGAACCAAAGCAGCAGTTTGGTAGGAAAACCCCAATCATTATAGGTCTTTGTATGAACACAAGCCAGTTATATTAACTTAATACAGTGAGAAAATCTTTCTTTAGAAACGGTTTTAACCTGAAAAGCAATCATGTGTCAAGTAAGTCCCACTTCCAAATGACTGTAAGTGCTCTTCTGTGCAAGATTTATCATTTTCAAAGATTTTTAATACCATTTGATTTGTTCCGCATCCAGCTGAGTGATCCCCTTCATGAGAGGGCACCAGCAAAAATCAGCCAAAGATCTTGCAGCTTGAAAATGCCAGCACTTTTGGTAAGGTTCAGTACAATTTCACTTAACACTGGTTTTCTGATAAGGGTCCTGTATGTGACCACAGCGAGCAGAACTAGTGGCTCAGCATTAGGCATTTAAATGTTGCCATCCACCTAACGCTCATACATACCAATCTGAATATTAATTTGCTGACTCCTTTTTTGCAGGTATGTGATGACACACTGGTCACGGGAAGTATAACATAAAAATATGTGAACTGCATATCAAACCTTGATACTTAAAGCACCAAAACAATGGTTTCTTTTCAGGCGGAGACACCTAAGATCTCCTGCTGAACAGCTGCGGTATTGGAGGAGGTAAAAGCACGACAGAAGCATCCACCTTTTTCCACATGGCAGCTCTGCAGTTGATCTACTCGCAGGAGTCGCGTTTCATGATTAAGAAGGAACTTGGGGAAGGAGATTTCTTCTGATTCTTGGTATGCAGCAGTAGAATATCAAGACCAAATATTTGTCTTAAAATCCGGGAAAGTTGCCTCAATAACCCATTCTTCTCCAGCCAGACTCTTCACTGCGAGGTAAGGAGTTGACTCTTCACTGTGAATCGAAATGCTGAAATTTCTCTTTCTACGTATGCACGTATGTCATCAGTCGCAAACCCGAGCGAACGCCACCGCAGCTCCCGGTAGCCTCAGAGGGCACCGCAGGACTGACACGGTGCTTCCCATCACTACCAGGAGGCGCAGCACTGAACTCACAGGTGACTCCGTTGTGACAGACACAGCTTTCCAAGCAGCAGAACTACTGGCATTGGTGGGGTAACCTGTGAATAAAGTTACTTGGCAATTACGAATTTTGCAGACTTAGGCCCTGTTTACTTGACTTGTCCTTGGTTGCTGTGACCAATCAAATATAAATCAAGTTTCAGATGGGAAAAACGTGCCAAATGCTGTTACTTTTGTCATTTAATACATTGTGACTTTACGACATTGAAAAATCCCCAAGGCATATGTTGCGCCAATTAGCTTGCTTTCAATAG